>NC_064861.1:80289502-80622002 GCF_024139225.1 Suncus etruscus | reverse complement strand
CCTGCCAGGAGCTACTTCTGAGCAGACAGCCAGGAGTAACCCCTGAGCACTGCCGAGTGTGGCCCAAAAACCAAAAAAAAAAAAAAAAAAAAAAACAGTCAGGAAATCATGGTGTCCATGGTCTTTTGCCTCGTGCTCTCTTTGCCTCAGTCCCAACCCAGAACTTCTTCTCTTTATTCAAATCAATTCCCAATCCCAGTAGTGGGAAAGTCTTGAGAGATACAAAATAATATCCAGCGGCCCTTTCATATCAAAGAAAGAGGCTGAGAGAAGGAGGATGTTGGAGGAACATCTTTGTTTAGAGTTGATAGCTTGGCATCATCTTACGGTGGTGGAAGTTATATTAGAGAACATTGAATGCCTTAATTGTATTATAAACAACTTAGTAAATCAAAGTGTGTAAATAAAATTTTCTAAAAAGAAATATATCAATTTATAGATGAGGAAGTGCATACCTACTACATACAAGGCCCTGAGTTTGATCCCCAAGCACTGTAGGGTATGATCTTTATGGACTTGTTACATCTTCCTACTGGCCTGAGACCTAGGAATGCTTTTAGGGTGGTGCAGCCCATTTCAATTCCCAAATGATGAGACAATAGTGAAAGCAGAGGTATTGGGATCTTATTTCCAGGGCAGCAGTAGGTAGAGAATTAGAGAATTCCCTTTTATCAACATGATTGAGAAAGTCCCTCTCTGTCTCTTTCCTGACTTCATTGAGGCTGGAAAACTGGGCCTATTGGTCTTCACCAAACCCTCTTTTGTTTAACCTTTTTGAACTTTCTTCTATGTTAAATTTTCACTGAGCAGCATCTGGACGAGTCCTCAAAAAGTCCAGAACCTTCCAATAGGGTTGCAAAAGCTGGCATGACCCAGCTGTTTTTGAGGTGTCGACTGAGTGGTCCAAATGGAAAAGCAAGTTTTCAGTGGTCCAGGACTGCAGGGAAAGGAGACTGTCCAGTGACTGTCCAGAGAGAGATGCTGCCTGTACCTGTGCACTTCCTCTGCCTGTCACCCTACCCTGCTCTGTTGGGTCTTCCTTCTCCTTGCTCCCCTTCCTCATCTTTCCTGGGCTCTGTGTCCTTCAGGGCAGGATGTAGGAAGTCTGGATGGCATTGCCCTCTCAGAGAGACTCCCTATCCACAGGGAGGTCATATCTTCTCTCCCTAGTGACCCAGCATCACGGACTTGCCTGCAGACAGTGCTGGCTCCATAGGAGAGTCCAGACTAATCCCAAAACAAGGACCCCACAGCGAGTTGAACTCACTGAACTGAGGTGGCCACCTCAGATACTAACAATGTGGCTACCTGCAGATACTAACTTAGAAGAATAAAGGTTAGAGGGGAAGCAAAGTCAGCTGGATCCCAAGACACAGGCAGATGGGTGGAGAGGAGACAGTGCCCAGGGCTTATTCCTGACTTAGCATTCAGAGATTATTTCTGAACCATATGGGCTTCTAAAAGGATCAAACCCAAGTTCACTATGTGTAAAGCAAGTGCCTTACACTCTGTACGCTCTCTGGTCCCTGAAAATATATATATATAGTTTTTGGTTTTAGGCCACACCTGATCAGGGGCTACTCCTGGCTCTGAACTCAGAAATTATTCTTGGAAGTCTCGGGGCCCATATGCAGGATGCTGAGGATCAAACCTGGGTTGGCCTTGTGCAAGGCAGGTGTCCTATCCTCTGTGCCCCTCTCTTTGTTTGATGCATACAAAAATCAGGTAAGTTTCTCTCTTTTTTTTTTTTTTTGGTTTTTGGGCCACACCCTGTGACGCTCAGGGGTTACTCCTGGCTATGCACTCAGAAGTTGCTCCTGGCTTCTTGGGGGACCATATGGGACGCCGGGGGATCGAACCACGGTCCGTCCTAGGCTAGCGCAGGCAAGGCAGGCACCTTACCTCCAGCGCCACCGCCCGGCCCCCAAGTTTCTCTCTTTTTAAGAAACAACTGAATAAGGTTTGACAACCTGACCCCAGTGGGAGGCCCTTTCTTCATGTCCCCCATTTCTGTCCCACACAGCCACCAGACTGTGTGTTCCCAGTACAGATGGGCCTTAAGGTGAGGGGGGGGGAGACCTTCACTTCATATCCTCCTGTCCCCCCTCACTGTCCCTGACTGTTCCCGGATGTAAATCCGGGGCTGACCATAGCGGCTCTGGACTTCTCCATATCTCACTGGCCATAGATCAGAGGTTCCCAGGACATTTCTTCCTGGGGTGATCTTTTCTAGAACCTTCTCACGAAAGTCTTTCGTTCTCTATATGAATGGTTAGGAATGAAGCAGGCTAGGCAAAAAATTTTGTGCTCTCTCTCTAAATCCAGCACCCCTCTTCTCTCCTTGAGAGCTCCATGGGGAAGCCCTCTACGCCCCTTTTTTGGGGGGTACTTATGCCATTAGCTTGATTAATGAGCTCATTGACTGCTGTCAAAGGAACCAAACTTGTATACCCTCTCCCCTCCTTGAGGCCTGGAACTTCTTTCTGCAGCCGCATATTTGTGCTTAAATAAAATAATTATTTTAAAAAATAATAAAAAATAAAGGATCCTGCCCTTCAAGTTTCCGGTTTCTTCGGCTAAGCAAGGATCTGAAGGCGGATTAGCTGGCTTGAACTTTGTAGTGGCTACTGCGTGCTCACGAGCAGAGGAGAATTTGTGCCTTGGGTGTAGGATCTTTATTCCTCAAGGGTGGGACACTGAGGTAAAAGCAGACCACAGAAGCTTCCAGAAACCACGGGAGCATGCCTAATAAGATACTGCCCCCTAGGGGTGATACAACACTAAGGAAAAAGGCACTGAGTGGAAGAGCAGGGCCAAAGCAAGCCCTAGAGCTTTAAGTTCCTCCTCCTCCCTGGCAAACAGCATTGGAAACCGTGACAGGAAAGGGGCACCAGTTGGGGGTGAGAGAAAATGTGAGGTCAAGGTTGAACTCCAGTAGGACCAGCTGTGACTTCCTGAGGGCCTGAGACTTGCTAGTTGCGGGGGTGAGACGCCTGTCAGGAGGCACCTCATAATCTGATTCAAGGCTGAAGCAAAGACAGATTGAACTTGAGGGATTCACTAGCTCTGTCCCTGTGATCACCAGAGGACAGATGCTGCTCAAAGTCAGAGCAGCCAAGTATGTGAGGGGGCTTGTAAGTGTGTGTGTGTGGGGGGTCTGGCTTGTTGAATGTTGGGGGTAAAGAAGTGGAAGTGAGAGTCAGAGTGATAGAGTGGTAGGACATTTGTCTTGCATGTGGCCTAGCCAGGATAAAGTCAGGTTCAACCACTGGCATCCTATATGGTCCCCCAAGCCTGCCAGGAGCAATTTCTGAGTGCAGAGCCAGAAGTAACCCCTGAGCACAGACAGGTGTGGCCCAACCACCCCCTCAAAAAAAAAAAAGAAAGAGAAAATAAAAAAAAAGCATGGTATCATTTCTGAACCTTGCCTATGTATAGAGGAAGGAAGAGAAAAACTAGCATCCTTAGCATTTCTGTACATGGCAGCAGCATCCTCTAGCTTCTAGCAATACAAAAGGAGCAGAAAATTTTAATTTTTTCCCCACAGAGTATGGTGGTGTGGATTTGTAAAGCTTTTGTTGAGACATGGATGAAAATGAATTTAGAGAGGCAGAAGAAGTAGTACAGGGCTTAAGGTACTTGCTTTGCATGCAGCTATTCATAGTTTGATCCTTGGCAGTGCATGTAGTACTCTAAACACTGCCAAGAGTGATTTTAACATGTGACATCTCTGATGTTAACTTGCCAGTATTACTCCAAACTGCTAAGGACACGAGAAATGAAGATAGATAAGGATCCTGAGAGGTTTGTTTTTTTGTTTTGTTTTGTTTTTGGGCCACACCCGTTTGACGCTCAGGGGTTACTCCTGGCTATGTGCTCAGAAATCGCCCCTGGCTTGGGGGGACCATATGGGACGCCGGGGGATCGAACTGCGGTCCGTTCCTTGGTAGCGCTTACAAGGCAGACACCTTATCTCTAGCGCCACCTTCCCGGCCCAAGGATCCTGAGAGGTATACCACTTAGTGGAGTCTATTTAGGTTACAGATTAGACTTTGAAACACTAAGAGGAAAATAAATGGATAAATCAGTCATATCTAGTAAAATCTGGAGTTTATTTAGTAGCAATATGTAAATGTTTATTTTGTTTGTTTGTTTTGTTTTGGGGCCATACCTGGTGATGCTCAGGGGTTACTCCTGGCTATTAGCTCAGAAATTACTCCTGGCTTGGGGAACCATATGGGACACTGGGGATCAAACCCAGGTTTGTCCTGGGTCAGCCACATGCAAGGCAAATGCCCTACTGCTGCACTATCGTTCTGGCCCTGTAAATGTTTTTTTTTTTACAAAAATTTTTTACAGAATTTTACTAATCTGTCATATTTCTACATATCTAAAAATTGATCCTCAAAATTTCTGAGTTTTATTCTTTTGCAAGAGGAACAATTCATGTATAGAATTATTCCTCTACTGATCTTGTCTAGAAATTTCCTGTAACCTCACCAAATCCATCTAGAGAGTTGTCCAAATATCATGTGATCCCTTATTAAGAAGGACACTATGGTGGACAGTTGGGTGAGACAGAAGTTTGCTCTAGACTTAGGAAGTTTGTGATACCAGCAGTGGCAGTTTATGTGTGTGTGTACCTAGGGTGAAGAGACAGAGCTGGAGCGATGCTGACAGTCTTCAAAGCTGGGAGAATATTAGGAAACAGCTAGAGAGCAGGTTTATGAAGTACAGAGTCCAAGAGAGGTACCCCAGAGTCATTTAGGTCTAAATGATAGATAGCAAATATGAAGGTAGCAAAGGAGAAAAGGAGAGGAATAAGGCTGATACATGAGAGTCAACAAATCTGGAGTCTTGAATCAGGAGAGGGACAAATACAGAATGATTGCTCTTGTGTACGGAATATAAAATATGGTAAACAACCTAGACTCCAGGCCCTCCCGGGGTGCTGGCCCAGATGGCCAGAAGTGGGTTCAGGTGGACTCTTAGTGGTCCTCAGGCTTTCCCCCTCCCTCTGTACTCCGGGGGGGGGGTGCATGGGGAGGAGGGTGGGCATATATCTGGTTTTCAGTTTCCTCTTTGATTCTGGATGCCAGCTCTTGCCAGGTATGAGGTTTGGGGAAGCCCCATGCTGTAGGCCTTCTCCCTAGCTTGGGGAGTGCTGGGAGGCTTGGCAGGCCCCTAGCCGTCCACCTCTTTCTCCCCTGGACTCTAGGCCCTTCTGGGTGCTGGCCCAGTTGGCCATAAGTGGGTTCAGGTGGACTCTTAGGGGTCCTCAGGCTTCCCCCCTCCCTCTGTACTTCAGTGGGGAGGTGCATGAGGAGGAGGGTGGGTAGATATCTGGCTTCTGGTTTCCACTTTGATTGCTAGGTATGGGGTTTGGGGAGGCCCCATGCCAGAGACCTTCTCCTTAGCCTGGGGGAGTGCTGGGAGGCTTGGAAGGCCCCCAGCCGTCCCCTCTTTCTCCCCTGGATTCCATGCCTTCCCTGGGTGCCGGTCCAGGTGGACTCTATAGAGGTCATCAGGCTTTCCCAATACCTCTTCCTACACTAATGGGAATGCGCTTTGGGAGGAGGGCAGGCTGTTGCAGCACTGGTTTATGTTGGGACAGTCACTGGAAATTTTTTTCCTTGGTCTCCATTTCCAAAACCATGCGGGGCCTAGTGCCCCCATGCGTACAATACATATTGATAGTATTATATGCATATAGTTTATATATGCATACTATCCATCTTGTATTGTGACCTTGATACTGCCCTACAAAGCTCATTTCTAATCATTACTGCCTCAGTCCCAACCATTATTTCCCCCCATTTACGCATGTAAGTGCAGCTCATGACATGAAGCTCACCACATAGAGTGATGAGTGCAGTTAGAGCAACAACTGCACTGAAAACTATCATAACAATGTGAATGAATGAGGTAAATAGAAAATTTGTCTCAAGTACAGGTATGGATGGGGTGGGTAGGAGGAATATCTGGGAAATTGGTGGTAGTAATCTTGCACTGGTGAAGGGGGGTGTTCTTTATATGACTGTAATCATACAACTACAATCATGTTTGTAATCACGGTGTTTAAATAAAGATAAAAAATTTGGTAAACAAATAACAGTCAAATGCACTAGAACCTGAGAGTCAATCTATTGAATTGAATTGATCAAGTGGGATGTGGGTGAAAGGGAACCTTGGGCAGTAGCAGAAAGAAGCTGACACAATGGTGGTGGTAGGTACGGTGTAGCAACATTAAATGCCTGGAATTTTATGTATTTGTTTAATTTGTGTTTAATTCATAAACAGTATTGTAAGATGGTTGCTATAATAAAAGCTGGAAGAAAAAAATAATGCTAATAACTAATTGGGAATCAAAAAGTGATTCAATCAAGTAGGAAGAGGGCAGGGACTGCCTAACTTTTCCCTTGCTACTATCTCACTTTTAGCTGGGTGCTTGATCAATGACTAAACTAAAATGTTCCCAGGTAAGTCCCTAGGTTTCATGGGCTAGCATTATTGTCCAACTGTCCCTTGTAGACAAAGAACAGATGAAGTCTCAACTCATTTCCCCAAAAGATTTGAGCAATGGGACTGGAGCAATAGCACAGTGGTGGGACATTTGCCTTGCACATGGACAACCTAGGATGGATATGGGTTTGATCACCAGTATTTCATATGGTCCCCTGGGCTTACTAGGAGCGATTTCTGAGCCTAGAGCCAGGAGTAACCCCTGAGTAGAGCCAGATGTGGCCCAAAAGCCCAAATAAATTAATTTAATTTAATAATTAAATATTTAATAGGCATATACCCTAGCAACACAAAAATACAATACAAAAATAATCTTCCTCACACCAATATTCATTACAGCAATATTTACAATAGCTAGACTCTGGAAACAACCAAGATGCCCTTCAACAGAAGAATGGCTAAAGAAACTGTGGTAGATATACACAATGGAATATTATGCAGCTATCAGGAGAGATGAAGTCATAAAATTTTCCTATACATGGATGTAATGGAATATATTATGCTGAGTGAAAGAAACCAGAGGGAGAGAGATAGACACAGAATAGTCTCACTGATCTGTGGGTTTTAAGAAAAACAAAAGATATTATTGTAATAAAGCCCAAAGACAACAGAGATGAGAGCTGGAAGAACTGACCCTTCATGTGAAGCTCACCACAAAGAGTGGTGAGTGTAGTTAGAGAGATGACTACACTATCATGACCATGCGAATGAGTGAGAGAAGTAGAATGCCGGTCTTGAATACAGGCAGGGGTGGGGATGTAGGGAGGGCATTGGTGTTGGGAATTTGCACTGGTGAAGGAGGGTGTTCTTTTTATGACTGAAACCCAACTACAATCATGTATACAATCATGGTGCTTAAATAAAGAAAACTAAAATAAATATTTGAGCAATAAAACACTACCAAATTTTCAACCACTTTCTACCCAAATATTGCTGAGATTTTGGGGTTTGTTTGTTTGTTTTTGTTTTTGTTTATGGGCCACACCTGTTGACGCTCAGGGGTTACTTCTGGCTATGCACTCAAAAATTGCTCCTGGTTCAGGGGGACCATATGGGAAGCTGGGGATTGAACCCAGGTCTGTTCTGGGCAACCGAGTGTAATCACTCTGGCCTCTGCTGAGATTTTGTGTTTTTTGGGGGGTTTTTTGTTGTTGTTGTTTTGTTTTTGGGCCACACCCAGCGTTGCTCAGGGGTTACTCCTGGCTGTCTGCTCAGAAATAGCTCCTGGCAGGCATGGGGGACCATATAGGACACCGGGATTCGAACCAACCACCTTTGGTCCTGGATCAGCTGCTTGCAAGGCAAACACGCTGTGCTATCTCTCCGGCCCGTTGTTTTATTTTTTTTATTTTTTTGCATAAGACCTGACAGTGCCTGGAGGGGCCACTACCACCTCTGTGTTCAGAGAGAATGTACAGTACTAGGAACCAAACCCAGCATGCAGAGAATGTGCTCAGTCCACTGAGCTCTCTCCAGCTCCATTTCTAATATATTTAAATAAGACATTCGCATAACAGAACAATGAGTGACACTTGTACCTAGAAAGTTGTACCTACTTTCTAAAAATATAAAAACGTTATGCAACGTTCTCACCTCTTTAGTGGGGTTGTTTAAAGATTAAATTAAGTTTCCAATACGTCAGCTCTGGTTTTAATCATCTTGGAGGTTAAAAATTATGTCAGTGGCCAGACAAAAATAATACCACTTGACCTGTGAAACTAGGTGGGGAAAAGATTAGTGAAACTGTATTTGTAGAACTGTATAAGAGAGTAGAGCTAACTCCAGTCTCTTATCCTCTTGTGAAGAGGATAAGTGATGTCATTCTTTGTTTTGTTTTGTTTGGTTTTGGGTTTGGGTTTATTTTGGGGTCACACCCGGCAGCGCTCAGGAGTTTCTCCTGGCTCTACGCTCAGATATCACTCCTGGCAGGCATGGGGGACCATATGGGATGGCGAGATTTGAACCATCGTCCTTCTGCATGCAAGGCAAATGCTTTACCTCCATGCTATTTCTCCATCCCCTGATGTCATTCTTTTAAATTTTTTTTTTTTTCAAAAATTTAAAGTTTGTTTAGAGAGACCAGAGAGAGAGTACAGCAAGTTGGGTATGCGGCTGATCAGGGTTTGACCAGGCACCCATATGATCCCTGAGACTTTCCAGGAAGAATCCCAGAGTCCAGATCTAGGAGTAAGTTTTGAAAACTGCCCTGGCAGAGTGTGACTGAAAAAATTAAAATATATTTTAAAAAGTAAAGTATTTTTAAGCCTATGGTCAAGTATTTTTTCATAAATACCTGTTTAAATGATTTCATAAATCAATCTCAGTAAGTAATGCCATAAAATAGTTAAGAATCAGACCTGTCACAAGAAACTCTCAAGGCCAGAGGCAAGTGGTGGGACATAGTGACAAAACTCATGAGCAAGAGAAGTAGAATGCCTGTCTCGAATACAAGCAGGGGTGGTGGGAGGGGGGCATTGGTGGTAGGAATGTTGCACTGGTGAAGGGTGGTGTTCTTTTTGTGACTGAAATCCAATTATAGTCATGTTTGTAACTACAAAAATAAAATAAAATAATAAAACTGAAAAAATATTTTAAAAATTCATTTGTGGGGCCGGGCGGTGGCGCTAAAGGTAAGGTGCCTGCCTTGCCTGCGCTTGGACTGACCGAGGTTCGATCCCCCGGTGTCCCATATGGTCCCCCAAGCCAGGAGCAACTTCTGAGCACATAGCCAGGAGTAACCCCTGAGCATTACCGGGTGTGGCCCAAAAACCAAAAAAAAAAAAAAAAAAATTCATTTGCAAAAGAATAGTTAAAAATTAAATGAAGGGAATTATGGACTTTATTTGAATTGATTGAGAATACTTTGCTTTGGCTTGGTTTGGGGGCCACACTGGGTGATTTTTGAGCTTATTCCTCGCTGTGCTCAGGGATCATACCTGGTTGTGTTCCAGGAAGCACATGAGGTACCAGGGAGCTAACCAAAGTTGGTCATGTGCAGTTAAAGGACTCTGTTGTGGCCTCAACCCCCCATTCTAACCAGGTAACTTGATCTTACCTGCAAGACCCCGCCCATTCCTGGGAGGAGTCTGGGAAAGGTTAGATAAGGCTTTGATCAGAGAGGATTAGGGTCTTTTGGCCCTTTTGGTCTTTGGCCAGGATGGAGAGGAATTGGCATTTACCTGGATGGAGAGCTATGGCTGAGGGAGAAGCGAGAATGCAGGGCAGAATTCGTAAATGGTTAGCAGCCACATCTGATGGCCAGGGCAATAAAGATGTTATCTCTCTGGAAGCCTGCCTGTGAGTGAGTTCAATACCCATCCCTTTCCTGGACCCAAACCTGCTGGTTAATGGGGGATGGAGTCACTTGGCCGGGCCTAAGGACAAAGGCCTTCATCCACCATTCTAGGCCATCATAAGGGCTGGTTTGCAACACTGTCAGCTGTACTATTGCTCCAACCCTGAAAACAATGTATTTGAAGATCATTCAAAGATGCTGAAAGATGTTTATGCTAGAAAAGCACATAAATCTTTTTTGTTATTGTAATTTTAATATATTGAAAGAAATTAGAAAATTTAAAACTGTGAGGAATTAAATATTTCCCCTTCTTATTCTTTGCTATTTTAATTTTATTTTTAGTAACTCAAGTTTTATTTTAATTTTGAATTTTTCTTAAGGCACCATTATTATTATTATTTATTATTACTTTGGTTACCCACTTTCTTGGGTAACGCTAAGTGATTTTAACATCCAACTTATTTTGCTAGTCTGCTACATCCATGTTAACTAATAACTTAAAGGTTTTCATTGATATACCTAGAATTCATGTTGAGATCAGGTATCATTTTATACTCATTGAAAATTTACAGGGCCAGAGAGATAGCACAGCAGTTGGGCATTTGCCTTGCACACAGCCAATTCAGGAGGGATGGTGGTTCAAATCCCAGCATCCATATGGTTCCCTGTGCCTGCCAGGAGCAATTTCTGGGCGCAGAGCCAGGAGTAACCCCTGAGACCAGCCGGATGTGACCCAAAAACAAAAAAGAAGAAGAAGAAGAAGAAGAAGAAGAAGAAGAAGAAGAAGAAGAAAGAAAATTTGAGTTTATTTTTCTGTAAAACACCCAAATAGGATTTTGACATATTTATAGTGGGCTTTTAAGTAATTAAAAAATTAAGTAATAATTTATTGTTTTATTAGTTCATTAGTCTTCTTTAAAATAATATTTAATTATATATGATACAAACATCTTTTTATCAGTTCATGGTATATATCTTTTTTTTTTTTTTTTTTTTTTTTTTGGTTTTTGGGCCACACCCTGTGACGCTCAGGGGTTACTCCTGGCTATGCGCTCAGAAGTTGCTCCTGGCTTCTTGGGGGACCATATGGGACGCGGGGGGATCGAACCACGGTCCGTCCTAGGCTAGCGCAGGCAAGGCAGGCACCTTACCTCCAGCGCCACCGCCTGGCCCCTATATATCTTTTTTTGAGCTCACAACCAGTGGTGCTCAGGGGTTACTCCTGGCTCTGCTCAGAATCGCTCCTGTCAGGCTTGAGAAACTATATGGGATGCCGAGGATCAAACCACCATCCATTCTGGATCAGCTGGGGTGCAAGGCAAATGCCCTACTGCTGTGCTATCTCTTCGGCCCCTATTGATATATATCTTATGTCTCTTTTTGCATTGATAATGTCAACTCTATCTATACAGATAGAGACTTCCAGCTTAGGAAGAGGAACTTCCAAGCTGATCAAGTTTTGTTTTACTATCTCAGCACAAAGATATTATTAAAATAGAATTTGAATCTAGATGGTTAGACAGACCCTAACAGCAGACTCTCCACACTGCAGGGAAAAATTGCAGTTTCAGCTCTCACTCGGGCTTTAAATGCAGGAGTTCTTGCCAATCCTATACCCTCAAGAATTCCCTTACTTTTACAACCAGCTTGGTTATGCATATTTTATGTAGCCATTTTAGGCATGTTAGAATTGAAGCTGTTTCTAATCTATTATGTTGCTGGAATTAAAGTTTATTGTCTAATTTCTTATATTTTAACATATATTGCTTCAGCATATTCTTCCAGCGGGCATGTGTTGGCAACAGCTGGCCTTGGTTTCATTTAAGAAATGAATGTGCCAAAGCTCTTTTAAAGCAATTAGTACTGCTGAGTTGAATTCAGGCAAAGATGCCAATGAAAATAAAATTGAGACTAAAATTTAAAGAAAAGAGACAGAAGGGAGAAGTTGAGGTGGGAGGAGAGATTATATGAGGAGATGTATGCTAATTTAGGATCCTAGAGAGCAATCTTTTGAGTCAGACACACTTGGTTTGAAATATAATTTCGTCTTTTTAATGACTAACTGTATAAATTCTCACATTGATGCCAGCTATCCTACCTGTAAAAATAGGACAATCAATACCTAAATTTGTAACAGGAAGGAAAATTAATCATTTAAAATAGAAACATCATCAAAGTTTGCATTCTAACAGAGTGGCGAAGTTAGAGTTAGTGGCAAAAGTTAGAGATGATGTTTTGTTTTGGAAAAATATCTTGGTCATCTTTGACTATTAAAATTGGAGCCCCTTTCTTAGCCTTTAGGGGTCTTTCTGAAACTCATAAAATGAGGGTGATGGAGAGTTTGTTAAGTATAACAGTGAATGAGGAATGCATTTTTATGCATAATTGGAAAGTTGAGGTCCCAAGAAGTGTAAAGGAAAATCGAGGGGGAAAAAACCTCAAGAATAATGTTTATTGTAGAAATTGAGAGTAGGAAGTGAATTTTAGGGTAGTGCTTAGGATAATGATGTCTCCTGTTTAATGTCACCTCTGTTGTACTATCCTCTCCTACCATCACTCTAAACCTTTGAAAGAGAAGTTCATAGTAGACTGGCAATAATTCCTGTGAGGATATGAAGTATTTTGAATGTTTCTGTTTTTTTTTTTTTTTTTTTTTTGGGCGGGGGCATGCTCAGTGATGCTCAGAGCTCTGAATTTAAGAATCACACCTGGGTACTGACTTCAGGTCTGAGCATCTCAGCAAGTCCAGTCACTCTGAGGTCTGAGCACCAAGCCAAATTATGACCCTGAAGGCTTACATTCTGAACAAAGGAAAAACTGGCTCCTGTGAGACCCACCCAGTTCACTGCACCAGGCAATGCAGAGTTTGCTGAGGGAGAAGGAAGGAGATGCAGGAGGGGCTTGATTTATGCTACAAGATTCAGAAATTCTGGACTTGGTGGTGTTATATTGATGGCAGTAGTGTGGGCTCATCAAGATTCAATGGAGGGGTCTGTGAAGTGGCACTAGAGGTAAGGTGTCTGCCTTGCAACTCTGGTTCGATCCCCCAGCGTCCCATATAGTCCCCCCAAGCCAGGGGCAATTTCAGAGCGCTTAGCCAGGAGTAACCCCTGAGCATCAAACGGGTGTGGCCCCAAAAAGCAAAAAAAAAAAAAAAGTAGGAGAGGGGCCAGAGTGGTGGTGCAAGCAGTAGGGTGTTTGCCTTGCACACACTTAGGTATGTCAGCAAGAGGTAACAGTATCTATGAAAGTAATGCCCAGTGATGAACTTTTTAGTTTGTGTTTAATAATTACTGCAAATGTGCTTTATGAAAAATTTCAAAATTACTTAAGGCAATTCTGAAAAGTATAAATCCTTTACCAGAAAATATAAACTGTTTCGTGAACACATCTAAAGAGCTCACATGATCACTCATGAAATTAAAAACACCGCTACATGAGCCAGAGTAGTGGCGTAGCATTGAGCGTTTACATTGCAGCACTAGGCTTACCTAGGATGGACAGTGGGTTCGATCCCCAGAGTCTCATATGGTTTCCCAAGACAGGAGTGATTTCTGAGCACATAGCTAGGAGTAACCCCTGAGGGTCACTGGGTGTGCCCCCCCACCAAAAAAAAAATACCACTACACATCTAACCACAGAAACCTAACAGCAACAACAGTGATTGCGAAGAGCTTTTACTGGAACTACAAAGACAGACTTTGAGGTTAGACAATTTAGCATACCTGGAGTCTGTAGTTGGCTTATGCCAGGATACTTCATGTGTAAGGTCTCCCTGTTTTTAGGCCAAAGGCTTTTTCTATGCAAACAACAACAACAACAACTGCCACACACACACACACACACACACACACACACATACACACACCTTTTTTATTGCATCTTTTTATCTCATCTTTAAAAACAGAGCGTACTAAACCCTCTGCTATTGTAGTAATGACTTTATTGGAGATACAATAATTTTCACAAATATACCTGACTACTGAACTTTTTTTTTCTTCTCTCCCATTTTATTTATTTATTTAGGGTCACACACGGTGGTGCTTCAGTGGTTACTCTTGGCTCTGCCTTCAGAAATTGCTCCTGGCAGTCACAGTGGACCATATGGGAGGTATGCCTGGATTTGAACCGGGGTTCGTCCTGGATCAGCTGCGTGTAAGGCAAACGTGGTACACTTCTGTATTTTTTTGGCTTCATTTCCCATTTTATGTTTTAGCTTTTTTTTCTATATTCTTTTTTTTTGGGGGGGGATCACACCCGGCAGCGCTCAGGGGTTACTCTTGGCTCTATGCTCAAAAATCGCTCCTGGCAGGCTCGGGGGACCATATGGAATGCCGGGATTCAAACCACGGTCTTTCTGCATGCAAGGCAAACACATTACCTCCATGCTATCTCTCCGGCCCTTTTATTTATTTTTTTTCAATAAATTTGCTTTCAAAATTTATTTTGAAATAAATGTATTATTGTCAGTTATGTCAACTAAGTGATGCATTTTTTTTAAATAAAAAGAATTCAAAAAATACCACTATACATTCACTGTCGCCATAATGATATTAAAAAATCTGCCATTTTGGGGCCAGAGAGATAGCATGGAAGTAAGGCATTTGCCTTGCGTGCAGAAGGATGGTGGTTCGAATCCCGGCACCCATATGGTCCCCTGTACCTGCCAGGGGCGATTTCTGAGCATAGAGCCAGAAGTAACCCCTGAGCACTGCCGAGTGTGACCCAAAAGCCAAAAAAAAAAAAAAAAAAAAAAAGAAAAATCTGCCATTTCAAATATAGCAGGACTATGAAATACCTTGTTACACAGATAGCTATTTTGAAACCAATCAAGTAAATAACAATTAAATATAAATGAGCCAAACATACCATTTAAAAGGAAGAGGTTCCTTAACTTTTTTTTTTTTTAAAGAAGGTCCTCCCTGGGGCCAGAGTGATAGTACAGTGGGTAGGTTATTTGCCTTGTATGCAGTTGACCTGGATTCAATCCCCACATCTCATATAGTCCCCTGAACACTGACAAGACTAATTCCTGAGCATAGGGTCAGGAGTAAATCCTAAGCACCACTGGGTGTGGCCCCAACATGTAAAACAAAAAACAGCAAGACCCAACTATATATATTTA
This sequence comes from Suncus etruscus, assembly GCF_024139225.1. Classification (NCBI taxonomy): domain Eukaryota; kingdom Metazoa; phylum Chordata; class Mammalia; order Eulipotyphla; family Soricidae; genus Suncus; species Suncus etruscus. The sequence goes on along the minus strand of NC_064861.1, from coordinate 80,607,060 downwards.
ATATGAAATTAAAGGGGTTGGAGATAGTAAAAGTAGGTAAAGCACTTGCCCTGCATGCAACTGCCTCACGTTCAATCCCTGGCATCCCATATGTCCCCACAAGTCTGCCAGAAGTGATTCCTGAATGCAGAGACAGATGCATTCTGAGCATCACTGGGTGTAACCCCCAAATAAAAAAAAATACCTAAGCAATTGAAAATAAAATTAGCTAACAAGGGCCCGGACAGATAGTACAACGGCATTTGCCTTGCAAGCAGCCGATCCAGGACCTAAGGTGGTTGGTTCAAATCCCGGTGTCCCATATGGTCCCCCGTGCCTGCCAGGAGCTATTTCTGAGCAGACAGCCAGGAGTAACCTCTGAACAGACAGCCAGGAGTAACCCCTGAGCACTGCTGGGTGTGGCCCAAAAACAAAACAAAAAAAACAAAAAACATTAGCTAACAAGATACAAACTAGGATAACTAGAAGGACCAACATTATCATTTTCCAGGAATTAAGTTTTCTAAAATGTTAGATTTCTGTCCTGAACATTGACGTTAATAATACTGTATGGTGTGACCTGTTCAAATTATCAAAAAACAAAACAAAAATACCTACTTTAAATGCTTATGTACTTAATAACAGGCCTTCAAGATACAGGGGGCCAAAAAATTGCACACATCAAAACTGACAGATTACGTAATAGTTTGGAATTTTTTATTTGGGGGTCACATCTGGCTATGCTCCAGGCTTATTAATATTTCTGCACTTGGTCTTTTATCTTCTGATTTATTTCACTCAACGTGAAATTTCTAGTTTCAATCAGGTTGCAGCAAATTGCATGCTTTCAACATTCCTTGCAGCTGCATAGTATTCTACTGAGTATATATGTATGTACATATCCGTATTTATGTATATATAGGGGTATATGTATGTATATATATCATCTTCATATCCATTCATCTGTGGTTGGACACCTAGGTTGAGCTAAGTGCAGCAATGAATTAACTTAGGGCAGTAATTATAATAAGATGCATGTGTCCCTTTAAATGAATGCTTTTAATTCCTGGGGGTAAACACCCAAAAATGGAATTTCTGGGTCATGTGACAGCTCAATTCTATTTTTACTGAGGACTCTCCATACCATTTTCCACAGGGGATGAACCAGACATTCTCACCAGTTACTTTTTGACCACATCCCCACCAGCACAAATTATTCCTACTATTTTTGATATATGACAGTTTCACTGGTGTCAAATAATTTTTAATAAAATTAAAATATAATGCAGATACTCTGTACAATATTTGGGACAGTCAACTGTTATATGACACATGCCTATATCTGTATAGACATGTGTCGCATAAACTATAGGATATTGCCAACCTTTTCTGTCAATGGATAGGTGGTAAAAGACTTTATGGCTTTGTTGGCTATTCCATTTTTCTTTAAATAATAAACCTACACTTAACACCAGAGAGAAAGTGCTGGGATAAATTAAGGTAGTTCATTGTCTTGCAGCCCACAGGCCCTGGTTCAATCTCCGGCATTCTGTATGGTCACTGCCAGGGGTCACATCTGGGCAAAGCAGGAGGAATAGCTGCTGAGTACTTCAGGTGTGGCTTAAGCCTCCTCCCTCTCCCCTCAAAATAACTATGGGCATGAGGGATAGTACAGTGAATAAGACATTTGCTTTTCATGCAACAGGCCTGGCTTCTATCGCAGACACCACATATGGTCTCCTGAGCAACACTAATAGTGATTCCTGAGAAGAGAGTTGTAACCCCTGAGCTCCCCCCAACATTATTTTTGAACTGTTAACACCATTTTCTATTCATTGGTATAAAAAAATAGTGGTGTGAATTCAGCCCTTGATTTTTTTATTTTACACTATGAAATATTCTCTGGGATATAAAACCTCAAATAGGTCCAAGTGGTCTTTGTGACTTTCTGGCATTCCCAGAAAATTCTGTGGAGCCTGCAGTATCCTCGTAGGCAGAATTTTAGTAGGCAGTATGAATTCTCACCATGGTACTAAGTATTCCAAAATCTAATGGTCCTACAAAAGGTCTCCTTTACAAGGTATGTCACTGTCACATGATCAGTGCCTAAAGTCTGTACTTAGAGCAGTTCCATTCAAATCCTAGTTGGGCTGCCATTCCACTGTGAGCAACCTAAGATGATCCCCAGAGTAAAATAAATGCTGCTTGTACTCTGCAAATTGGTTAAGAAGAAATGAAAAGAACTTGCCTGCCTTGGAAGGATCTAATGGGATATAGCATTTGGACTGGTCAGACGCTGCTTCCAGGGACAAGCTCAAGGGAACAAGTAGGTTCTAAGAGAGGGGTTCAAGTACATGGTCAGCACCGAGGTTCCAGGTCATAAATACAGCTCGAGGATCTATGTTTGTCCCAGACCCTAGATCTATCTCTGGAGATCCCAGAAGGCTGAAATGAACAGCCAGGATCACAGTTCACTGGACGGTGAGTGTGGGGAGCTTGTGCCTAAGCAGGATGAACAAGTCATCCTGGTGCAGCCCCATAAGAGAGAGAGAGAGAGCACCATCTGGCCTGGGAGACCTCTTCTTTCTTAGAGTCAGAGCACCTGAGATCCAATCCATGAGGAGTATACCCACTCTGAATAGAAACAGCATCATCAGTCAGAATAAACAGGCGCCAGAAGACACATCTGCCTTTCTCTGCCTTGGGTCAGCTGCCATGCCTGGCACCTAAGCAGAACTATGGCCATAGAATGGTGCCAAAGCAACACAGGTGCATTAAAGATGCTTCCATTCCCACCATTATCCAAATTTTTCAAATGGTCCACATTCATCCAACCCAGTTAGCCAGGTCCAGAGCCCTTTATTTCTACCTACTCAGAGTTCCTGATTCTTACCTCCAGAATTACCCTATTGCAGAAAGTTCGACTTAGATATACCCCTTAGATATCCCAACTTGGCAGTTCTTGGAACTGCCCCTTAGGTACCCACTGTAATGACTGTTGGGCGAGGACACAACCCTTGGACACAACCCTGTCATCCAGATATAAAGGAAAAACTTGGACATTAAGGGTCAGGTTCAATAAAAATAAATATGCTGAGGTTAGTGCTGGTCTGTGGGATAGGGGGCAGAGATAAAGCATAGGAAAAATGCTGCCTGCTCTGTTAGCTATTCCCTTTTCTTTCTTCTTTGAATCCAGGCCTTACCTAGGCATGTCTGGCAGGTGAATTTCCATCTAACCCTCTTCCTTCCCACTTTCTGAACCCCCAAGACAGTGCAGCTGGCCTCAGACACCTTTTCTCTTCTCAGTCCCCAGCGGGAGGTGGCTACATGTTGGCATCCCTGTGTGGACATGAGGACCACCCAGCTGCTGGGCCCCACCTAGCAGCCCTCGGCTCCTGCAAGACAGTCTAATGAGGAATGGCATGGATGAGCAATGTAGTAGAGGACAACAGAAGCATGCCAGGAATGTCTAGGAATGTCTAGGCCCTTTGGGAAGTAGCATTATCTCCACTGTTGAATGCAATTCCATGTCTAGAGTACCCTCATCTCTTCTTATGTATGGAGAGATGACTTGGATCTCATCTGGCCAGTAAATGCATTTGTCCAGCCCCCTGTCAGACACCTCAGGGAGCCCAGAATGGCAGAGTGAAGTACTGTGTATTCGACTGGTTCAGTGAACCCAGGATCACCTAGTCCTAAGCCCAAGCAGTGCCATGGGAGAAAACAGTATGTTTCAAAAATATATGTCCTTTGAGAAAACCAGAACATCAGGGACAGATTCAGATCCTTTTTAATGGGAGGCAATAATCCCATACTATTTTAGGAAGAACTTTCTAGTTTCACATTTCATCAGACTAAAAGGAGCCTACTCTCGCAAAATATCCTTTTAACTTGGTCAAAAGGGTAAAAAGGAAGCCAAGTCCTCTGACGAAATACCTGTGATTCAGGCACTTTTGTTTCTAAGAATCATAACTGCTGTCGTACTGCAATTGTTTTCCAAGCCAACCCAACCCTCACTCAAGATGCTAGCTTACAAGCCATTGTTTCATTTCCTTCTCAACAGTGAAGGGTCCATAGCTCCCTCTAGAAGAGCACCCATACCATAAGTGAACTTCTCTCTGCTAGAAAGAGGCTTGACCCATACCCATCATGTCCAACAAACAACGTTTTGCATCCTAGAGCACAATGGAGGCCCAACACCTCTTGATGCTTTTGTATATGTCCTTGAAGTCTGGGTTCAGCTGAGGCTGGTCCAAGGTCAGTGCACTGGATTGAGAAGTTCTGCTGTGGAAGAAAGAAACATACCAATCAGCTATGGGCAGTCTGTTATCAATAGTTAGCTGGGAAGATCTCAAGACCAGGCTCAGAACTAGCAGAAGTTCTCTTCCCTTTGCTGCCTACTCTTTGAACCCATTGTCTGTTTTGTTTTGCCTTGAAGTTACATCTGATGGTACTCAGGGTATTCCTGGCTCTACATTCAAGGATAATTCCTGGTGGTGCTCCAGGAACCAAGTGAGGTGTCAGGAATCAAACCTAGTTTAGCAATATGCAAGACCAGTGCCTAATCTGCTGTTTTATATTTCAGACCCCTGGTCCAACTGTCTTTTTTTTTTAACTTTATTTATTTATTTATTGGTTTTGGAGCCATACCCAGTGGTGCTCAGGGCTACTCTCACTCCTGACTCTGCACTCAGAAATCGCCCCTGACAGGCTGGGGAGCAAATGGGATGCCAGGTATCTAACCAGGTCCCTCTAGAGTCAGCCACATGCAAGATAAATGCCCTACCACTATGGTATATCTCAGGTCCCTGGTTCAGTTGTCTTAATGCCTTCTTGATGTTTATTTGCTCTCTGCCCCTATATCTGTCTTCTCTCACAAATCTATGCAGAACTTAGTTCTATGAATAGCAATAGGATAAGCCAGACTTTACTTTTCCATATAATGGGGTTCAGTTTTAGGGGTAACTAAATGGCCATAGACTTCAGGATCTCATGTCTGCCTGCTTTGGTTTGAAAAGCAGCAGCACAGCAGGAAGAGAAATGGAGGGAAGGAAGTAACCTGTCCTTGCCACTTCCCTCTGTCCTTCTCCCCACTCCCATCTGATCAATTGACTCCCTGCTGTGTGTGCAAAGAACACACTTCACTGTTACTGTTGTGGATGCCTTGAGCCATGAGGTGAGGTGTTTAAATCAGGCAGATCCTGCAACCACCTCTCATGCCATTGTCTGTCCAGGACCCTGGGAGAAGACAAGTTAGAGAGCAGAATGGCTTCCTACAAGGCTCCATCAGAAGAGATGTGCCTTATTGAGATGTGCTTACAACAGACCTTGCTTTACACCTTTGGAAGAAACCTTTGGAAGGGCCCTCTGGGACCAGTGGAGACATCTGAATTGAATAGTCGATACAAGTGTTCATTCTTGTGACCACGTTGCTTGAGACCACAAAAACTGGTGACACAGAAAACACATGTTGACTAATATCATAGCCTCGAAGTTAAGTACTTGATCTAAAGAAGCTGGACCAAGTCCTCCTGAAGGCCAGAGTAAAGTTCTACAACCAAAAGGCTAGTTTACCAAACTGGTTCCATTATGTGCAGAACACTTACTGGCTTCCAGAAGGGATGATATGGGGATGAAGCCCACAGGCAGCTGGTGCCATTTGTGGCCTTGGTATTTCAAGGTGACCTCAGAGGACAGAATGCTCACACCTTTCTGAGATGGTCTCTCCATTCCCAGGGCTTGGAGAGATGCTTAGAATGTCTGGTGTGTTGTGTATGTAAACATTTTATGGGATTATTATGCTACTGATCCTACCCTGATCCGGTGATTGTGCCCTACCCTAGGGTGTGACCTGGCATTCTGCCCCCACCAAGTATCAGGGTGATACCTGATTCTGCTTCCACCATTGGGTGGTATCTGATTCTGGGGGATAAAAACAAGGGTATGTGGAAGGCAAGAGGCTTTTTTGCTGGAACTGAGGCTGAGACTTTGGACTTCAGTCTTGTCCACCGAATAAAGCTAATATTTCCACAAGCCTGACTGTCTGCGAGCTGTTTACCCGCCGTTTCACCTCAGAACCGTCGGCTGGACAGGGTGGCAGACGCGTGCTCCGAGCTGGAGGGGAAAGACCTCATCCTCCATCCCTCCATCAGTCAACCTCTTCAGGGGCTGACTTGCAACAGTGGTGCAGGTGATAGCCACATCCCATGGTGCGCTGGGAGAAAGAAGGAACAAGAGAGAAACGGTCAAGGGTCATTCTTGGAGGCAGCAGCCCAAAAGGAAGCATCCTCGCCCCGCCTTTTGTGGCCCTGACCCTCTAGGTCTCCTCCTAATCGGGACACTTGCCCTGCCTAAGCCCTCCCCACCTCCATCCTCTTTCTACCTGCCAGCACCTTATTATGTGAGTGGGGAAACAGCTACTTGATTTTCCCGTCCCAGGAGCCAGGCAAAGAAGGCTGCAGAGCAGTCCCAGTCTTCTCCGTGCCAGGGGCACTTCTAAGTCAAACACACCCTCTGCTATGCCTTCCCTCCTGCTCGAAGCTCTGAAAGAGGAAGGCCAGTTGGGCTTGAACAGTTGGGCCTTGGCAGTTGCCCTTGGTTACTTACTGTGCGGGCGCGTGGGCTCCCCAGCCATAGTCATGGCGACACACAACTGCCGGGGGGGGGGGGGGGGAGCTGCCTACCAGAGATGCCAGATTCTGCCAAGTCCGTGCTAAGATCCCCTCCGCAGAGCAAGCTGCTTTCCAAGGGCAACTTCCCAGAAAGTTCTAGAAAGCCCTGCCCCAGGTCTCTATTGCCTCAGCTCTTGCCCATTCATTCACCTGCGGGGCGGGATCATCCGCCCAGCTCACTCTGGACTCTGCCAGCTCTGCCAGCTTCCAACCCAGTGATCTCTGAGCTGGCAGGGTGTGATACCCCTCACGCAGGGTATCAGGAGCTGTTGTTTTCAATTTACACTTCTGTTACTGTCATCTACCGAGGAACTGGAGAAATTCCTCTTGCAGCTGCAAAAGGGCCCCCCTTAAGTTTGCTTAGCCAAGAGGCTCTCCCCTACCCACCCCCTTAGTAGAACCTGAACCATCCTGTCTCCCCTAGATCTTCAACTGAGGGACACTGAGCCGAGGCCCAGGGAAATCACAGGAAAGAAATAGGCACTATCAGAGATAGTATTGCGGACAGGGTGCTTGCCATGGGTGCAGCTGTTCTGGGTTGAATCTCCTACATGCCATGTGGTTGCCCTAACCCGCAGGAGTGATTTCCTGAGTGCAGAGCCAGGAATAAACCCTGATTAGCAGGGTGTGACCAAAAAAGTAAATAAATAAATAAGTAAATAAATAAATAAATAAATAAATAAATAAAAGAAAGACAAGAAAATCAACAGGGGGCAGGAAGGAGAAAGGTAGAGACATAGAAGAGAGAGTAAAGAAGAGAGGGAGAAAGAGAGGAGAGAGAGGAGAGAGGAGAGAAAGGAGAGAAAGGAGAGAGAGAAAGAGAGGAGAGAGGAAAGAGAGAGGAGAGAGAGGGGGGTAAGGAGTAGTTAAAAATAGGAACAGGAAAAAAAAAAAAAAAAGAACAAATGAGTGCTGCTGCTCCTATCCGCCAGCAGAGGAAGTTGTTGGCACTGCCAGAGCCCTGGAAAATGAAGCAATCCTCACCTGCTTCCAAGTTAACCTGTGCCTGGCAAGAAAACAATGTGGAGACAGGATTGGAAAGACCTGTTTTCTATGAGTCCTTCACAACCAGTCCAGCATCGGGTCCTGCTGGAGTCTCCCATCTCCAGACAACCCTGTAGGTTCAGTAGGCCTGTCCCTTTCGGTCTCCTGTCCTTAGTCCATGAAACCACTAGCTGAATGCTGTTGTTCCTCATAGACTTCCTAGAATGGGAAATCGATTCCCCTTTTCCCTTGGAGGGGAAAAAGATCTTGGTGATATAAATTCGCGGCAAATAATCCACACAGAGAGCAGCGTCCAAAAGGGGCCACAAGTTCCAATGTCGAGTCCCTCTCCGCCCCGAGCCAGCCAGTTAACTGCTTCAACGGACTCCGAGCACCTCGCTCCCCCCACTCTTTATTCTGTTCTCCACAGCGCCCCCACCTGGAAGGTCGTCGGTAGGACAACAGGGCAGACTCTCCTCAAGAAGTTCAAACATCCATATTTCCTGCCCCAGTGACCTCCGAGAGGATATAGGGAAAAAAGCTTCCAGATATTCTGCCAAGAAGGAACTTTCTTAACACATCTGCCAGTTTTATTCTTTGGAAACAAAAATAGAGGAACTGCTGTTTTAGGATGGAGGCCTCCCTATGCCTTCTAGGTATCATCAAAGGTAAGGGCCAAAGCTTGGGAAAAGGCTTAAAATGCCCAGTTGAGGTCTCTGAGAGGTCTCTTCCTTTCTGCCTTTACCAACCCAGACATGCTTTCCAATGGCCACTCTCATTCGATACATCCCAGCTACTGCTTTATTAGATACCAACTTAGCTGACCTGCCTGCCAGCTTTCAATCCTTTTTGTTTGTTATTGTTACTGGTTTTGGTTTGGGGCCATACCCAGCAATGCTAAGGGTTACTCCTGGCTCTACACTTAGAAATCACGCCTGGCAGGCTCAGGGGACCATATGAGATACTAGGATCAAACTCATGTCGGCTGTGTGCAAAGCAAACACCCTACCTGCTGTGTTATTGCTCTCTGGCCTATAATCCTGTGCTGTGGTCTTATATCTACCCCCAAGAAATAAGTTGCCCAAATACTCTTTTTCTTTTGTTGTTTCCACTGAATCTTCTCACCTCTAGGATAAATAATAATAGAGACAATATAAATTATCCAATAAAAATGAACTTGTTTTTTTGTGATATGTGATTTGAAAAATGTACATTTTAGCAATTTTTTTTTCCAAAAATAGATCTGTGGATGTTCAAGAAGCCAATTTAAAAAGTTGTGGCGGGAGCCGTGGCGCAAGCCTTGCTTGTGCTAGCCTAGGACGGACCACGGTTCGATTACCCAGGCTTTCTATATGGTGGTCCTAGCAGGAGCGATTTCTGAGTGCATACCCAGGAGTAACACCTGAGCATCACCGGGTGTGACCCCCCAAAAAACAAAAAATAAAATAAAATAAAAAGTGCTTAACAGTGGGGCTGGACCAATAGCAAAGTGGTATGGCGTTTGCCTTTGCACGCTGACTTGGGACAGACCAGGGTTCGATCTCCATATGGTCCCCTGAGCCAGGAGTAATTTCTGAGCGCAGAGTCAGGAATAACAACTGAGTGCCTCTAGGTGTGGTCAAAAAACAAACAAAAGTGCTTAACACCATTAATCACCAGGAAAATTAAAATGAAATAAGTCAAAAGTTACAAGGCTGACATCTTTGGATGCCCACAGGGACATGGAACACATGGTATCCTTCTTCTAGTGAGAATTTCTCATAATACTATGTGAAGAGCTATTTTATTCCTAATCAAAAGAAATGAAACATATAAATAAAAATATTTGCAGGGTATGTAATTACCAATAGGTAAAATCTGGAACTATCTCTGGTGCCAATTTATGTGAGTCAAGGAATCTAATCATGAAGTACTCACACTATTCAACTCTAGAAGGAAGAAGTTTTTGATAATAGGCAACAGATAACTAAAACATTATCTAAATGAAAGAAGTCTCAAGAATGCACTTTGCGCATGCCCTGATTGTGTGGAAGCCTGAATGGTCAAAATTAGTTTATACTGGAACTTTTCCCTGAAGGGTTGTGGGGAGAATGACTGAGGAACCCAAAGATACAGCAGCTGGATCATAGCAGTGAATAAATCAGCCATCAAAGGGAACCCAGGATAGCCCTGAGGAACTGACTCTCTCCAAAGACAGAGCTGTTCTCTGGCTGCTCTGGGAAGAAAGGATTTGATTGGTCTGGTCTAGCACAGATTCCCAAAGTCCAGCACATGCACCCTTGGAGTTGAGTTCTTATGGTCTCTGAACTTCCCATTCAGGGTTGTTGAAATTGCTCCCAAAATGGTCCAAGATATTTGCATTAATATTGACCAAGTCTTTTCTGTACCCAAGATTGCTGACTGATTTGCTTCATTTTTTGTCTATTCATCATCACCACATCCCTGCCTTAGCATAATTTTTTTTTTGTTTTTGGGCCACATCCGTTTGACACTCAGGGGTTACTCCTGGCTATGTGCTCAGAAGTTGCTCCTGGCTTGGGAGACCATATGGGACACCGGGGGATCGAACCGCGGTCCTTCCAAGGCTAGCGCAGGCAAGGCAGGCACCTTACCTTTAGTGCCACCGCCCAGCCCCATAGCATAATTTTCGAAAGATTTTTTAGCATTAAAACTTTTATGATATTATGGGGCCAGAGCAATAGCACAGCAGGTCGGGCTTTTGTCTTGCTTGCAGCTGATCCTGGTTTCATTCCCGGCATCCCAACTGATCTCCTGAGCCTGCCAGGAGTGATTCCTAAGTGCCAAGCCAGGAGTAACTCATGAGTGCCACTGGATGTGATACAAAAACCAAACAAACAAACAAAAACTTATGACACTAAAGTTTAATTTTCCTTATCATGAAAATGGTTAATTTTATCTCTCGAGCAAAATCTGCTCATAAAACAACTCTTTGTTTTGTTTTGTTTTTAGGCTCCAGGGTTACTCCTGGCTCTGTACTTATGAGTGTTCAGGGGGCCATATTGGATGCTATGAATCAAACCCAGGTCAGCCACATGCAAAGCAAACACCTGAACTAATGTGTTACTGCTCCTGCCCTGCAACAACAACTTTAGGATAATATTCTTGTATTCCTGGTTAGATTTTCAAATCAAATCTTTGAGGTAAAATGTACATAAAATCAAATGCACCTATGCTAAGTAACAAGAATGGTATCTGTCAATTAATTAATCAGATATACATCTAATAATAGTCTTTCATCTCCAAAATTCTCTCTCTCCCTCTGTGTGTGTGTGTGTGTGTGTGTGTGTGTGTGTGTGTGTCTCCTTGCTGCTAGTCTTTCTGCATAATTAGAGAGTTGGAATTATAAGTATCTCTCAGGGCCTAGTCCTAGTCTGTGCTCAGTAATCACTCCCAATAAGCTCAGGGGACAATATGGGGTAGTGGGGATCAAACATGGGTTGGCCATGAATGTGCAAGGCAAACGTCCTACCCACTGTACTATCATTCTGGTCCATCTTTTTACATAATTTAACCATAAACTTTTGGGGGGAGGTTGGGGGTTGTGGGGTCACACCCAGTGGCACTCAGGGGTTACTTCTGGTTCTGCACTCAGAAGTCACTCCTGGCAGGCACAGGGAACCATATGGGATGCTAGGATTCTAACCACAGTTCGTCCTGGGTTGGCTGCGTGCAAGGCAAACACCCTACCGCTGTGCTATCTCTCAGGCCCTATCCACAAACTTTTAACTGATCTATTTTATGACATGTCTTTATTTCTAGAATTTCATATAGGTGCAGTATACATGACTTTTGAGGTATCCTTTTGGTCATTTAATGATTTTTAGAATAAATTATTTTATTTATGTTTTTGGACCACACCCAGTGGTACTCAGGGGTTACTGGGGATGTCTGTTTTGCAAGGCAAATGCCCTAACTCTGTGCTATCACTCTGGCCCTGCTATTTTTATTTTATTTTATTTTATTTTTGGTTTTTGGGCCACACCCAGCAGACCTCAAGGGTTACTCTTGGCTCTGCACTCAGAAATTGCTCCTGGCAGCCTCGGGAGTAGGAGGACCATGTGGAATGCCAGGGATTGAAGCCAGGTTGGCATGTGCAAGGCAAATGCTCTACCACTGTGTTCTGCCCCCCACCCCCATAATTTTTTTTTTTTTTTTTTTAGTTTTGGGGCACACTCCGCAATGCTCAGGAATTAGTCCGGCTCTGTGCTCAGAAATCACTCCTGGCAGGCACAGGGGACCAAATAGGATATGGATTGCTGGGAATTAAACCAGGGTCTGTCCGTGGTTGGACTCAGGCAAGGCAAACGCCCTACTGCTGTGTAGCAGCCCCTACTTTTTTTTTTTTTTTTTTTTTTGGTTTTTGGGCCATACCCATTTGACACTCAGGAGTTACTCCTGGTTATGAGCTCAGAAATCGCTCCTGGCTTGGGGGGACCATATGGGACGCCGGGGGATCGAACCACGGTCCGTCCTACGCTAGCGCTTGCGAGGCAGACACCTTATCTCTAGCACCACCTTTCCAGCCCCTACTTTTAAACAAATTCAACATACTTTCTTTTCATCTTGTGGTAATAATTACCATCATACAGCTACACCAGATTTTATCTACTTTTCTTGAGGGGGAGGGGTCAACTGGCATGGGAGTTTATATAGACAGAGTTCCAGTATCATAAAGCAGATTTTAAAAAATAAAGTTGGGAGTCCAGTAACAATAGTTAAGTAATGCAAAATTTACCATCTTGTGGGGGTTATTTTGCATTATTTATGAATTCAAATGTCATTCTCCTCTTTAATCAAACCCCTGGAGGTTATTAGTGAATGATTTTAAAGAGGAGGGGGCAGAGAGATAGCATGGAGGTAAGGCATCTGCCTTGCGTGCAGAAGGTTGGTGGTTCAAATCCCGGCAACCCATATGGTCCCCTGAGTCTACCAGGAGCAATTTCTGTTTGTTTGTTTTTGGTTTTTGGGCCATACCCATTTGACACTCAGGAGTTACTCCTGGTTATGAGCTCAGAAATCACCCCTGGCTTGGGGGGACCATATGGGACGCCGGGGGATCGAACCGAGGTCCGTCCTATGCTAACGCTTGCAAGGCAGACACCTTACCTCTAGCACCACCTTCCCGGCCCCCCAGGAGCAATTTCTGAGAATAGAGCTAGGAGTCACACCTGAGTGCTGCAGGGTGTGACCCCCACAAAAAAGAGGGTCAGAGCAATAGTACAGTGGTAGGGTGCTTCCTTTGTAAGTGGTTGACCTGGGTCTAATTCCCAGTACCCTATATTGTTCCCTGAGTCAGGAATATGCCCCAAGCACCACTAGATATGGCCCCCAAACAAACAAAAATTAAATAAAAAGGAAAGAATTTACTACACATTTTATTTTTCCTTTTGCATCACATCCAGTAGTGCTCAGGGGTTACTCCTGGCTCTGTGCTCAGAAAGTATTCCTGACAGGCTTGGGGGACCATATGAGGTGCCAGGGATTGAAATTCTGTTGGCCATGTGCAAGGCAAACACTGCCTTCCACCCACTGTGCTATCACTCTGGCTCTGAGAATTTACTACACATTTTAGGAGAAGCCTCCTAAGTAATGCTTAATGGGGACTGAGGGTCACTTCCTGAAATCGTCAACCGGAAATAGCTCAATATTCAATGCTAGGTGAATACCTGCTTAGGCCCTGTGGTGCCAGAGATAACCAGGTCCACCACACCTGTGTACTCAGTGGTAATCAGGGTTACACCTGTCAGGGGAAGGAGCATGCAGTGCTGGGGGTCTAACCTGTGGACCAGGTTCCCACAAAAGAGTGCTCAAATAAAAGTAGAAATAAAAGAAGCATTACTACAGCTAATAACACAGTAATACAAATTTCATCAGAGACTACTATGATCAAGTAGTGGAGAAAAATCCTGAAAAACCAAAAAGAAATTTATAAATTCCTAGAAATGCTCAACTTACCAAAACTGAATCAAGAAAACAGAAAATTTGAACAAACCGGTTACCAATAAGGTGAGTGAGTCAGTCATCAAAAACTTCCAAAAGATTCCTCTTGAATCCTGTCAAACATCTAAAGAATGAACACTAATCCTAAATTCTTTTTTTTTTTTTTTGGTGGGGTCACACCCAGCAGCACTCAGGGGTTACTCCTGGCTCTACGCTCAGAAATCTCAGGCTCGGGGGACCATATGAGATGCTGGGATTCGAATCACTGTCCTCCTGCATGCAAGGCAATTGCCCTACCTCCATGCTATCTCTCCTGCTCCGTCCTCAACTCTTTTATATATTGAGTTGTTTTCTTGAGGGAAGGGGTGTTTTGACCAGACTTAGAAATTCCTGCTTTGTGAGGAGTTAAGGACTGAAGGTAAAAAAGGTTAAATGTGGGTAAATAACATGGAGGGCTAGAAATGGGTTTGTAAGGTGGTAAGCAAAGGGGGGAAAAGGGGTTATCAATGATAGGGGGGAGAACACTATACAACATAGATGTTATATATGCATATATATGCATATATATCATGCATATATATCAACAGACTCTAAGGATCGATCCATGGGTTACAATTGAAAAGCTGACCAAGTGAAATAGGACAGAATGCTTTTATTTAAAAATAAGTCAATAAATAAAATTAAAATGTAAAAATACATTATAGCCAGCAAGTCTACTGTAAAGGTTTTTCATTTTCTGGACCATTCCTTGTTGGAGAGGGTAAACTTTACTGGGGAAAGGCTTCATGGATTAGATTGAGTATAGAAACTTCTAGAAAACTAACTGATATGGCATAGAGCTCTTTATAGCAGGTATAAACCCTGAACTTATTGTTCACTGGGTCTTGAAAAACGTGTTTCCTTTCCCAAAAGCAAAATACAATTATGAGCATTATGGTGTCATCATGGTATCACCTGAAATAATTTTAACTATGAAGATTAAAGAAACTGTACACTGAAAATTATGACACCTATGAAAGTAAAAACACAAATATATTAAAAGATAAACCCTTGCTTATGGACTAGAAGAATTATATTATTGATATTTTCTTTTTTTTCTTTTTCTTTTTTTTTTTTTTTTGGTGTGTGTGTGTTTTTTTGGGTCACACCCGGCAGTGCTCAGGGGTTATTCCTGGCTCCAGGCTCAGAAATTGCTCCTGGCAGGCACGGGGGAGCATATGGGACTCCGGGATTCGAACCAATGACCTCCTGCATGAAAGGCAAACCCCTTACCTCCATGCTCTCTCTCCGGCCCCTATTGATATTTTCTTACTACTTAAAGCTATCTATAAATTCATAAAAACCCTTGTCAAAGTTCCAATTTTTTGTTTTGTTTATGTGTGTGTGTACAGAAATGGAATAAATAGTCCTAAAATTTGCATAGAACCACAAAACACTCAAAAACACAAAAAGACAAAGAGACCTTGATAAAGCAATGCAAAGCTGGAAGCATTATGCATCCTGATATCAAGCTATATTAAGAAGTTATAGTAATCGCAGACAGCAGGTAAAAAAATTTTTTTTGTTTTGTTTTTTGGGTCACACCCAGCACCACTCAGGAGTCACTCCTGGCTCTATGCTCAGAAATCGCTCCTGGCAGGCTCAAAGGACCATATGGAATGCCAGGATTCGAACCACCATCCTTCTGCATGCAAGGCAAACGCCCCATGCCATCTCTCCGGCCCCAGAGCAGGTGAATTTATTCAACACAACATCCTAGTGGCAATTGAATCCTTTCTCTAGGATCAGTGGGAGGCCATGTGTTTTCTTCAGAGGATGTGTTGGCTTCTTATTGTTGACACCCTAGCTGTGCTAAGTACAGAGTGAATGGATTTGTGATTCAAAACTGTCTCCCATGAACACTACTCAGGCCCTAAGAACCAGACTGTAGTTATTGTATCCATATCAATCATCAGAAAGAAAATTGCTCCAGAGTATGATGTGAACAAAAGTATCTCCAGGTTAGATGAATTTTCTTTCTCCACTATGTTGGTTTCTCTAAAGGAATTATGCTGGCTGAATGGAATCAGGACTGCTGGGGAGAAAAATATGGTGACATTTTGGTCGAGGAAGAAACATCTTTCCAAAAGTCATGACATTTTCCTGTCTGACTGCAACAGATGTGCTCTGGCCAAAAGAACCTCAGTGTTCTGAGAACAATTAAAACAAACTTCTCTCTGAAAAGGTATCACACTCTCTTCAGTCTGAGCCATGTGGGCTTTGTCCAGGTGGCCCCTGGTACTATGATAGTGGGCCATCAAGTCCAACTACAATGCTATTAAACTCAGCAACTTCAATAGAGGTGGTTTTTTTTGTTTGTTTTGTTTTTGTTTTTTTGGTTTTTGGGCCACACCCAGCGGTGCTCAGGGGTTACTCCTGGCTGTCTGCTCAGAAATAGCTCCTGGCAGGCACGGGGGACCATATGGGACACCGGGATTCGAACCAACCACCTTTGGTCCTGGATCGGCTGCTTGCGAGGCAAACGCCGCATCTCGCCGCTGTGCTATCTCTCCGGGCCCTCAATAGAGGTGTTTGACCAGTTGTGCTCTTATGAGAATCATGACAGAGAAAAGGATTCTCCAAGATGGGTAGAAAATGCAACAGATGTGCTCTGACTGGCGCAACCCAGCTGTGTGAAGGATGGGAAGCAAATATTTCCAGGTCCTTGTTTTATGTCAGTGGGTCAGCCTCTCCCAACAAAGGCTTGCTCTTATCCCACTGGCTCTGATCAGAAAAATCAGAAAGAGAAGAGAAGAATCTCTGTTGTAATGACTTCTGGGGACTGGAGAGAGAGTACAGCAGGCAAGGTGTTACCTTGCAAATATGAATATCTTCAGGCTATGGGCAAAGTAATTGACAGAGTTTGATATTCCCCTTTAAAAATCTCAGTAGGTGTTGGATGAATCACTTTGTTCTTTTACATGGTCTCTATTCTTCATTCCAACTTTATGGACTACCATAAAACCTCATGCTTGGGATACAGCATTTTCAATTTAAGTCAGTTCTGCATCCAGTTTCTGAGTAGCTTATGCTCAAACATGAGAGAAGAAACATCACAGACAGCTTGGTGGTTTGCAAGATTCCATTAGAAACAAATGCCTGACAAGGTTAAAGTAACAAGTGTGGATCTCTGCCCTACAACTTTGGAAATAAAGGACAAGATGGCAATTGGGTGCCTCCTTAAGGGTTCAAGCAGTTCAGACATCCAAATAGGGCATGTGCTCATAACAGGAGTGCTACCCCATGTGCTAAGTACCACAAAGACTATAGAAATGGTCACCAATGATGCTTACATGAGGAAGAGGTACAAGTTAGGTGATTAACACATGAAACTCCAGAATCAGACAGACAAAAGTAAGGGAAGAAAATATTTTTGGAAAAGTGATATATTTCATTACTAGAGCATATGACTTACATGTGTGAGACCCTGGATCTGATTCCTGGAAGCTCAAGGTCAAATTCTTTAATTCATTCTTTATTTGACTTTTGTGCATGGCATTAAAGAGTTCTGCATTCACTTTTTTTTTTTTTTTTTGGTTTTGGTTTTTGGGCCACACCCTGTGATGCTCAGGGGTTACTCCTGGCTATGCGCTCAGAAGTTGCTCCTGGCTTCTTGGGGGACCATATGGGACGCCGGGGGATCGAACCGTGGTCAATCCTAGGCTAGCGCAGGCAAGGCAGGCACCTTACCTTCAGCGCCACCGCCCGGCCCCTGCATTCACTTTTTTACATGTAGTTAACCAGTTTTCCCAATATCATTATTGAAGAAGTTTTCCTTTTTCCACCTTGCATTTTTTGCCCATTTAACAAAGAATAATTGATTATATAACTGAGGGTATTCAAGTCTATTCCAAGGGTCTGTCTTTATTCCAATACCAAAATGTTTTAATGACTGCTGCTTTATAATACAATTTGAATTTGGGTAAAATGATACCAATCATCTTTCCCTCAAGGATTGCTCTAGGTGTTCATGGAGATTTATTGTTCTATATGAATTTAAAGAGTATTTGATCTATTTCTTTGAAAAAATGTCATGGGCATTCTTATAGGCTTTGCAATAAATCTATTGTAATAGATTGGAATCTACAGATTGGAGGAATCTACAGATCTACAGATTCCAAGGTACTTGGAACATTATGAGTGACATTTTCTTTTTTTTTAATTTTTATTGTGACCAAAGTGCATTACAAATCTTTCACTGCAACATTTATGGTACATAGTGACAATGAATGAGGGGAATTCCCACCACCAGAGCCTCCCTCTACCCCTGTTTCCAGTATGCACCCCATATCTCCCTCCTCTACCCTCCAGAATGCTAGTGCAACTGGTCTCCACTTTACAGCTTGTTGTAGATTAAGCATCTATTCCACCATCATTGGAGATAAAAAGCATAAGAAAAAAGGGAGAAAAAAATTTGGTGACAACTACCAAAAAAAAGAAAGAAGAGAGAGAGAAAAAAGAAAAGAAAAATAGAAGAAAAAAATGGTCCCGGCAAATAAAAATAAAAATAAATTTCTAAATAATAACCACAAGAGTGAAAAGGAAAGAGAAAAGTGGAAGAAAAAAGAGAAGGAAAATAAAGTCAAAAACTAACAAATCAAAACAAAACAAGAAAAAGTATGGGTGCTGGACTGGTAGGGTTTGGCATTCCCCCCATTTTTTTTTTTTTTTTGCATAGGCACAGTAAGCATTGGGGAAGAAAGGGAATTCCCGTGGCCTAAGAGATTCAGGGTTTTTCCATCCTTGAAGCATACCATCATGGGATCAACCCCTGGCTCCATATATACTCATTACCGCATCCCAAAGGTATTTTTGTGATGCCAGGAAAATTTCCTCTAGGTTGTGTGTGAGAAAATCAAGCCACTGTAGCTAGCAATCTTGGTATTTGCGCAGGTTATAGGTCAGGGTCTAGGATAGAGTCTCTAGGTTCTAGAGGTTCCTATCCATCGTTGTTGTTGTGTTCAGTCTTCTGTAACACTTGCTCCCTGTTTTCGTTCAATCCTAAGCCGAAGCCTAGGATATTATAGATCCAAATGTTCTGCTCAGTCTCTGTTGTCCAAGTTGGACCTCTGCAATAAGACATCTTGTTGTTGTTGTTGTTGTTTATGTGTCCTGGGCTACAGCCTAGGGTAGGGTTTTCCTACCCAAGGTAGGTTCTGTTCAGTCACGGTTGTCAAAGTCAGTTTTCTGTTGTTGGTGCTCTTATTTTTCACAGTTCAAAGGACAATATCTCTTCTGATTTCCATTTAGTGTTAGGTGATGTGATAGGACAGCCTGGTCTTAGGTCAAGTTTTACTTTCCTCGTTGTCAAAACTGGCACAAGTTGGTGCCAGAGTAGTGTTATAAATCTCCCAATGGAGCTTAGTTCCTGGTGGTGTTGCCCGGAGCTGTATCATTTCTACGTCGGGGATCTGGGGTTTTGGATTGGACTAACACTGTCCAATCTCCTGGGGACTGGTTGTATCCACATGACACATGTTCAGGATGGGAGGCACCCTTCTGCTATAAAAAGTAAGTTCTTATCCCTAGAAGATAAGATCTTGTTTCTGTGTCTATGGTTTCCCCTTTTTTTTACTGTGCCCATACAAAAATGTATGGTGTCATACTGTGTTGCTGGTGCTATTCTGGGTAAGGATGACAGACTGCACACACAGTCTCTGTCATCTGGTTTTGTTCTGAGCTTTTATCCCAGTCAAGGCTTTTTGTACCAAGCAGCATCAAAAATGGTAAGGATAGAGAAAAAATGTATATATTAAAATAGAACAAATAAATAAAACTGAGTTAAAAAGAAAAGGTATTCGAATAAAACAAATGGTGGAGGAAGATATATTTAGGAATACACATCTTTTTTTTTTTTTAAATATGGAATGCTTCACGAATTTGCGTGTCATCCTTGCGCAGGGGCCATGCTAATCTTCTCTGTATCGTTCCAATTTTAGTATATGTGCTGTCGAAGCGAGCACAGGAATACACATCTTAAGATGTATTGTTATACAGGTATTGAGATGTATTGTTATACAGGTATTGAGCTTCCATAGGCAATATAAGACTCCCAATAAGTCTTTTGATATATTCTTGTGGGGAGTAAAAGCCAAGGTACTTTTCGATTCACAGGCCTTGGAATTGAGTTTGAGAGATGCTTTTCTGCATTACAAGACCATATAGTGTCTTTGAGCTGGGAGTTTTGCTGAGGCCGATTCCTGTATCGTGCAACAGTCCACAATTTGGTGGGGATCAGAGGGACCATCAAGCATGAGTAAGCAGGCATGCTGGTTGTAGTTCTTTGCTGATGCATGAAAATGGGGACCCAGAGGGTGTCTTTCACTGAGGAGCTGGAAGGTGGTCTGTTGGGGCAGGAGGTCAATCTTGGTGCCTACCGAGTTAGAAACTGAGGGTAAAGAGGGTTAAATTAGGGGAAGATAATGGATCAGGATTGGGAGATGAGGGGATAGAAGAGACACAGGGGTAGGGGAGAGGCAACACATGACAGAGGCTATATACTCTCTCTCTCTCTCTCTCTCTCTCTCTCTCTCTCTCTCTCTCTCTCTCTCTCTATATATATATATATATATATATATATATATATATATATATATATATATATATATATATATATATATATATATATATGAATTGTGATTTCGGCTTGGAGTCAGTACGGAAAGTCACTGGGTTTCTGGGAGGACCTGATGGGGCAACCTGGGTTTTCCCCACTCCCAGGCCAGCTGCGGAGATTGGCCTAGGGTGGGTCTTGAGCTCTGGTCCTTTGGGCCTGGGAGGGCCTTCCTCCCTTCCTGGGGCAGGATTTTCAGCCGGCACGGGCTGGCTCCTGGCAGACCTCCGTATGTGCCAGGGGCCATTTGGCCCGGCCTAGGGTAGGGAGGCCCGGACCTGGGTCACCCGACCCCCCTCTCCCCCTTTCCTCCCGATCTCCAAGTGGGTTTCTGGGAGGACCTGATGGGGCACCCTGGGTTTTCCCCACTCTCAGGACAGCTGCGGAGATTGGCCTAGGGTGGGTCTTGAGCTCTGGTCCTTTGGGCCTGGGAGGGCCTTCCTCCCTTCCTGGGGCAGGATTTTCAGCCGGCACGGGCTGGCTCCTGGCAGACCTCCGTATGTGCCAGGGGCCATTTGGCCCGGCCTAGGGTAGGGGGGCCCGGACCTGGGTCACCCGACCCCCCTCTCCCCCTTTCCTCCGGATCTCCAGGTGGGTTTCTGGGAGGACCTGATGGGGCACCCTGGGTTTTCCCCACTCCCAGGCCAGCTGCGGAGATTGGCCTAGGGTGGGGCTTGAGCTCCTGAGATTGGCTTGGGGGGTGGTGTTTGATCTGTGGGGTGGCAGATAGCTGGTCAGTTATACTCAGGCTGTCACTGGCAATTTCATACTAGCCTACATGATGCAGACCGCGCGGGGGTCCATAAAGTCCATAAAGACTGACTTTAAAGATCTATTTGAGTGTTATCATCCAAATCTTTGGTATTCCGTTTCCTTTCCTAGGAACCGTCTAGAATGAAGAACATTTTTAGATAATGCTTAAAAATTATATTTGCGCCCGCACGATTATGAAAATGAGTATTAGTAAGAAAAGACACCGCTGCAGTGGGTCCAGTATGAATACGGGAGGAGTTTCCCTCCTCCTCCCTCCCCCCAGAACCCAATGGCCAGACCTGGCCCTGAAGACCAGTTTGGAATAGGGGGATCTTGGTCTCCTGGACTAAGTGGTCAGCCCAGGAGGCTATTGGCCAGCTGCCTGCCCAGATTACCAGCCATACCTGTAGGAGAGGAGCAGGAATCCTGGCATGTGGGATCGTCTGGGTCCAGCTGCAGCCTCCCTCTCCAGTATGAAAAAGCATGGGGGAGGCATTTGCCTCCTCCCCATCCCCCCATGAGTGACATTTTCAATGTTGCTTCTCTTTTGTTATTTATATAATTTTATATATATATATATAAAACCATGAATTTTTGCATGTTAGCTTCATAGCCTGCCACCTTACTATAGAAATTTATTGTTTTATGTTGTCCTTTGATTTGTGCAAAAAACAAGATCGCTATCTACAGAAGACTGGCTTTGACAACCAAGACTAGGCAGAACTTATCCTGGGACCAATAAGAAAGATGCTAGCCTAGGCTTCAGCCTAGGATCTGTACAAAAACCAAGATCTCCAATTCCAGTTGTCTGACCTTGACAACTGCAATGGAACAGAACTTCTGGAAACAAAATGAAAAACTCTATCCCAGGCTTTGTTCTAGGTTCTGAGCAAAAACCGAGACCACCAATTATAAAAGACTGATTACAACAACAGTGATGGAACAGAACTTCTAGAACCTTAAAGAAAGACTATATCCTAGGCTTTATCCTATGACCCATGTAAATACCAAGATCTCTAGTTAGAGAGGTCTAATCTTATCATAGACAACTGAGTGGAAAGTTTCCTGGCACCTCAAAAAGACCTTGAGGTGTAAAAATGAGTGTGTGCAGAGCCTATAGTTGTTCCCATGACAGTATATTTCAAGGGCAGAAAAACCCAGTATCTTTTAGGTCAAGAAAATTCCCTGGGGCCGGAGAGATAGCACAGCAGCGTTTTCCTTGCAAGCAGCCGATCCAGGACCAAAGGTGGTTGGTTCGAATCCCAGTGTCCCATATGGTCCCCCGTGCCTGCCAGGAGCTATTTCTGAGCAGACAGCCAGGAGTAACCCCTGAGCACTGCCGGGTGTGAACCAAAAACCAAAAAAAAAAAAAATTCCCTAATTTCCCCAATACTTATTGTGCCTTTGCAAAACACACACATGCACGCACGCACGCACACGCGCACATGCATACACACACACCCCTTTTCTTTTTGTAGTTGCTGGTTTTGATCATTTGTTGTTTTTTGTTTCTTGTTGTTGTTGCTGCTTTGTTGGGTCTTTTTTTGTTATCTTTTTCTTCTCTTTTCCCTTTCTTCTTTTAAATGATATTTATAACATCTAGACGGACTCCTACCAGTTTGTTTTTTTTTCTTTTTCTTTTATTTTATTTCCAACAGAACCATACAACTTGAATTATATTGTTCTGCCTCATAAATTGAGAAGGGAGGGGGGAATAGATGGTACCAGACCAAACTGTTGTATGAACATTCAGTGGAAATAGAAATGATCAGACTTGAACACCAAACCCAAAGTCAACGACAACAGAATCGATATCCAATCTACAACAAGCTGTACAAGAGGGGAACAGTTATGCTAGCATTCTGGGGGGGGGGGCAAGGAGGGAGATATGGGATGCATGCTGGGAACAGGGGTGGAGGGAAGACAACACTGGTGGTAGGAATGCCCCTGGTTCAATATCACTATGTACCCTAAATGTTACTGTGAAAGATTTGTAACTCACTTTGGTCACAATAAAAATTGTTTTAAAAAAGAAATTTATTGTTTCAAGAAGCTTTTAGTAGTCTTTAGGATTTTCTAAGTATTGTATCATATCATCTGCAAACAATGAGCTTGACTTTTCCCTTTCTTTCTTTTTTTTTTTTTTTTTTTGGTTTTTGGGCCACACCTGGTAACGCTCAGGGGTTACTCCTGGCTATGAGCTCAGAAGTTGCTCCTGGCTTGGGGGACCATATGGGACGCCGGGGGATCGAACTGTGGTCCGTCCAAGGCTAGCGCAGGCAAGGCAGGCACCTTACCTCTTGTGCCACCGCCCGGCCCCGACTTTTCCCTTTCTTATGTGGATATTCTTGCTATCTTTTTCTTGCCTAATTTCTATGGCAAGTATTTCCCTGACTTTATTGAAGAAGTGGTGAGAGTGGTTAAGTATGTCTTAAGTCCAGAACACAGATGAAGGAATGCCCTTGTTAGAGGGACACAGAGAAGGTAGCCATCTGAAAGCTGTGAGATACCAAAGAAACCAAACCTTGTAGCTAGGGATATGGTTCAGCTTGCATAGCCCATGCTTTGCATGTGGGAAACCCTATTTTAGGACATTGGTCTACTTATGACATGCCATACTACCCTGTGGCATGGCCCTTTTGAGCATATCCTGAAGGACAGAACATGGTGATCCTCCAGTCACTCACCCAGAATGATCTCTGATCCCCTAGCACTGCCGGGAACATTCCCACAAATAAAATTCAAAGATGCCACTACCATGATCATCAACTTCCAGTCTCCCAAAATATAAGAAAGTTACTTGTTTCAAAGCCATCCAAGCTATGGTAGTTATATGTCTATCTTGGCAAAATAACTCTCATACTTAAGAGTTTAAGGGGAGAAGATAAATAAAATACATGGTTCTTTTTTTTTTTTTTTTTTTTGAGTCACACCCGGCAGCACTCAGGGGTTACTCCTGGCTCTACGCTAAAAAATCGCTCCTGGCAAGCTTGGGGGACCATATGGGATGCCGGGATTCGAACCACCGTCCTTCCACATGCAAGGCAAACACTTTATCTCCATGCTATCTCTCCGGCCCAAAAAACATGGTTCTTAAGTTAATCTCACTTATAAAAATGTTGACTTATTTTTGTCTGGGCCACACCAACCAGTGCTCAGGGCTTACTCCTGAATACATCCTGAATACATCTGAGTGTAACCCAAAATTTCCCCAACACAAATGCACTCATGTTCATCATTTCAAATTTTGACATTTTTCTGGCCAAAATTTAAATTATTCATACCAGAAAATCAGGAACACAAGTGCCAGAGAGATAGTATAGCAGTTAGAGTGCTGACCTTACATGCATATGACCTGGCTTTCAATCCATGACACTACATATGGTCCCTCCGCCTGAGTCCTGGCAAAAGTGATCCCAGAGCACAGAGCTAGGATTGGAACTCAACTTATCAGAGAAGATTCAGTTGAGAGCAAGACCTAATACTTAGTTTGAGAGATTTATAAAAGGAACTGAAGTTCTCTGTATTACACAATTGTGACAGGAAATATGGCTTCTGTGGAAACATGTCCACTTGCTTCTGGATACCCCAAACTTCTCTTCCAGCCTCATTATCACAGTCCTCCTAGTATGCTATTTTGCCTCAAAGTCCTGGTGAAACATAATTCATCAAACTTTTCTCACTCTACCATATTTGAAGAGAAATAAGCGAAAGCTTATGAGTTTGCTTAATGAGCATACTTTGGGTTTCAATGACACTACAGAATGAGACCACGTTCTTTAGCAGCATGCCTGCTTTGAAGAGGTCTGAAATAATATGAAGCAAAAGTCTGGGGCTACAATGTTGATAAATCTGGTTGTTTTTCCTCAGAGCCAGGAGTTCTCTCTCCAGCAAGATGGAGGCCCAAAGCGCACGCAAGGTGCCTGGGAATCCTTTCCCAGAATGCTCTGCGTGGAGTGGCGGCAATGCTCATCCAATGAAAATGCGTAAAAGGCGATTTTGTATTTGGCGCCAAAAAAATAGAGGCGGGATTTCCGGTCTAGTTTTGTGGGCGTCATCTTGGTCGCCACAACATTACTTCACCAGAGCAGCTCTGGATCTTGGATTTGACAAGAACCTTCTGGAAGTGTCATCATTGCAGAGAGGTGAATTTGAAGCTCTAAGGAGTGAGGTGGTGGGCCCCTGAGGTGGTTCCATGTCAGGAATGAGCTGGAGGAAAGAATGGTTCAGTCGCAGGCTCATAAGTATGCCTGCAAATAAAAAAAAAAAAATAAGTATGCCTGCAAGCTCCTATCAATAGCCTCATGGGGGGACCTCAATAGCGCAATGGTAGGGTGTTTGCCTTTCACCTGGTTTATCCAGGATGGACCTCGGTTGGATCCCCAATGTCCCATATGGTCCCCCAAGCCAGGAGTGATTTCTGAGCGCATAGTCAGGAGTAATCCCTGAGCATCACTGGGTGTGACCCAAACATCACCACCCCCCAAAAATAGTTGAGTCCTTCCATTAGTCATTCTCCCTATTCGAGCTTTTGAATCCTAAGGCCCTAAAAGAGAGGAACCCAGCCCGAGTGTTTAGCATGGGGTGTTAATGGTGGGTGACTTGCTTGGAAGTGACATCCCTACTTCTGAAAACAAGTGTGATGAAATATGTGAAATTTTGAAGGCAGTGGGATTGTTTAAACAAAAGTTTAGAAGGGGTTTCTGCGGGGGCCGGCGAGGTGGCGCTAGAGGTAAGGTCTGCCTTGCAAGTGCTAGCCGAGGAAAGATCGCGACCGCAGTTTGATCCCCTGGCGTCCCATATGGTCCCCCCAAGCCAGGGGCAATTTCTGAGCGCTTAGCCAGGAGTAACCCCTGAGCATCAAGTGGGTGTGGCCCGAAAAAAACAAAAAAATAGGGGGGGGGGCGGCCAGAGAGATAGCACAGCGGCGTTTGCCTTGCAAGCAGCCGCTCCAGGACCAAAGGTGGTTGGTTCGAATCCCGGTGTCCCATATAGTCCCCCGTGCTATTTCTGAGTAGACAGCCAGGAGTAACCCCTGAGCACCACCGGGTGTGGCCCAAAAACCAAAAAAAAAAGGGGGGGGTTTCTGCTCCAGGAGAATTTGGAGAACCCAGAGTCTGTATTATATTTGTACAGAACAAAATGTTAAGGAGACTAAGGACTGAGATGGCGGGTGGATGAGATGTTCATAAATTCCTATGGTATTTGGAATTAAGTATACTCGTAGATGAGGGAATCTAATCTAGGTCTGAGTTAGGTTCTTAAAGTTTTCCAACAAACTGAAAAGTGGATAATAAGGACAGAGAAGCTCAGAGAGATTTAGTCCGCCTAGGGTATAGAGTAGATAAAAGGATTGTTTCTGAGGATGCACTACTGAGGTTGTCCAGTCAGAGATTATTTCATTTCCGGGTGAAAAGGGTACAGTGGAGTCCTGGACCCAGAACCCCTTTCACGGCTTTAATCTTCCCACAGGTTCAATGACCACAGAAGCACAGAAGGAAATTGCAAAGGTAAGTTTGTCCTGATCAGTCACAATATATATACACAGAGAGTCTCTGGGACTCAGCCTGATACTCTTCTAGCCCTTTGGCTTGAGAAATTTGAGAAAACTCAGGGACCTAAATTTAGGTTAGAATTTGTATGGAGTGGTTCCAAAGTCTGGCAACCAATGGAAAGGTTATTCTAGGTACAGGAACCATTGTGTTCAAATGCCTTCTTGAAGGTGAGCTTGATTGGGTGTATTCAGAGAAACTACAGATTTCCTTTATTTCTGTTCCTCAGAAGGGAGTCAGATCTGGAATAGCAAGCTGAGAAGTTGGATGAATTTCTGGAGATGATGGGAGAAATGAAATGGAAACAAGGATATATTAACAGGTTCCTTTGGCTGCTGGTTAGAGAGCAGATCTGGGGAGTAAAGGAGGAGAAAGAAAGATCAGTGATGAGGCTGCAGCAATAATCCATGTTGAGTGTTGTTAAAGACAAGGTTGGTGGGTCATTATGGAAGTGGGATAAGTGGTTTTGTTATCTGTGACTAACTGGATTTTATTTTATTTTATTATTTTTATTTTTGTTTTTTGGGGGGGGCAACACCCAGTGGTGTTCAGGGGTTACTTCTGGCTCTGTGCTCAGAAACCAATCCTGGCAGGCTCGGGGGACCATATGGGATGCTGGGAATCAAACCCAGATCTGTCCTGAGTCAGCCATGTGCAAATCAAACACCCTACCACTGTGCTATCTCTCCAGCCCCCTAACTTGATTTTCTGAAGTTGAGAAAGAGAAAAAAGTTGAAGTCTGGAATTATCCCAAGGTTTTAGAAAGAAGGAAAAAAATCTCAATAATTTTAATGAGAACTTCAGGAGCTTTGAGTCATATTAAGATTCTTAAGTACTTCACAGAATACAGTAAAAGCATTGGTAGGAATGTATATTAAGGTCTGGATCTCTGGGGAGTGTTGAGAAGAAAAAAATATCCAAATGGTGGCGTATAGCCTATGTATCTAAAAGGAAGAAGTTTTTTTTTTTGGGGGGGGGAGGGAACATTCATGATGTTCAGGGGCTAATCTTGGCTATGCACTCAGACATCACTCCTGACTTGGGGAACCATATGGGACACGGGAGATTGAACTGAGGTCCATCCTGGGTCAGCCATGTACAAGGCAAATGCCCTACCGCTATGCCATCGCTCCAGCCGCCTAAAAGGAGGTTTAGCTGATAGTCGCATTTAAGAGTAATTTTCAGATCATGAGAATAATGCTATTCCATCAGGAAAAGAAGGGATCCAACACTGAGTATTTTGCTTTGTTACCTGCTTAGGTGATGGTACTTGTGAAACAGTTGATATAGGGAACTTACTATAAAGGGAAATGAGGGAAGAAGTTGGCCAGAGCCTCTAGTGAACACTGAGATTATATATAGGCATGTTGAGCAATTGATAAAATAAGGAAACTGAGAGTAGGATTGATTTGTGTTCATATTTCTATAGTCACCAGGATTTCTCGGTGATTCTAGAGTGTTTTGCATTTGGTCAGAAGAAAGTATTTGGTTGAGTCATGTCATAAGTAAAGGGAGAGGAACTCTGTTGTTGGGCTTTGAATGAGGGTTTGTGATAGGAATATTATGATTAATGAGAGAGCAGGAAGTGACTACAGAAGGAAAAGAGGACCAATGAAAGATAATGTTGATTTGGGCCAGAGAGATAGCACATCGGTAGGGCATTGCACGCAGCCAACCCAGGACAGACCCAGGTTCAATTCCAGGCATCCTATATAGTCCCCTGAGCCTGCCAGGGGCGATTTCTGAGTGCAGAGCCAAGATTAACCCCTGAGAGCCATCTGATGTGGCCAAAAAAAAAAAAAAAAAAAGATAATGTGGTTTTGATTGGGTAAGGCTGACACCAGTAACAAAACCAGTCATTGAAACTCTGGGCATTAGATGTCTGATAGAATATGCAATCCTATTTAAGTTTACCAAACATGGTCTTTTGAGGGGTTTGGCTATACTCTGGACTTACTTCTGGTTCTGTGCTCAGAGATCACTCCTGGTGGACTTAGGGGGACCATATAGGATGCTGGGGATTGAATCCAGATCAGCTGCATGCATAGGCATTATCCTATAACTCTATTTCCTAAACACAGCTGTGATGTCATTTTGTAAGCTGCATATAAGGAAACCAGGGAGAGATTTATGGCATTGAGCAGGGAGGTAGTGGCAGTGGCCGCAGGTCTGCATATATGAGAAAAGCACAAAATAAACTGTGTCATAAAGAGTGATATGAGAACTGAGACACCCAGGAACCTGTTGTGGGGGTTTAAGAATGTAAGATAGGGCCTGGAGAGATAGCACAGCGGCGTTTGCCTTGCAAGCAGCCAATCCAGGACCAAAGGTGGTTGGTTCGAATCCTGGTGTCCCATATGGTCCACCGTGCCTGCCAGGAGCTATTTCTGAGCAGACAGCCAGGAGTAACCCCTGAGCAATGCCGGGTGTGACCCAAAAACCAAAAAAAAAAAAAAAAAAAAAAGAATGTAAGATAGTCACAACTGATTGTGTTTGGGAGACACCATCTAAAAAACTTCCTTGTAACTGCCTAACAGATAAATAAAGCCCTGAATTGTGGGCCCAGAGCTTAATGGGCATCTTTGTGTCTGTCTAATGTTGAAAAAGATCAGACAATAATTAACAGCAATGAGAAGGGAGCAGGCACAAATGACACCAGAATCTGATGACTAAGTAATAGAGATTGAGCAAGAATGGGCATTCAGTGTAATGTGGGAAAATGGATTGGAACTCCTTGGGTCTTTCATGGTTTTGTCTCTATCTCTCAGGGCAATGTGACCTTCGACGATGTGGCCATATACTTCTCAGAGGAGCAATGGGCTCTCCTTAATGATGATCAGAAAGGCCTGTACTGTGATGTAATGCTGGAGAACTTTGCACTTGTGGCCTCTCTAGGTAAGACCCGAGAGTAATCCTCTCTGCCCCCTTTCTCTAGCTACCCATGTATCTTTTCTGCACTACAAACTACAGGCATTGACACGATCACTACTGTTGTGATCTACTGACTATTCTTTTTTTTTCCTCTCCTCTCTCCTTCCCCCTTTAATCCCTATTCTTGCAAGATCCTCCTCTAAAGGATTTCTTTATGTAATATTTTTTCATTCCTACAGTCTGTTTCTCTGAGTTTCTCTGTACCAATTCTAGTTTTTTTTCCCTGGAACTTGCCTCATCTAGAACTTTGTTAAACTTAGGATGAGGGAAGGAATTCTAGGTTTTTCCAACTTTGACTCCCAACTAAGTAAAATGGCCTCAGAGAGGTCATGGGTAGCAAGTTAAATAGTAAGACACTAAGACTGTGTTCAAAGGACCTATAAATCTGTTCTGTGGTCACTATTATTTTGGTATCAGTGATTATAACTCATTTCTACCTGTCCCCCACATCTTAAAAACTTGAAATTATAATTTTGATTCCAATATTACTTCTAAGAAGAATCCTCAATTCTCTTGATTCCACATCTCTCCCACTCTCCACTCTTCTCTTTCATAGTGTTCACCATTGCCCCTATATAAATTGTGTTTGGAAATATGCAATGACCCCTAATGGTATCTGAATATGAACTACTCTGATGCATTATGTTCACTTGAGTCTACACATAGTCTTCTGCACAATACTCAAGTGTCATTTAGGAAACAACTATTAAAAACTAACTCAGAGCTCTGTATCATCTCTTTTGTATTTCACCTCTCTTTTTGTTCTTCACCTGGTCCTAGCTGTTTTCTCTATACCTCCCATTCTAGAATTCTTTTTTTTTTTTTTTTTTTTGGTTTTTGGGCCACACCCGACAGTGCTCAGGGGTTACTCCTGGCTGTCTGCTCAGAAATAGCTCCTGGCAGGCACAGGGGACTATATGGGACACCGGGATTCGAACCAACCACCTTTGGTCCTGGATCAGCTGCTTGCAAGGCAAACGCCGCTGTGCCATCTCTCCGGGCCCCCATTCTAGAATTCTTAGAAGACAACTAATGCACTGTACCTATTTCCTCAAACTGACTCCAGCTCCCTTCTTATTGAAGTTCTATGGATTCATATAGTCTCATATATATTTAGATAGTCTCATTTAATATATAGCAGATACACATTGAGGAAGAAGCTCCCACTTCTCATTAAAGTCAATTTGCATTTTTTTTCTTTCAGGTAACTGGTGTGGAGCAAAAGATGAGACATCTTCTAAGAAAAGTGTTTCTGTAGAGGACATGTCACAGGTCAGGATTCCCCCATCAGGTCCCTTTAATCATAAATTCTACTCTCAATCAGATGTCTCAGTATTAAAAGCCAAATACAGAGGTTGAAGTGGTACTACAGTGAATATGACACTTGCCTTGCACATGGTAGACTCGGGTTTGATCCCCAGCACCCATTATGGTCCTCTGAGCTCTTCCAGGTGTGATTCATGAGGTCAGAGTAAAGAGTAACATCTGAGCATTGACAGATGTGGCCCTGAAATAAAATAAAATTAAAGTAAGTACAGGGAAACACATCTCACACAAAAAAATACATAAAATGCATACAGAAAGAAGTTTTTTCAGTATAAATTTTCACCAAGAGTATCACAGTAGAGAAAAAACTTTTTTTTTAGCAGTTTATTTTATTATCATTGATTGTTTTTTTTTTTTTTTTTTTTTGGCCACATCCAGTGATGCTCAGGGGTTATTCCTGGCTCTGTGTTCAGAAATCGCTCCTGGCAGGCATGGGGGAATTGAACCGGGTTTATCCCAGGTCGACCACATGCAAGGCAAATGCCCCACCGCTGTGCTATCTCTCCGGTCCTAAGAAAAAACCTCTCAGGAGTATAAACAGTGCTTTATGTAAGACATCTTTACTCTTTAGAGTTCTCAAAGAAGCGTTTTTTTAAGATACCCACATGAGGGGATGGAGTGATTGCACAGCTGGTAAGGGCATTTGTCTTGCAGGTGACAGACCCAGGTTGATTCCTGGCATCCCAGGTGGTCCCCTAAACCTTTCAGGAGTGATTTATTTTTCTTGCTGCTGCTGTTGTTTGTTTGTTTGTTTGTTTGTTTTGGGTTACACCGAGCAGCGCTCAGCATTACGCCTTGCTCTGTGCTCAGAAGTCGATCCTGGCAGGCTCAGAGGACCATATGGGAAGCCGGGAATTGAACCACCACCAGTCTTAGATCTGCTGCATGCAAGGCAAATGCCCTACCTATGTGCTATTTCTCTGGCCCCCAGGAGTGATTTATAAGTGCATAGCCAGGAGTAATGCCTGAAACCAAAATGATCTCACAGGAAATGAAAACAGATTCAGAATACACACCATTTTATTTTTCTACCATAATATTTCTTGCCATTAATAAACCCAAGAATATAGATAATAGTAAATTATTAAAAAAAGAAAAGTTTTGAGTAATTCTTATTTGTTTTAATTTTTTGAGGGTGCCTCCCAGATTATGCTAAGGAACCCAAAAGCCACTCCTGGAAATACTCAACCCATTTAATACCCAAGTCAGATGATTCAATGTTAAATCGTAGAGAGTCTCAAGTCTAGTGGTGTTGGGGATGGACCCTATGGGCCACCTCTGAGGTGCTCAGAGGCTTCTGGAGTTTTGGAGATCAAACTTGGGGTCTTGTCTTTGCAAGACATGCACAAGAGCTATCTGACCAGCCTCTCTACTTTTTTGGGGGGGTTGGGGGGGTCACACCCAGCAGCGCTCAGAAATCACTCCTGGCAAGCTTGGGGGACCATAAGGGATGCCAGGATTCAAACCTTCGTCCTTCTGCATGAAAGGCAAACGCCTTACCTCCATACTATTTCTCCAACCCCTTCTATACTAATTTTTTAAGCAACTTATTGAGAATAATTGATGTTAGGTAAATTTCATAAAGTATACAATTTGATACTTTGGATACATGCTTATATTCTTTTTTTATTGGTTGATCGAATTTTGGGCCACACCCCACGGTGCTCAGGGGTTACTCCTGGCTCTGTACTCAGAAATCACCCCTGGCAGGCCGGGAGACTGACTATGTGGGATGCCGGAAATCGAACCAGGTCCTTTCTGGGTCGACAGCATGTTTTGTGGCTGTGATAATCTATCAATTCCCATAGTTGGATACAACTATATTTTATTTTTGTTTTGTTTTGGGACCAAACCTGGCAGAAATCAGGGGTTACCCCTGGCAGGCTCAGGGAATCATATGGAATACTGGGATCGAACCCACACCAACCATGTGCAAGGCAAACGCCCTACCCACTATGCTATCACTGCAGCCCCCGGTACAACTGTATTTAAATGTATGAAGGTTAAGACAACAAGTTAGAAGGTCACAGAAACACAGGAAATAATGTAGACTATGACAAGAGACTCAAACTGTATTGTGAATAGATGAAAGAAATAATCCCACAGAAGGTATAGAGTGGAGAGATGCTAACCTTTGGAAATAAATGAAGTGTATATGACTGAAATATAAATATTCACTTGAGATGATAAAATTGTTTCTGCAGGGATTCAGCTAAACAGTTCTGATAGTTTACATGTAAACTAGATTGATACTATCAATGGCTGTTGGGTGGTAGCAGACAAATATATAAAGTCCCAGCTGCTAGGCCCCACTGAATCAGAGCATTTCTGGGCCCAAGCATTGAACCATCAGGTCCACAAAGCTGGATTGAATACTACCAGGACTAGTCCAGAGGACTTCTGAGTCCTACTTTGGAGTCCCCTTAAAATAAGCATTAGACACTCTCAACACTTTAATTTGGGTGAAGTGGAAACTATGGTATATATGGGGAAGTTGAGGCTCAAGTAATTTTATTTTCGCCAGGTAAAATTGGTTGGCAAGGCTTGATTTCTAGAGATGAAAAATTCTGAGAATCTGAGTCCAGAGCTGGAACTTCCAACACTTTAACATGGTATGGAAACCCTCAGTCACAGTGTGCAGAATGAGAACGTTCAAGACTCGTGCTGCTCTTACTGTTGGAGCACTCACTGTCTTCATCTTATGATGCCCATGGGCTTGTCCTGCCATTTTCCAATGACTTCTCCCATGAGCAGCATTTTCTCGCTGATACAATTTCTTTGTGTCCTAAGGTATCTTCTGTCTCCTCACTAAGGATAGCACAATGTCGGGGGTCGGAGAGATAGCACAGAGGTGGGGCATTTGCCTAGCATGTGGCTGACCTGGGAAGGAATCGGTTTGATTCTCCGCATCCCATATGGTCCCCCAGCCTCCCAGGGGCAATTTCTGAATGCAGAGCCAGAAGTAACCCCTGAGCGGTCCCCAAACACTGCCAGGTGTGGCACCAAAACCAATCAATCAATAAATAAAGTTTTTTTTTAAAAGGATAGTACAACATTCAGCACAGCACTCTAAATGTGCTTGGTGATTCAGGACTTACGATATTGCTACACTTCTTTATTTGTGACCAAAAAGACTCTAATCTTAGCCAGCAGCCCCAAGGCTAATACAATTGTCTCCATTTGACTTTCCAGGTGTCTAAGACCTTTAAGTACTTGGCCAGTTGGGAGGAGCTGAGGAAACTAGACATGGCCCAGAAAATGCCTCGGGAAATAATGCTGGACACTTGTGGGCTCCTGGTCTCACTTGGTAAGTGAGGGAGACCTGATCTCCCTCCTTCAGTTTATCCTCTCTCTCCAAGACTGACTGGGACAAAAGGCCTCTGGAACTGTCACTTCCCTTTTTACTTCTACTTCCAGATGTGTTCTCATGCTTCCTCCTCTCTCCTGCTCTTCCTGTGTCCAGGCAGGCACCATGAAAGGAAAAAAAAAAAAAAAGATCAAATAGTACCATCACCAATAACCAGGGAATGAACTCAAGACCTAACCCTAGGATTAAGTACCAAGCTACACTTTCTCCAATATAGGTTGACAACAGCCTATATTCATAATTCAAGTTCACAACAGAATGAAACTTAATGGTCAAAATTTGGGGGATAGGTGTCCTATAATCTAGTTAATGAAAACTTTAGAAAAGGATCCATTCTCCAAATGGCTCCAAATGCCCCTGAAACTGGCAGCTTTAACAGCATCACTGAAGTAACAGTCTATTAGGAGCTCTTTTCACATTGATGCTAATTTTCCTTTTAAACAGAAGAAGCGGCCCATGAAGAAGAAGCAGTACAGGGCAGGTCACATAACTTGCTAGAAATTGCATTAATTTCATTTCATTGTGTGTTTGTTGTTGGTATTTTGGGCCATACCTGACAGTACTCAGGTTACTCCTGGCTTTGCATTCAGGGATCACTTCAGGTAGATTCAGGGGACCATATGAGGTGCCAGGGATTGTACCCAGGTTGGCCACCTTCAAAGCCATGGGAGGCAAGTGCCCTACCTGCTATTCTCTCACTCCAGCCTTCATTATTGTATTTTGATGCTAACCCATTTTTAATATATTTTTTATTTAAGTAACATGATCATAGTTGGGTTACAGTCATAAACAGAACACCCCCCTTCCCCAGTGTAACATTACCCCCCCCTTCCTATCTCCTGCCTGTATTCGAGACAGGCATTCTACTACAGTTTTTTAAGTTTTTAAGTTCAGTAAATTGTATTTTTTTTCCTTAAAGGATAAGAGTAAAAAAATATAGTAAAGGTGTGATAGTGGCAATCGCCATTGTTTGCATAGGTCCAAAAAATGGGGAAAATGGAAAAAAATCCTTGACCTGATTACAAAAAGGCCTCACCCCAGAAGTTTATTGGCATAAGACCAACTCTGGGTTCCAGGCATACCAGTCTGTCCAACCCAAGTCATTCTCTGTAGTCCCAGTGAAACTTTTTTACACTTTAACTATTGTTGGTATCAGATTCTTATATTTAAAGACTCTGGATTTTGTGCATTTCTTTCATCTATGTCAGGCAAATGTGATGCTAACCCATTTTTGAAATTAGTTTTACCATTTACAAGTTAGTCTTCCATTTCTAAAGAAATCAATTAAGTAGACAAGATGTAGATAAAGTTACTTTTTTTTAAACTTATACTCTGTAATAGTCAAGTTGACATCCCCTGTGTTAGAACCCAGACCAGACCGTTTTTCCATGCACTCTGCTAATCCTCAGAAGCTGCTATGAAGTACAATTTTTCAGGATTACTGACTTGAATTCCAGTGCTCTTTCCACTAGAAAGCAGTTTCCCAAAGACAATGTGCATGAGATATTTTAATATTCTTGCTTGATATATATCATCTATGAAATCAGTGAAAAGGATAGCCATCAGTGTCCCATTTGATGCACAAGTTTTCTTTGTATCTGTTCATGTGATTTATATCTGGGTCAAGTTACAGAGTGTTAACCCTGCCACACATCAAGTCCTCAGAAGTCATCACTCAGCTCAATTCCATCCATCCGAAGATGTCAGATTAACATGATATTTTCATGTGTGTGCATGGATGTAGGATCTTTCACAGAATATCCTGTTTGTGAGATCCATGACATAAGTATTAATTTCTGCCCTGAGACTGTTGATGGAGATGTCCCAGAGTCATACAGATTCCCTTTACCGTACTCTGCACCTTCCAGAATAATAACATCAGAAATTCAGAAATCCCAAACATACAAAGGTTAGAAATATAGGCATTATTTGGTGTGGGCAAGAAATTTTTCAGGGGCTGGAGAGATAGCATGGAGGTAAGGCGTTTGCCTTTCATGCAGAAGGACGGTGGTTCGAATCCCAGCGTCCCATATGGTCCCCCGAGCCTGCCAGGAGCGATTTCTGAGCATAGAGCCAGGAGAAACCCCTGAGCACTGCCGGGTGTGATCCAAAAAAAAAAAAAAAAGAAATTTTCAGTCCTTCTTTGGGATCTGAATCACTCAGATAGCTTTTAAAGTTATTCATGTTTTATCCTCCTTCCCAAATATTTAGTTCCACTTGGTTTATTACCAAAACCAGACACCCCCAGATCTGTTAAAGGGTATTGAGACACTGATTTCCATTCATTAGAAATACTAATTCATAATGTGTTGGAGACAGTATCCTGTCAGAGATAAATTTTTCTGTCTTCTGTCTTTTATGCAGCCTTTTACCTAAGGCTGCCTACCTGCAGACTTTGCTGTAAGCTTTTGAGCTAACAGGAAAGGTATTTCACAGCTGAAGGAGATTTTTCTTTGAAGCCAAAGAGAAAAGTAAACACCCCAATGCTAATTCCAGATCTAGACCACTCCCTTTAGCTTCTTTCCAGAGTTAATAGCTACCTTCAAAAACCTGCCCCTTCACAGACTGATGTTAGCTCCAGATAAGCGGGCTGCAGATCCCACTTTGGAGACATAAGGTCTCCCTCCCCTCTGAATATTTTACTGCCTTTGTTCTATAACCTTCGCGCCAAAAAGTATGATTGACATGTCCTTTTTACCTGCCCATTTCTCCTCCTCTATATAAGAGATGCTGAACCAATAAATTTTGCCTCTGATCGGATATTTCGCCTGAGGTCTTCATTACTAACCTCTCTCAGATTTTTTACAGGTGTGGTTGTTCTTTTAACCCAGCCAAATAAAGGTGTGGACGTCCAAGAGCCTCCCAGCTGCTTCCCCGCTGGCCGGGCCCCTCCGGGGGGCTTTAGGACCCCGCAATAATGCTGTTACTTTCCTACGTACTGTGGCAATGTATATATAAAGTGAGGGTTTTCCTGAACCAAGTTAGATTCTATAGGAAAGAGGTCTAGGAAAATGAGTTTTAGGTAGACTACCCTCACCCTTTGCATGTATCTGCTATCAGGTCACAGATGCCCCATCAGACA
Organism: Suncus etruscus; assembly: GCF_024139225.1. Classification (NCBI taxonomy): domain Eukaryota; kingdom Metazoa; phylum Chordata; class Mammalia; order Eulipotyphla; family Soricidae; genus Suncus; species Suncus etruscus. The sequence continues at coordinate 80,569,802 of NC_064861.1, read as the reverse complement.
TATACTAGCTGAAATTCCCTACCACCATAACTGTCATTCTTCCAGTACAGTGGCCTAAGACTAATAACCCCTTAAGTATTTTTGATGTTTGATTGGTTTGTGAAACCTGCCAATTAGATCACAATGAAGAGCTCACTGAAAGTTTGGATGATCCAGCCACACCTCCTCATTTTCTCATTATTTGATCCCTTCTTTCACTTTTCCCTCCTCAACTTGCCCTTCCGTCATGGTTTCCTCCTTTTCTGGACCCTCCCTCCTTGCTGACTCTGTAACATGTGTGCCCACATTTCAAGACTTCATTCTTGTATTGAAAGCCTGACTAAAAATATTAATAATTTTCCCTAATTAAAATTATATATTTATCCCTAATCAGGTCATCCTGTTCCAAAACTAGAACATATCAACCTACTGGAGAATGAGAATAAAGAAGGGAAGAAAGGTATCTCCTAAAGTTCCTTTGCAGGTGGGTGCCGAAAGCCTTCTAGGTTGAGTCACCATTCCTAAGGAAACCACTAGGAAGCCTCTTCCGACCTCCTTGGGACCCTGAGTGTCCATGGAACCCATTCAGCATGTTCTCTCACTCACTCACACTCCTCCCAGTTGGGTTCTATTAAGTAAATGTCAGATTGTAGGTTTCCTATCTTTGAGCTTAGCACTATGCTAAGCTTGTGACACTGGAACTTTTGCATGGTCTCAATGTTAAAAATGGGCTAATTTTTTGCAGGTAGGGTGTCTGCCTTGCACGTGACCTACCCAAGTTCAATTTCCTGTATTCTATATATAGTCCTCTGAGCCCACCCAGGAGTGATTCCTGAGTACAGATCCAGGAGTAAGCCCTGGACATCGCTGGCGTGGCCTAAAAAAAAAAAGAATGGTGTCTACAATACAAAAATGCCCTCTGCACTCCTATACTCATCAAAGTACTATTTACAATTATCTAGAATCTGGAAGCAACCCATGTGCCTGACAACAAATGAGTGGCAAAAGAAATGGTACATCTGCACACTGGAATACTTTGCAGCCATTCAAACAAACAAAGTCATGAAATTTACTTACTATGGATAGGCATGGAGATTATTATGTTGAATGAAATAGATCAAAAGGGGAAGGATAAACATAGAATAATCTCACTCATCTGTGGGATATACAAAAAAAACACAGTATGGTAGGGGGCCAGAGAGATAGCACAGTAAGTAGGGTATTTACCTTGCATGTAACTGACCTTGATTTGATCCCCAGCATCCCTAATGGTCCCCAAGCACTCCATGTGTCATTTCTGAGCCCGTAACCAGGAGTAATCTATGAGCACAGCAGGGTGTGTCCCCTCCCCCCAAAAAAACAAATAAAAATAAGACAGTATAGTAATAATATCCAAAGATAATAGAGATAAAGATCAGAAGGACCAGTCCATGGTAGGAAGCCTGTCACAAAAATCTGAGAGTGCATTTAGATTAGAGAAGGGTTTACAATGACATTGATAGTTGAATAATCTCTCTGGATAAGAGCTGGGGGCTAAAAGAGAATAAAGTGACATGCATGGCACCCTTTCATTAACAATAGTGCAGCAGAACTTAACAAGAAGAAAACATCTAACCCCATCAAAAAATGGGGAGAAGAAATGAACAGACACTTCCTCAAAGAAGAAATACAGATGGCCAAAAGACACATGAAAAAATGCTCCACATCCCTAATCATCAGGGAGATGCAAATCAGAATAGCAATGAGGTACCATCTCATACAACAGAGACTGGCACACATCACAAAGAACAATCAGTGCTGTCAGGGATGTGGAGAGAAAGGAATTCTCATTCACTGCTGGTGAAAATGCTGTCTAATGCAGCCTTTATGGAAAACAATGTGGTGATTCCTCAAAAAACTAGAAATTTAGCTCCCATATGATCCAGCTATATCATTCCTAGGGATATACCCTAGAAACACAAAAATACAATTAAAAAATTCCTTCCTCACACCTATATTCATTGCACTACTATTTACAATAGCCAGACTCTGGAAACAACCAAGATGCCCTTCAACAGATGAAAGGCTAAAGAAACTGTGGTACATATACAGAATGGAATATTACACAGCCTCCAGAAGAGATGAAGTCATGAAATTTTCCTATATGTGGATGTACATGAAATCTATTTTGAGTGAAATAAGTCATAGGGAGAGAGATAGACACAGAATAGTGTCACTCATCTATGGGTTTTAAGAAAAATTAAGGACATTATTGTAATAGTCCCCAGAGACAATAGAGATGAGGGCTGGACGGACCAGCTCACAATATGAAGCTCACCACAAAGAGTAGTTAGGGTGCAGTTAGGGAAGTAACTAAAAAAACAAACAAACAAAAACAGTAGTGCAAATCACAGTATCAAAAAATAAGAGAGGAAGTACAATGTTTGCCCTAGAGTCAGATGGGGGACGATGTTTGGGGGGAAAACTGGAGACATTGATGGCAGGAAATGTGCACTGGTGAAGGTTGTTGTACCTTGTATTACTCTAACTCAATGATAAACCATTCTATCTATGGGAAAAAAACAACTATTATGAACAATCTTGTAACCATGGTGCTTAAATTAAAAAATAATTTAAAAATTGTGTCTATAACAAAGTATAATCTCAACACCTCAACAAAGGGAGGTTTTTTTTTTCTTACATATTTCTTCTTATTCATGCCAAGATTCATACTGGTCAATGAGGAGTTATGTGCCCCATAGTTATTCAGGGAACAAGATTTCATCTGTAATCAATGTCTCTTTTTTGGTTTTTGGGTCATACTCGGCAACGTGGCTCTGTACTCAGAAATCGCCCCTGGCAGGTTCGGGGACTATATGGGATGCAGGGAATTGAACCAGAGTCTGTCCTGTGTTGGCAGCTTTCAAGGCAAATGCCTTACCGCTGAGCTGTCACTCTGGCTCCAGTCAGTGTAAGTCTTAATTTAAGATTTTTTTGTGGGCCAAAGAGATAGCATGGAGGCAAGGCATTTGCCTTGCTTGCAGAAGGATGGTGGTTCAAATCCCGGCATCCGATATGGTCCCCTGAGCCTGCCAGGAGCAATTTCTGAGTGTAGAGTCAAGAATGGCCCCTGAACGCTGACAGGTGTGACCCAAAAAACAAAAACAAATAAAAAGATTTTTTACTTCATTTGTTTAGCAGCAGAGAAATGTGAATATTATATTCATCATTGTGTGAATATCTCAAAGGCACTAAGACTAAAAAGCACTTAAATTCACATAAAGAATGCCTCAAAAGGAATTATTTATTTTGTGAATTCCTTCTATCTTCCCAGTTGTTGTGAATGACCCTGCCATTCATGAAGTTGAGAAGGCAGGAAACAATTAAGGACAGTAATTCAACACCTCCATCACTGTAGTAAAATCCAAAATCTAGCCTTTTACAAGTCTTTGTCATTTTAAATCTTACATATCTCTTGAGTCCACCTCCATCAACTCCATAAATTCCATCACCAACACTAGTTCATGCTGTTATCTATTGTGTGGTGACACTAATGGAATATACCTGATTTATGTACATCTATTCTAAACTTTATCAGCTCTACTACATCAAGTCCCCAAGCCAACTTCTTTTTTATTATTATTATTATTATTATTATTCTTTGGTTATTTTGGGTCACACACGGCAGTGCTCAGGGGTTATTCCTGGCTCTATGCTCAGAAATCACTCCTGGCAAGCTCGGGGGACCATATGGGATGCCGGGATTCGAACCACCGACCTTCTGCATGAAAGACAAATGCCTTACCTCCATGCTATCTCTCTGGCCCTTTATTTTTATTTGTTGTTGTTGTTGTTGTTGTTTTGGGGGTCACATCCAGTTGCACTCAGAGGTTATTCCTGGCTCTGTGTTAAGAAATCACATCTAGCAGGCTTGGGGGACCATATGAGATGCTGGGGATTGAACTAAGCCCAAGTTGGCTGTGTGCAGGGCAAGCTACTTATGCTGTGCTATCACTCCGGCCTCCAAGCCAACTTATTTCTTCCTCAAGCTCAGAGAATTCATCTTGTAGTGAAGCTCTGTGAATGCAATGAGTATGATCAACTGCTAGGGGTGGCCAAAAAATACCCAAATTAAAATAATTTAAAATAGCACCTTATTGCATCGCTAGTGGATGTGGGATATCATCATGAACATTGGTAAACAATATGCAGTTTACTAAATCATTTTAGTTTCAATTTTGTTTCACCTCAATAAATGTTATGGTTGTTTCCATGGCAATTTAATTATAACTTTACAATGACTATATAAATAATGAGCTTTACTCAGATAATGAACATTGTTTTTCAATCCACAGATTTCTCTTGGATCTTCATTTATTCTTTCACTGACGACCTTTCACATGGAATCAGTTTTCATTATCATTAAATTAGACATGCTTGCATAATTCCTTTTAGCAGGTTAAAGTTACATTAAATGTCCCTTTTTTTTTTTTTACCTAAAATGTGCTTTTTGTTCTCTTTCTTCATGGTAGTGCTTCTGTGTGTATGGTTAGGGCAGCAGGTGTTTCTTTTATTGGGGAGGGGGTCCACACCCGGCAGCACTCAGGGGTTCCCCCTGGCTCCACGCTCAGAAATCGCTCCTGGCAGGCTCGAGGGACCATATGGATGCTGAGATTAGAACCAATGACCTTCTGCATGAAAGGCAAACACCTTACCTCCATGCGATCTCTCCGGCCCCAAAAGCTGTTATTTCTTCAGCAGTTTAACTAGGTCTCTCTGTGTCTCTGAACCACTGTAGGTTAGAATGAATTGCGACAGATAATATCTTTTTGATCACCATCTCTGGTTCTGAGGTTAGATTAGGAATAGAAATTCTTTTTTTTTTTTTTTTTTTTTTTTTTTTTTTTTGTGGTTTTTGGGTCACACCCGGCAGTGCTCAGGGGTTATTCCTGGCTCCAGGCTCAGAAATTGCTCCTGGCAGGCACGGGAGGACCATATATGGGACGCCGGGATTCGAACCGATGACCTCCTGCATGAGAGGCAAACGCCTTACCTCCATGCTATCTCTCCGGCCCGGAATAGAAATTCTTAACATTGAGGTGGAGGCAGTAATTATAGTTATATGAAATTAGGAATTATTACATTAAAGGGGGGATGAGGAAAAAAACAGGAAAAATAAAATAATGAGTTGGTGGATCTTACTAGAAATTGGGTGTTCAGCAGTCCCTTTGCTCTTTCTGGAACATCCATCTCAGCTTCCTTTTCACTTAACTTGATCACTTACATATTTATTGCTTCAATGGTGAGATGATTAAGTCTGATACAGTACCTGCATCAGGTTGTGCCACCATGGTCAAACATTTGTCCCTGGGTGACTATCCGGAGGTTCAGAAGAAAGAGGGACATGAAATTTTTGAGAATGAGAGATAAGTAATGACTTGCCCATACTATGGCATAGTTAAACTTTGTAACTAGACTTACCCTTTGACGTACTGGTATTTAGTGTTAAATCATGTGGTTTGGGGGATTCATTAATTATGCAAAAGGTCTACCAATAGTTATAGAACTTCCATAGCTGATGAGGCTGGAGTGGTGGCTCAAGCAGTAAGGCGTCTACCTTGTGGGCACTAGCCTAGGAAGAACTGTGGTTCAATCCCCCAGCATCCCGTGTGGTCTCCCAAGCCAGGAGCTATTTCTGAGCGCTTAGCCAGGAGTAACCCCTGAGCGTCACCCGGTGTGGCTGAAAACAAACAAACAAAAAAAGTCCATGAATGGTCCATTTAAAAAATAATAATAAAATTTAGGGCCCGGAGAGATAGCACAGCGGCGTTTGCTTTGCAAGCAGCCGATCCAGGACCAAAGGTGGTTGGTTCGAATCCCGGTGTCCCATATGGTTCCCCGTGCCTGCCAGGAGCTATTTCTGAGCAGACAGCCAAGAGTAACTGTGAACATCGCTAGGTGTGGCCCAAAAACCAAAAAATAAAAATAAAAAATAAAAAAATTTAAATATGAACCAAGTAGTACAATATTTTGGTTTTGTTAAGTCTGATGATCCAGAGATGTCCCTAAGTGTAGGTTATAAATAGGCAGAATTAAGAATACAGTTCTGGTGTGTTGGGAGGAAATGGGGTGTGTGTGGTGGTGGGGTATTCAGGTTATGAACATCCAAAATGAGGCACCTAGTGTATAGATGGGTGTATATATGGATTATAGCTAGGAGGTGGAATTTCAGATTGTGGTAACAATGCCAATGTCAGAAAGAAACGAGAAGGTGCAGTCCAGGAATTGATTATATTGGCCAAGGATGAATGGGCATCAGAAAAATAGGAGGGTAAATATAAATTCTATAGATATAATTATCGGTATATGTACAAAATATACTATAAATGTACTTTAATGATGTAGATACCACATATGTACATCATACATTAAAGTTACAGTACTCAGTAGTAAAATAAAAATATCCACGAGTTGGGAGACTGCCCTAGGGGTCGTGTTTTTAGGCAGATGGGTCTGATGAAGCAGGATAATGGCGGAGAAATAATACACCAAGCAGTGAGTAAAAGCCAGAGTCCCTTCTTTATTCAAATCAAGCCCCAATCCCAGGTGGACTTTTACATACCAAAAGAAGAGGTTAGGGAAAAAGGAAGTTGGGGAAGGGTTCACCTACACCCAGTACCTCAGGTTGTTACCTTATTTGAAGTTGGGTTTTTCACAGAGATTGCCAAGTTAAAATTGTGTCATTAGATGGGTCTTAATCATGATTGGTGTCTTTACAAAAAAAGAAAAATGTGGGGTCAGACAGATAGCACAGTGGGTAGGACATTTGCCTTGCACAGGGCCGACCCCGGTTTGGTTCCCGGCATCCCATATGGTCACACCAGCCTGCCAAGAACAATTTCTGAGTACAGAGCCAGGAGAACCCCTGAGTGCAGCAGAGTGTGACCCAAAAACCAAAAGAAAATTATATACTTCAATCTTCATAACTGTAGCATGCATGTCTTATGCCATCTTGTCTATGGCACTTCCTTTGTGGTACCAATAAGATAATTATGAGTAACTGTAGGAATTCTTGGTTGGGATATATAGATAATCAAATGAGTGATATGTATGTGGAGGTTATATATTGGCTCCAGGGTTATGCTTTTAGGATTAAGATAATAATTCTTGTTTCTAAATTTATTGATATAATATATTAAGCTGATCTTTGAGTATTAAAGAAATTTCATATTCCTATACGAAACTCCATTTGATCATAGTGATCATTTCACATTTTTATACAAAACCCCACTACAGGGCCCGGAGAGATAGCACAGCGGCGTTTGCCTTGCAAGCAGCCGATTCAGGACCAAAGGTGATTGGTTCGAATCTCGGTGTCCCATATGATCCCCGTGCCTGCCAGGAGCTATTTCTGTGCAGACAGCCAGAAGTAACCCCTGAGCATCGCCGGGTGTGGCCTAAAAACAAAAACAAAAACAAAAAACCCACTCCAAAAATTTTCTTTCTAAAACAAGGAAGATTGAGGTCACACCGAGTGGTGCTCAGGCCTTACTCCTAACTCTACAGTGTACACCCAGGGATCACTTGTGCCAGTAGTAGTACCAGATATCACACTTAGTAAATTTTGTTTCAGCAGAAATCCTTTGAGGCTCAGTAAAAACAGACTTGAAATTGAAAGTGCTTTTATTTGTAGTGCATTTGTAAACATCTTTCTCAATGGAATTTTCTCTAAAGTTGGGGGTGACTGATATGAAATATTCTACATGATTTCATGTTTTTCTAACTTCTCCACATATTGAAAGTCTTCGCTTAAATTAGAAAATTCATGACTCGGATTTACAACTCTTACCATTTGGGGTGAATCTTCACCATAAATAATCCTTTTTTGTTGATGACTCCTTGATTTCCCATCTTGATTTCCAATCTGAAAGATATCAAGCCAACTTTCTCTATTTCTTGAAATTATATTTCTATGGTAGACATAGAAAAATGGTTAAAAATTAAACTCCCAAGTACCAACAATACTCATATATTCAATGATTTATAAACAAAACTTTCATGGGACATAATGAATATAGGTAGCACACAAAAGCAGGAACTGCTAAGGAAATGTATTGTAGGGGCCAGAGCAATAGTAGGGCAGATAGGGCATTCGCAGGTTTGATCCCTAGAACCTCATATGGTATCTCAAGCCCAACAGGAGTGATCCCTTAGTGCAGAGCTAAGAATAAGCCCTGTATTGTATAGATAAATCAATCTATGAATGAAATAAAACAAAGAAAATATAGTAGAAATTTTGGATTTCAGGACAATAGGGTTGAGTGATCTTTTGCATGCAGGTGGCCCAGACCTCAGCATTGTTTGTTTCTCTGAGCACCAGGGAGGAGTAGCCTCCAGCACTGCTGGGTATAGTACCAAAATGGGGTAGGGGAAGATTCTTATTTCAAGCCAACATTTTATGTTGCTATTTATGATTTTTTCCCAACCATGCTTCTACAACTTTCAAGATAAGTTTGCTGTCATAATAATTGTACTGAAAATGAAGAATTTAGAAATCTGCATTATAGTTACAATGGTAACACACAAAGATTTCATGTTCATCTGCATGAAAATTATTTATTATACACTTGAGAATATTATTCTTAGGAAATATTTTTAAGGAGGGTCATATCTTGTGGTGCTCAGGAAACTATAGTACCAGAGATAAGACCTTGGACTTCTGCATGAAAAGTATGTATTCCAGCCCTTTGAACTAGTCATAGCAGGTGATTTTTTCCCATCATTTCTATCACTGTTCAAGGCGTAAAATCAACCTGTTGTGAAAGAAAGTCAGCAATTGTGCCAATGAGCAGGATTTTTATCTGTTATAACTGAATAATTATGTGTTTGGATTGTTATGCAACAAATGATTTGATAAACATAAGAACTCTTGTGTCAGGTGAATTAATTTTGTACAAGGAAAGATAATTATTAAAATTATTTATGGGTAAAAGAAATACAAATGGCCAAAAGACACATGAAAAAATGCTCCACATCACTAATCATCAGGGAGATGCAAATTTAAACAACAATGAGGTACCATCTCTCACCACAGAGATTAGCGGACATCACAAAGAATGAGAACAAGCAGTGCTGTCGAGGATGTGGAGAGAAAGGAACTCTTATTTTTTTTTTTGTTTGTTGTTGTTGTTTTTTGTTTTTGGGCCACACCAGGCATTGCTCAGGGGTTACTCCTGGCTGTCTGCTCAGAAATAGCTCCTGGCAGGCACGGGGGACCATATGGGACACCAGGATTCGAACCAACCACCTTTGGTCCTGGATCGGCTGCTTGCAAGACAAATGCCGCTGTGCTATCTCTCCGGGCCCGAGAAAGGAACTCTTATTCACTGCTGGTGTGTATATCGTCTAGTCCAACCTTTTTGGAAAATGATACAGAGATTCCTCCCAAAAACTGGAAATCGAGCTCTCATATGATCCAGCTATACCACTCCTAGGGATATACCTTAGGAACACAAAAATACAATACAAAAATCTCTTCCTCACACCTATATTCATTGCAATGCTATTTACAATAGCCAGACTCTGGAAACAACCAAGATGCCCTTCAACAGATGAATGGCTAAAGAAACTGTGGTACATATACACAAAGGAATATTATGCAGCTGTCAGGGGAGATGAAGTCATGAAATTTTCCTATACATACGTGTACAAGGAATCTATTATGCTGAGTGAAATAAGTCAGAGGGAGAGAAGTAGACACAGAATAGTCTCACTCATCTATGGGCTTTAAGAAAATTAAAGACTTTATTGTAATAAGACCCAGAGACAATAGAGTTAAGGGCTGGAAAGGCCAGAAGGACTGGTTCAGAATATAAAACTCAACAAAAAGAGTAAAAATGTTAGGGTAATAACTACACTAAAAACTTGCATGCCAATGTTAAAGAATGAGAGAAATAGAATGCCTGTCTCAAATACAATAGGGGTGGGGGAGGAGGGATTGGTGGTGGGAATGTTGCACTGGTGAAGGGGGTATTCTGCTTATGACTGAAACCCAAAGACAATCATGTTTGTAATAATGGTGCTTAAATAAAGATTTTATATATTAAAAAAATACTATGATCCCAGGGTGGGAGGGCTAGGGAAAGAGATATGGTGTTCATACTTCACTTGAATGGGCATCTGAGAGTGCTTTGTGTAATATATATTTTACACTACAGCATCTCATATTTTTGAGTTGTTTCAATAAGTTACAATTTTTCACCCCAAAATAAATAAATAAATAAATCCAGATGCTGGCATTATCCAGAAAATTTTAACAGGTTTATTTATAATTGTTATAAAGTTAAGCTGCTGAAACTTGTTCACTGGAACATTTTGACATCCCATTAATGCTTTATGCCCCGCATTTATATTAAAAATTTACACACAAGTTAAAATTGAAAAACCACCAATACCTGATTTGTGTCCCCTATTTTTCCATTTGTAATAATATATTTAGGTAATTTTGACCCTGTGTGTGGGGGGGGAAATCTAACTTTTGGAACTCCCAATAAAAGGAGGATGGAAATATTATTTGAAGAATAAAATGTTTCCCATCACAGTGCATTCTTATGTACATTCTCTAAGTATGCAGTGTGCTAGCTAGATGTCTTTTGGTATAATTTTTACATGTTTGTCATGGATAGCACACAGGTTGGTATCTTCATAAAGGCCAATCAGATAGGCCTCCTGCTTTGCCTCCTGCAAAGCACCAATGGCTGCGCTCTGGAAGCGCACATCTGTTTGGAAGTCTTGAGCAATTTTTCGCACCACACTGGAAGGGAAGTTTGCAAGTCACAAGTTCAGTGGACTTCTGATAATGCATCTCTGCATGAGTGCCACAGGACCAGGCCTGTAAGGACGAGGCTTCTTCACCCCTCTGGTAAAGGGCACACTTTTGCAAGGGGTTTTGTAGCCAGCTGCTTCCTGGGTGCTTCACCTTCAGTCGACTTGCTGGCACTCTGCTCTTTCGAGCCATGGCAGAGAGCTCTTACTCCCCTTCTTCTTTGGCTGGAGCTCGGCGAGTGAGAGGCGGCACTGAACTTGGGAAGCACTGGCCTGCCTTGGGATTCTTCAACCAGTTCGTGAACAAGGGAGCACTGCTCAGGTGTCTCCAGACCTGAGCTGGGCTCCAGGCAAGCAGGAGATGCACAGCTTTAAGGCTGCAGCCATTGAGGCTGCAAGTAGAGGGAGGAGCTATTTTGAGTCCCCTGAGCATCATCTTGGGAACAGTGTCTCCTGCGGGGCTTCCACATTGTAGACACTGGAATCTGCTGGAGACTTGAGATTGACAAGTCTCTTGAAGCGTTCATCCCTTCTCTTGATCTGCCCTGCTAACTTACAATCGCACCAAGAGCCCCATTGCCACCTCACTGGACATCAGACTGTGGGCAGTTCTGCCACTGTGGTTTTTCGGGCTGCAAGCTGGACCCACCTATCTTTCTGCTCCTTGTCATGCGCTCAGTTGCTGGTTTGGCCATGGTGGACATTTGCAAAGATGGTCTCTGTGAATCCTACTGGGCCCCAGGCCCAAGTTGCATCTTGCTGTCTACCCAGAGTGCTTGTTCCCTGTCACTGTGTGGGTGTATGTTGTGTGTGTATGTGTGTTGTCTTTTGTCTTGGTACTTTTCCAACAATATTGTCATACCCAAAAATGAATTAAAAGGACCTTCCAAGCACCACAGACGCTTCTTGCAGGTTCATTCTCTCCTTTCTGCGTTTGCCATGACACATCTAGGAACAAGGGGGCACTTTAAACATGAGGTTCCAGTATCACCTTGAAGCCAATGCTCCAACAGTTCTCAGCCAGGCCACACCACCACCAGAGGAAACGGAGAGCTGAATGGAGGGCAAGGGCCAGAGATAGGGGCTGTGATGGGAAGAAGGGGTGGTTTGCATACCTTTGTGCCAATCACTGTTCCTTGGTGCCTGTCAGCACCTCATCAAACCCCCTATAGGGGCTCAAGGTATCCCAGGGTAACATCAGGGGCAGCTCCACTGAGAGGAGGAGAGGGAAGCAGGAGCAGACTGACCACACCAATGTATGTCAGAGCTGGACAGAGGAGGATAGCAGATGAAGGCACTTAAAGGAGCTGAGCCACAGAGAAGGAAAAATATCCGAGAGAAGGGAAATTTGGGATGTGTGTGTGGGGGGGGGGGAGACCTAGAGGCCACCTATTAGCATATACGATAAATATTTGTCCAGTGGAGTCGATGTTTAGGGATGTTGGTAGAGGTCTTTGGATTGGTCCTCAGATTGCCTTCTAATTAGATGCTCCTTGATTGGTTCCTTTGGTTTACATTCAAAAGATATTTCACCATTGTCTCCTCATCTGACTTCTTCCCCTCGCCTTGGGGGTGGGCTTTATTTTTCCCAATGTTACTCAGGAGGCCTGGAGGAGCTGCCATCTTAGCTCTTGGTTCCACGTAGTGCTTTTCTCTGGCTTGTAGGTGAACAGCTTGCGGTATGATTCTGGCCTGCTATTCCTTCCCAAATGTGTGTGAATTATTTCTTGCGTTGGAATTGCTTTGTCTCTTGTCTTAACCCGGCCTGCTATGGACAGCCCCGAAATCCGCGCTGTTGAACACCCAGCTGGCTCGGCACTGCTATCTAGGCGGGTGGCCTGCACGTTGATGAGCCGGCAGATGTTCCGCAGCCGCATGTTTTCCCTGGGAAATAGTTTCGGGGCTCCGGCACCGCTTGCCTTGCGACGTGGAGGGGCTGCCGTTGGTTCTGACAATTCAGACTCGCCAGATGCCACCGTTGCTGTCAAGGGACTTCGCACCTGCTCGCGCGCATGCGCTCTCATCTTGTCACGTCTTATGGGCCGCGGGGACCTCTGGGAAATGTAGTTTTCCAGGACGCCTCTGCGCTAGGTACAAAGCATCTGGATGCTCTAAGCAGTGATTTCACTCACTGTGACTCTGGGTTTTGCAATGCCTCGCTCTCCAGGAGGTCCCAAGGTGGGTTCTGGTGCAATGAGGAAGCCTCCTGAAAGTTTAGGTGAGTGTTGTTCCCTGGAGGGAGGCAGCCTGGCTTTTGAGCATGCTCTCTCCCTCGTATTTGCTCCTAGAGGGGCTGGAAAAGGTGGTCCTCAAAATAAGGCCCACAGACCCTCAAAAGACACTTATCTGGCCCGTCTGGTGTTTTTGCCCCTGCTGCCTGTCCTGCTTAGCCATAGACTGTCCTGGCACGCAGTGCGCATGTGTGAGATGTGCTTTGTAATTTGTTCAAGATTTTTCATTTTTATTTCAAAATAAGATTTTGCAGTGTGCAGAGGAATTTGTTCACAGTTGTTGTTGTTGTTGTTTTGTTTTTGTTTTTGTTTTTTGAAGCTGTAGTTTGGCCCTTCAATGGTCTGGCGCCCTGTTTAAAAAGTTTGTGATCGGGCCCGGAGAGATAGCACAGCGGCGTTTGCCTTGCAAACAGCCGATCTAGGACCAAAGATGGTTGGTTCGAATCCCGGTGTCCCATATGGTCCCCCGTGCCTGCCAGGAGCTATTTCTGAGCAGACAGCCAGGAGTAACCCCTGAGCACTGCCGGGTGTGGCCCAAAAACCAAAAAAAAAAAAAAAAAAAAAAAAGGTTTGTGATCTCCTGGGCTGGAAGAACCGAAATGCATAAGCCACTGTCTATAATTCACTGCAGTCTTTTATCCATCCAGGGATCTTTCCAAATTTTTAAACACATAGCTTTACTGCTGCTGAGTTTCAGTTTCCTTATCATTTTAAGAATGAAACGTGAATGTGTGTTGGCAATATATGCATGAGAAATTATCGTTAATAGCACTGAAATTTAATTAAATTATTAATTTAATATGCATTTAATTTAATTATACATTAATTAATTTAATATTACCAGGTGATGCTCAGGACTAAGTCATGGCTTTGTGCTCAGGGATCACTCCTTGCTGGCTCTAGGGACCATATTCATTCTCTTGGGATTGAAACAGTGTCTCCCATGTAATGAGTCAAGTGTCCTACCTGATGTACTATGGTTCTAGGCCCTTTTATCTTTCTTCTTAAGTTTTTCCATTTAAAATAAAACCATATTATCTTATTGAGAAGAAATATGCTTTCTTAGACTATTTTCCTTGAAATAGGCCTTTGAAAAACTCTTTACTTAAACTTTAAATTCCTATTCAGTGATCATCAAGCGTGAAGTAATTCTCCAACCTTCTTTCCTGTGGAAACAAGTCATTTTCACTATAGATTGGCTATATATGACATTTAATTACATACCGGAGCAATTTTTATTTTGTTTTAAAAATAGTTACATGTCTATAATATGTATAACATGTCTTTTTCTAAAGAAATTAATTTTTTGAATTTTAGATCAGAATTTTTATTACATAAGTAGCATATAAGCCATAAATCCCATAACTATGTTTTTGATTATTATATGCTATTAAATGTTGGATGCTCATACAAAAAAGCATTTTGGGGGAGGCATGTTTCCCAAGAAGTGCCCCCAGGTGATTCTTAGACAATAGGACCAGTGGTTCAATATTAAAACTGAGGGTAGGGTACTACTTAGGCCTTCTGGTGCCAGGGATTAATCTGGCAGTGCTTGGGGTCTCCAGGACTGCACCGGGAAATATTTGGTTAAATTTAATGCCTGGTCAGTGTCTGCTGCATGTAAGGCATATGCCTTAACCCCATGCCATTTCTCCAGCCCATAAATAATTTTTTTTTTTTTGGTTTTTGGGTCACACCTGGCAGCGTTCAGGGGTTACTCCTGACTCTAAGCTCAAAATCACTCCTGGCATTCTCGGGAGACCATATGAGATGCTGGGATTTGAACCACTGCCCTTCTGCATGCAAGGCAAATGGCCTTCCTCCATGCTATCTTTTTGGCCCCACCCATAAATAATTTTTTTCCTTTATTTAAACATCTTGATTACATATATGATTGTGATTAGGTTTCAGTCATGTAAAGAACACCCCCTTCACCAGTGCAACATTCCCACCACCAATGTCCCAAATCTCCCTCCCTCCCATCCCACCCCCACCTGTACTCCAGACAGGCTTTCCAGTTCCCTCATTCATTCACATGATTATGGTAGTTCTCTGTGTAGTTATTTCTATAACTGCACTCACCACTCTTTGTGGTGAGCTTCATGAAGTGAGCTGGAAGTTCCAGCCCTCCTCTCATTGTCTCTGACGATTGTTGCAAAAATGACTTTTATTTTTCTTAAAACCCTTAGATAAGTGAGACTATTCTGCATCTCTCTCTCTCCCTCTGACTTATTTCATTCAGCATGATAGATTCCATGTACATCCATGTATAGGAAAATTTCATGACTTCATCTCTCCTGATGGCTGCATAATATTCCATTGTGTATATGTACCAGAGTTTCTTTAGCCATTCATCTGTTGAAGGGCATCTTGGTTGTTTCCAGAGCCTGGCTATTGTGAATAGTGCTGCAATAAATATAGGTGTGAGGAAGGGGTTTTTATTTTGTATTCTTGTGTTCTTAGGGTATATCACTGAAGTGGAATAGCCGGGTCAAATGGGAGCTCAATTTCCAGATTTTGAAGGAATCTTCATATTGCTTTCCATAGAGGTTGGACTAGACGGCATTCCCACCAGCAGTGGATAAGAGTTCCTTTCTCTCCACATCCCCGCCAGCACTGATTGTTATCATTCTTTGTGATGTATGCCAATCTCTGTGGTGTGAGATGGTATCTCATCATTGTTTTGATTTGCATCTCCCTTTGAGGAAGTGTCTTCCACTTATTGTCCCCATTTTTTGATGGGGCTATAAGTTTTTTCTTGTAAAGTTCTGTCAGTGCCTTGTATGTTTTAGATTTAAGCCCTTGTCCGATGAGTATTAGGTGAATAGTTTCTCCCATTTTGTGGGTGGCTCTTGTATCCTGGGCACTGTTTCCTTTGAGGTGCACATGGGATCCAGTGATGCCCCTGAGAGAGGTGTCAGGGCCAGTGCACTGAGGCTGGTAGCAGAGTGATATACATTTATCCATTGTGGAAACTCAAACCACAGACTGGAATTGACCCCAGAATCCATCCAGGAAAACCCTCCTCCCTCCTGAGCAGGGACCACACCCACAGCAGCTGCCTCTATTTCTCTTTGGGTTTGGGGGTGCTTAGGGTTTACTCCTGGCAGTACTTGTGGGACTCTGGGGTTCTGGGGAGGCTGAGTACAAGGTCAGCACCCTCCTTGCTCTACGACCACTCCGATCCTTTCTTTTATCCACAATGTGTCACTTAGCTCTTCTGAGTGAGTTATATTGAGGGAAGTCACACCAGGTTTCCCTTTTCCATCCAGGGTTCTGATCTCTTCCTCCGTCTAGCACTGTGCTTTGACATGGCAAGAAGGATGAACAAGAACAAAATCTTTGCCCCTCCCCTAAACTCTAACAAGAGGGGCCCATAGGAGAGTGTTCTGGGATTCCAGAGATGAGATTCCAACTCAGAGAAAAAAATTCACCAGAACAATTTCATTTAAATATACCCCTTAAGAAAGGTTCCAATAATTGTAGAAGACAAAGAAAGCCAGAAGCACAAATTCATGCAATTTACTTTTTGTTTAGTTTTGGAACCATACTTGGCAATACTCAGGGCTGACTCCTGACTGCACTCAGGGATCACTCCTAGAGAAGCTCAAGGGATCATATGGGGTGCTGGGTCAAACCTGAGTTGGCCTGGGGCCAACTGTCACAGGACGTGGCTCAGGCACTGCGTCTCTAGCTCAGCAGAGAACCGAAGCACAGCTGCCTATGTGATCTCCCAGCTGTTGCTATACCCATTGTGAGTTTCATATCTATTCCAGTCAAAGGAAGATAAATTCCCACACTGCTGGGGGTTGCCCTCTGGTACGAAGCAGTGAGTATTTTTCTGTCAAACACTGGTCTAGTGTGCTTGCACCTCCCAGTCACATTTTTACTAGTTGATGTTTTTTGGTGGGCCACACCCAGCGGCACTCAGGGATTACTCCTGTCTCTGAGTTCAAAAATTACCCTTGGCAGGCTCAGGGGACTACATGGGATGCTGAGGATCGAACCTAGGTCAGTCACGTTAAAAGTAAACAACCTACTGACTGTGCTGTCCTCCCACGCTCCCCCCCCCCTTTAAAACAGCTTGAAACCACGCCTACAAGGAAAAACACTCCAACCTTTCTCTTCCCAGGATATACCTTGGCACAAGGTCATCATTTTCTTGGTGCCACCTGCAAGAAAATGAACTCTCCTGTACAAGAAAACAGGTTGACAAAGCAACAGGAAGAATAATATTTAAAATGCCTTCTTCCACCTCTAAGCATCCTGAGCATTCGTGTTTCTCCGCATATCATTTTTAATTGCGATTTTAAATGGTAATGCTATTAATAGTAATTTCTCATGCACATATTTCCAACGCCACACCCAATTATATTTTGTTTTTAAAATAAGAAAACTTAAACTCAGCGTCAGTAAAAGTATGTGTTTAAGGGTTTGGAAGAATGAATAAAAGATAGGACCAAATTATAGACAGTCACTTATGCATTTCCATTCTTCCTGCTCAGATCTCAAACTTTTTAAACAGGGGGCCAGACCATTGAAGAGTCAGTCTATAGTTTTTTATTTTAAGTGAACAATTCTTATGCACACTCCAAATATCTTATTTTGAAGAAAAAAAAAAAAAAAAAACCAAAAGCTTGAACAAATTACAAGCCACATCTCACACATGTGCACTGCGTGCTGGGACCAGTCTGTGACTAAGCAGTACAGGCAGCAGGGACAAAAACACCATGTGGGTCAGATAAATGTCTTTGGAGGGCTGCCTGTGGCTCACAGGCCATAGTTTGAGGATTCCCCACCCCCACCCTCTACTCCAACCTCTCTCGGAGCAAATACAAGGAGGAAAGCCAGGCTGCCTCCCTCCAGCGAACTACACTCACTTCAACCTTCAGAACCCTCTTTGGGCCCTCCTGGAGCAGCGAGACCTTGCAGAACCCGCAATTAGCGGACTTGAGAGTCAGAGTCACAGAGAGTGAAATCACTACTCTGGGCATCCTGATGCTTTGCACCTAACACTGAGACGTCCTGGAAAACTACACTTCCCAGAAGTCTCCGCGGCCGCGCTAGGGCTCGAAGCATGGCGCGAGAAACTGCCTCCCGCGGCCCATATGGCGCGACTGAATGAGGGCGCATGCGCGCGTGCAGGTGCGCAATCCCTTGGAGGCAACGGTGGGATCTGGCGTCTGAATTGCTGCAACCCACGGCAGCCCCTGCACGTCGCAAGGGCAGCGGTGCGGGAGCCACGAAACTATTTTCGCAGGAAAAAGATGCGGCTGCCTGGGCCTCAGTGTGGGCGCCCACTCGGCCTGGTTTATATTCTCTGCGGGCCCCGGGTCGCAGGACGAACCGCACCGCCTGGAAATCTGCGCCCTCCTGGCGTTGCTGGGACACCCGCTGCCCCTGTGATGCCCACGATGCCAGGCTTAGCTAAGGCTTGGCAGGACTCGAGTGCAGGGAACCAAAGCGAGCTCTGTCTACTCGATCTACTTTGAGGGATGCTTCCTTTACTATTTAAGTGTATGTTTAAAATGAAAAACAATAGGAGTGAATTCTCTTGTGTATGGCAAGTACGTATGCACGTAGAAACCATTAGCCATTGCTGCCACTTAGGTTTATGACCGTGATGCTCATTTCCTACAGAAGCAATAAGTTTGGGTTGGTTTGTTGTTTATGAATGTGTCACTTGGTAGGTTTTGAGTATTTAGATTTCGAATTGTATACCCAAGGTTTTGAGTATGTAGTAAAGATTTGCCCGTGGAAAGAATATATTTGCTTGAAGGATTTTGTTTAATTTTCTTGTTTGAGGAACACATCCAGTGGTGCTCAGAATTTACTCCTAACGCTGCACTCGGAGATCACGCCTGGCAGTCTCAGTTAACCAACTGGGATAGTGGAAATTGAACCTCAGTCTGTCATGTGCAAGGCAAGCCCTTACACTCTGTACTGTCACTCTGGTCCCTACAGGTGTTTTGTTTGTAGGTTTTCTTGTTTGTTTATCCCAGAGATGTGATTCCAACTCAGAATGCCAGAGGAAAAAATTCACCAGAACAATGTCATTTAAATACATCCCTTAGCGTTCCACTAAATGTAAAAAATCAAAGAGGCTCAAATTCATACAATTTATTCTTTTGTTTTTGTTTTTAGGCCACACTTAGAAATACTCAGGGCTGACTCTTGACTGCACTCAGAGATCACTCCTGGGGCAGTTCAAGGGAGCATATGGGAGCTGGATCGACCTGGGTTAGCCAGGGCCAACTGTCACAGGACTTGACTCAGCAGGCACTGTGTTTCCAACTCAGCGGTAGAACAGAAGCACTGCTGCCTCTGTGATCTCCCGGCTGTTGCTAGCCTCTTTGTGAGTCCCGTAACCGCTCCAGTCAAAGGCAGAGAAATCTCCACACTGCCGGGAGTTGCCCTCTGGGAAGAAGCCGCCTCCCCCGATGCAGTGCTGGAAGCAGAAGGACCCAGTTAGTGTTTTGCTGCTAAACACTGGTCCAGTGTGCTTGCACCTCCCAGCCACATTCTTTTGTTGTTGTTGTTGTTGATGATGATGATGATGATGATGATGATGATGATGATGATGATTACTAGGGATCATATGGGATGCTGGGGATAGAACTAAGGCAAATGCTCCACCTACTGTGTGTTCGACCCCCTCTGCCCCTTTTGAATCTCTTTTCATCAGGGACCTCTGATAGCTCTTCCAGGCTTCCTTCCTGCCCCTTCACTGCCCCTCAATACCCTCTCTCACCTCTCTTCCCTTCCCAGGCCAGCCCCTAAATACTGATCTGAAGGGCTCTAGCTGCATCCCCCCTTTTGAGACTCCCCTCCCAGATTTCTGGTGCTCTAAGCCTCCTCCCATGATCACAGCGCCTACATGCTGTGGGTCTGTTCCCTGAAGCCCTGCAGAGACCTTCATCCCGCACCTCCAGGTCCTGAGAACACACAGTTCTGGAATCTAATGAAGCAAAAGCAAAGGAACCCTGACCTCTTGTCTCTGCCCTGCCTTTTTCTTCACCTTGTCTCTTTCAGATAGCAGCTGGTCTTCCAGACAATCTGATGTCAATTTAGACTCTGTCTCCACAATTGCCCGGGACATAGACTGACCCATCAGTCACTTGCACTTGATCCACATCCCTTATCACCACCTGCTCCATCCCCAATATGGAAGGATCCTTGGTTCATCACCGTGTCTTGATCATCACTAACATGTACCTCATTCCTCAGCAGTTTTCCCCGTACTGTGACCAACAGGTCCCCAATCCATGACCATGGAAGTCATCTGTCTTCAGCATACCCCTGACCCGTCACCAACATGCCTTGATCTTGCCCAGATCCATCACCACTTCCCCCAGTATCATGATCCACAGTCCCTGACATTTGCCAGTAGGGCCCTGACCCAGCTTTGCCCAGTGGACCTTCTGCAGGAACCTCCATTCTAGTTCAAGGAGGAGTTTTGCAATCACGGCTCTTTCTTCTCCCATCATTGAGGTTCAGGCTCCAAACCAAAGCTTCCCACTTCTCCCCAGCCCCAGCACTGCTAGTTCCCATCTGTCCGTGCTTTATTCTCCACTGAGCTTTGTTGAACACTAATGTGTCTTTTATTTATTTATTTTTTGGTCACACCTGGCTTCACTCTGGGGTTATTCCTGCTCTGCGCTCCAAAATCTCTCCAGGTAGGCTCGGGGATCCATATGGGATGCTGGGAATCAAACTACCATCCATCCTGGGTTGGCTGTATGCAAGGCAAATGCCTTATCGCTGTGCTATCTCTTCGGCCTCACTTCTGTTTTTTGACACTCAACACAACCATCACATTTTCAGGAATCACATTCCTATCTTTGGTAGGACCATAGCACCTCATTGAGCTGATGTCTACACAGATCCACGGCTTATGTGTCTGAAACATAGCTCCTGCCCTGTGATAGTTTCTAGTCTCTCATGCTCTAACGTTTCTTCTTTCTTTTTTTTTTTTATTTTTTTTTGTGGGGGGGAGCCACACCTGGTGATGCTCAAGAATTACTCCTGGCTTGGGGGACCATATGGTACACTAGAGGATAGAATTACTGGGTTAGCATGCACTTGCCAGGCAAACGCCCTACCGCTTGCACCACTGCTCTGGCCCTTGTGCTCTGACATTTTTGTCCCTCATCTGAGCTCCCACAGGACCATCCTGATATATGTCCCACACCTGCAGCACAAGCTCCTATTTTGTGTGTTTTGGGGGAGTTTTGCATGGTGTGTCAAAGACTCACAAAAATAGTGGGACAAGCAGGAGCCATGGAAGAAGTGTTTAGAAACACAACCCCACACACATCTGAACAAATAGGTGCTCACACACACTCTACCCACACTGGCTGTTTTCCCCCAGACTTACATGTTCTGTGTTGCACCCTGTGACTCTCATCCCTGCACACAGAGCATTGGCTGCTCTCTCATTATTGAACACCCGGAACTGGATGAACCCAGCCTGAAACTCCCCTGGAAAGAAGAACAGAAAAAGATTAAGTTTCAAGTTTTCAGGATATGGCCAGAGCAATACTACAACAGGGAGGACATGTGCCTTGCATGAGGCCAATCAGGGTTCAATCTCCTGCATCACATATAGTCCCCCAAGCCTGCCAGGAGTGACTCCTGAGTGTAGAGCCAGGAGTAACCCCTGAGCACTGTTGAGTGTGGCCCAAAAACAAAACAAAAAAAAATATTTTTAAGAGTAAGTTTAAAAGCCTTACTCATTTTTGTTGTTGTTTTTTGTTTGTTTCGTTTTGTTTTGTTTTTCAACCACACCCATTTGATGCTCAGGGGTTACTCCTGGCTAAGCACTCAGAAATTGCCCCTGGCTTGGGGGGACCATATGGGACGCTAGGGGATTGAACTGCGGTCCTTTCTTGGCTAGCACTTGCAAGGCAGACATCTTACCTCTAGCGCCAACTCAAAAGCCTTACTCTTAAAGTAAGTACTTTTTAAAGTAAAAAATTTTTAAATTTTAAGAGTAAGTTTAAAAGCCAATGTGATAGCACAGCAGTAGGGTGTTTTCCTTGCATGCAGATGACCCGGGACGGACCTGGGTTCAATCCCCTGCATTCCATTTGGTCTCCTGAGCCTACCAGAAGCAATTTCTGAGCTCAGAGCCAGAAACTCTTGAGCACTGCCAGGTGTGCTCCACCCTTCCAAAAAAGAGTAAGTTTAAAAGTTTAAAGGTGGAGGCTAGATGGGCCAGAGTGATAGCACAGCAGTAGGGTGATTGCCTTGCATACGGCCGACCCAGGACAACTTGGATTTGATCCCTGGCATCCCATATGGTTCCCAAGCCAGTAACAATTTCTGAGTGCAGAGCCAGGATTTACCCCTGAGCACCAATGGACATGGCCAAAAACAAACAAACAAGATTGAGGCTAGAGGTTTTATTTTGTTTGTTTTGGTTTTGTTTTTTGGGCCACATCCATCAGTGGTGAGGGATTACTCCTGGTTCTGCACTTAGAAACAGCTCCTAGCTCAAGGGACAATATGGGATGCTGGGAACTGAACCCAGGCCTGTCCTAGATCAGCTTCGTGGGTTAGGCACTTGCCTTGCAACACATCCAGCATGGATTGATCTCCAGCACCCTATATTGTCCTCTGAGTAAGGCCAGGAGTAAGTCCTGAGTGCAGAGTCAGGGTAACCCCTGAGCTTCATTGGGTATAGCCCCCAAACAAACAAAATATAAATAAAGAAAAGCTTAAAAAAAAGTTCAAGACTTTTACATCTTCCTACCATCATGGATATCCTAATCAGTAGTTGGGTACCCCTGTGCATCACAGGGATCCAGTCTTGTGGGGGTGTCCCCTGACATGACATGGATTACAGAGATCTTTGTGTATCTGGGACAGGGGATAACGGGGCCCACGGGGATGCTTGCCTGCCTGAGGCCACAGGAGACACTCACCCCACAGTGTGAGCCTAAACCTCAGCTAACCCTATGCAGATCCTGTTAACCCACTTCCATCAAATAATCATGATGGCAAAGGGACAGAAGGCAGAACAGACTCAGAGCAGAAGGGACCACATTGATGTTCTTCTCGGCTTGCCCCAGGACAATGGGTCTATGCTCACATTGGTTTGAAAATACTCACTTTGACCCAGGGGGGAGTAGTAAGAGGCAGTTATTTTTGCATTTCCATAGTCATAGTCCACAGGAATGGCAGGGCCGTTATCATTCCAACATCTGCCAAGGCCATACCGCACAGGGTATCTCTGCAAGAGCCAATGGAGGGTGTGTGAATCTGGAGGGTGGGTTCCAAGGTAGGGTTCAGTCCTTCTCCCTCCCACTTCAAGGCTTCCTCAGCTTGGCTCAGAGCTCCTGAGAAAACAGCAGAGAGGTCACAGCGACCCAGGGTGCAGACCCCACGTCACCTCTCAAGTGTCCTGTAGAGCCCAGCTGCGATTTACCTCAGTGTGGACTCCGATTGCCCTGCAGACCCTCCACCTCACAGCTTGGGTACCTGGTAGACGCCAAAGAGGTTGTTTCCAAGTTTACGAAAGAAGTGCGAGGAGGTGTGATACCGCAGCAGTGACCTATTTCTCCAGGAGCCCAGTGGAGTCTGGTTAGGTACATGCCAGATGCTCAGGTCCAAGGCCTGGATGTCGTAGTAGCCGGGGTTCTGCACAGCACCCCAGAGCTTGATGGCACCATGCCCAAATCTGCTCCCCATACAGTCCCAGGAAGTCAGATCACCATATGGGGAACAGGACCCTGCACAGCCCAGAAGGAGCATGGAGAGGAGGACCCAAAGTGCTCCTGACCACAGTACTCCACCATGGACCCACCCCAACTTCCAGCAGCTCAGCCAGCCCACTGCGCCATGGCACAGGCCAGGCCAGTGGTGCCCACCTTGTAGTCATCACTGGTGGCCGCCTCAGCAGACCCAAAGGTGTTGTAATTGGCCCAGTTATTGTCCCCAGATGGGTAGTCAGCACGGTTTCCCTGCTGGCTGGACCAGCGGTCCCCCACAGTGCACCGCCCAGCGAGGTGGTTCTCATGTACGCTGGCCACCAGGGTCCAGCCGCCCCCCTCCGTGGTCATGTCACAGAAGGTCTGGTAGATGAGCCCGTTCTTTGTTCGGAGCCGATATAGCCCATCTGCAAGGAACACCCAGATGCCCCAGCTCAGATCTCTGCCATCAGACCCAGAATATGCAGGCCGAAGAGTCCCACCATGGCTGGTAGCACCATGTCTCTTAAGGAGCTCTTAGGGTCATTTCTGAGTGGAGATAGCCCCCTAAACCCTATTTCCACTCCTGCTGCAAGGATTTGCAGAGCAGATGTCTCTGGTGTCTCCTGGTTCCATGTCCCCTGAATATCCTCTGAGAGTCACTGGAATACTGAGTCCCCAAATGCAAAGGGGCATGTTTGCTATCTCTGAGGGTGCCCAAAGCCTCATTTACTCATAAACCCCCTAGTTTGGCTGAGCCTGAGTAAATAGGTTGCCTGGCTCTCCCCACGTCCATGGTGTCTCCAAGCCAAGAGACTCATAGGACTGGGATGGGCCCATACGTACCCTTCGAGTTTGGATGATCTTTTTTGATTTCTCTGCAGCTCCGAGGTAGGGAGGCAAAGCCCTGGCTGGTCTCAGGCATCTCCAGAGACGAGGTTCCTGCTGTGGAAACAGAGTCATTCTCCTCTCCAGGGGCGAGACACTCTGTCCTCCACAGCTCCCAGTCCTGTCTGTCACCTGCACTTGCTCTGAGACCGGATTCCCATTCTCTTGGGCTGTGTGACCTTGTCCATAGCAGGCAGCACTGACTGACCTGTCTCCTAACTCTTGAGGACCCCACCCTGTGAGGATGGTGTATGGGGGGCTCCCTGAGCCCGCCCTGACCCCAAGGTACCCTGGATCTAAACTTAGGCCCCAGTGGTAGCAGTGATGGGAAGGAATCTGGTCCCCCCACATCCCTCACTGCTGCGCTTTTAGCCCCTCAGGAACACAGAGTAGGGAAGGACCCCACACTCCATGAGCATTCAGAATCCTCAGAGACCAGAGTGACCCCCCCAAGCCAGGTTCACGTTCTTGTCACTTTTCTGAGCATCTCGGTTTGTTCCCCTTGCAGGATGGAATTAGCCCCTGGGCCCTGCTAAAATGCCCAGACTCACTTGCGTCCCCGGTGGCCACGGAGCGGAAAAGCAGGCAGGAGCACAGGAACAAGGTCAGCTAAGGGGACAGGACACACAGGTCACCAGCAGGTCTATCTTCTCCTTCCTCCCTCCCACCTTACTCCAAACCTCAAGGGGATGCAGTTTTCTGGGGCTTTTTTAACTCAGGGGGCTCCCATCTCTTCACACCTATACATAACCCTCCTTCCTCTGACCCACATCACACCTGAGATGCCATGTTTTGCACTGCACCGGGATCACGCTGGACCTGATGCACAGATACCCTCCTCTCTCCCGCTGATGCTGGAGCTCAGAGTGCCTGCTGAAGAGTTCCAGACTCCCTTCTTCTGCAAAGGTGCTGCTGCAGGGCTGTACCTGCCTTTATGCATGCAGCCCCCCCCCCCAGTTTGTGCCCCTCCCTGTAATGGGTTTATTGAGGGCAGGTGGGGTGCAGAGCCCCTGGGATGGGAGGAATCACGTATCTGCTGGAGGCAGGCGCTATCCTTTGGAATCTCTGGAAGGCTTTCCCTGACACGCATCTGTCAGCATTTACCCTTTGCCCCACCCTCCAGCTCTGCACAGCTGACCTGCAGGGCCTGTCCTATATACTCTTGCCAACTGGAACCAGCACCTGCAGTCACCACAGTCTTTTTACTTATGTTATAATAGTCATAAGTCAATATTGACTCTCTTAGCAAGATAACAAAGTGATAGATGCTCTCACCTCCCTGGCATGGCTTCACTCAGGGTGCTGTGACCCATGTGCTTTACAACCCTCCCTCCTCCTCTGCACACGCTATGGCCTTTCATCTTATTCCATCTCTGATCAATTGTGCACACAATGACACCGACATGATGTGTGTTTTCCATCACAGGACTGTCCTTCCTCATCTCTGCACTCTCTCCAGCTTCCCACATGGCCTCTCCTATTGCCAAGAGTCCTGGGTGACTAGGCTCCAGGCTGGCACTGAGCAGCCTCCAAGACCTGGGATATTTGAGGTCTGTGTCTTCCTTCCCTCTCTTTGGAGTCTCTTGTCCATAATGTTTCTGGGGCTGCTCCATGTTTGAACATCATTCTCCATGCCCACTGCTGCCTTCCTTCAGCTGATGTCCTATGACCTTATGACTTGGGGTCCCTACATCTCTTCTGCTAGTTGTGTGTTGCACTGGGATGAAGTGCTCTGGGTCTGACAGCCCCACCCAAGACATGAAAAGGCCTCTCTAAAACAGTGTGCATTGCTAGAACCAGTGTTGGCCAAGCCTGAACCCCAGTTCTGTACACTGTACCCAGAGATGGCTTTACACCACATGGCATCAGCCCACAGGAGACTTCTCACATGGTACTTGCAGCCCTTAGCTCCTGGTGCCTGACCACAGGTTGTTATTTAGGGCTTCAGAAATCCCTTACTGGCTTTCTTTCCTTTTCTCTTTTTGCTTCAGAGTGAGCGACACACGTTGTGGTGCTCAAGGCTTACTCCAGGCTCTGGGCTCAGGGATCACTCCAGGAAGGGCTCAGGAGATCATATGGAATGATTTTTGTTTGTTTTGGAGCCATACCTGGTGAGGTTCAGGGCATACCCTGGCTCTGAACTCAGGAATCACACCTTGATGGTGCCCAGGAAATCATAGGGGATGCTAAAGAGTCAAGTCAGATTGATTGGCTGTGTACAAGGCAAGTGTCCTCCTCTCTGTACTGTCTCTCTAGCCCTCTTCATTGACTTCCTTATTTTTCTAGAGTGGAATGAATATGGCCTGCAGGCCTCCAGCATCAGATGCTCAGGGATTCATCACCACAGCCTCGGGGAGACAGCTGGGGGGGTTCCCAATCAAAGGAACTGGCTGTCATGTGTCTCTGCCTGGACAATGGGTTTAGTTCTGCATTTTCTGGAGTCATCATGGTGTGGTGCCATCATAAACTCGGGATGTCCAGCCATCAACTCTTTCCTATGTTGAGCAGCATCAGGCAGGCAGGCAGCCACAGTCAGCTCCCTGTGACCTCCAGTCCATATTAGGGTTTTAGAAAGCAACCCCCATACACACACCGGGGTCTTCCGAGATGGGGTGGCGATCAGGGATTGTGGGCAACAATTTATCTGTTGGAGAGATTCATGCTGTGCACCAGAATAGTCACATGTAGTATCAACCTGGACCAGTGGCCTCGAGGTACATAGTACAGTGACCCCCCTCCCAGTTTCCTGGCTCTACCCCTACACCACACAGGAGTCTTTAGGGGTTAGTGGGAATGTCCAGGCAGAACTTGGCTCTCCCTGACCTCCCAGAATCCTAGTTATTGTAGAGAGACAGTGTGCTGCTTCTGTTTCATTTATTTGGGGGTCCCAGGCTAATCTCAGGGGGCCATTACCCACAACAATTGGCTAACCTAGCCAGAAGGTTCATGCTAGAGGAGACGTGCTGCTGGGGCCCAGTAGTCAGACTAGTCAGGACTCAGAGACACCTGCTCATTGGCCTCCAGTGTTCCACCCAGCGATTCTCAGGTGTCCACATGGTCCGGGGGACTGAGCCTGGGTCCCATGTATGCAAAGCCCAAGCCCTGCTGTGTGCTCTGGGCCTTTCCTCCTGTGCAGCTTCTTCCCAATCTTTCACTCAGCTTTTTAGCTTGTTTGTTTGTTTGTTTGTTTGTTTGTTTGTTTGTTTGTTTTTGGGCCACACCTGGTGGTGCTCAGAGGTTATTCCTGGCTCTGCATTCCGACATCCCTCCTGGCAGGCTTGGGAGACCACATAGGATGCTGGAAACTGAACCCAGGTCCGTTCTGGGTCAGCCTCTTGCAAGACAAATGCCCTGTCACTGTGCTATCACTAAGCCCCCTATTTCAGCATTTCTGTAGATATTTGCTCGCTTGCTGCTCTTCCCAAGAAGCACGGGGAGGGCTGGTCCCAGACACCAGGCAGGGTCCTGCAGGAAGACCAGCTGAGCAGGCTGCAGAGCCTTGGTCTTCTGGGGTTGGCTCTGGTGGTCCCTTGGGAGGCTCATTTCCTTGGGTGTCAAGTTGATGACTGATACCTTCCCTGCACCCAGGCGGATCCTGGGGAAAACTCTGGTGCTCTGAAACTCTAAATGCTGCACGAACATGGATGAGATAAGGCTCTTTTCTACAGACCATCTGTTTCTCCCACTATGGGCACCTTATCCCAGTTCAACTTGTCCAGTTCAACTTACTGAGCCAAGTTTGGGGTTTGGAAGAAAGAGACAAAGAGGAGGAGCATGAGGAGCATGAGTGTGGAGAGCTGGAGTTGGGGAGAACCTCTACGCCTCTATATATTTGCATGAGTGCCTCTTCCCAGGGAGACTGCATCCACGCTCTGGCTTGGTGGAACTGAGCAGCAATCTCTAGACTAGGGTGGGATGCCCAACAGTTTAGTGTTACTTGGAAAGAGAAATTTCCAACTGATCTCCACAAATTGTTTCAAAATACATCCGTAGGATTAGAGTGATAGTAAAGTGGGAATGGTGCTTGCCTTGGACGTGATAACCCAGGTTTGAACCCCAGCATCTCATATGTTCCCCTGAACACTGCCAGAAGTGATCCTTGAATACAGAACCAAGGAGTAACCTCTGATCATCAGTGGTGTGGTCTAAAAACAACAACCAAAGATATGTCCCTAAATTTAAGTTTTCCCCCAGTGAAATATTGATGGATGGCTGAAGCAATAACACAGTGGATAGGGCATTTACCTTGCATGTGGCTGACCAGGTTTGATCCCTAGTATTTTATATGGTCTCTGGTGCCTTCCAGGAGTGATTCCTAAATGCTGAGCCAGGAATAACCCCTGAGAAATGCCAGGTATGGACAAACGTCCAAAAAAAAGAGCAGTGGTGACTAGGTATGTGTCAAACTGTGGTCATGAAGTTTCTAGAAATATGTTGGATGTTCCTAGTGCCCCCGGAATTAGAGGTGCAGCTTAGTACCTGAATAAGTTTTCACATGTACTAGGATGAGTCAAAAGCACTGGATTCAAGTCAGGCATGAATGATAAATGAGGGCCATGTTCTGTTTGAGGAGCATGAATGATGCTTGCAGATTGTATTCCAAGCAGTATGGTGATTCCTCAAAAGCAAAACCTAGAGTCACCCTTATCCAGCAATACTACCTGAAGGTATAAACAACACACCCAGGGCCAGAGAGAAAGCACAACAGTAGGGCTTTTGCCTTGCATACACGGCCAACTCTGGACAGAACCCAGTTCAATTTTGGAATCCCATATGGTTCCCCAAGCTGGCAGAAGCGATTTCTGAGCTCAGAGTCATGAGTAACCCCTGAATGCTGCTGGGTGTGACCGAAAAACAAAAACAAAACAAAATACAACCATGAAAATGGGGTTCTCAGGAGTGATGTCTTACTTCAGTCACCTTGGGGGAGGTTCACATTAGCTCAAATGTGGAAAAGTCTTTGTGAATGAATAGAAGCTCTATAAAAAAATCCAAGGCAATATGGGATAGTACTTGACCTGAGCGTGGAGACATCAAGCTAAGTGAAAGAAGCTGAGTGACTGAGTTACTGCTTCTTGGGAGCATGAGGAGACTAGAGTGGTGTGGGTAGCAGCAATATGCCTGTACTTCATGTCTCTAGTTGGAAAGAAGAGGAATGGTGGACTCTGCCTGGAGACCCCATCAGAACTAAATAGTCCATTTAATGCTAGGCTCAGAGGCTCAGATTTCTCAGGACCAAACACAGAACACTGGCTTGTAGGCCATAGAGATTGCTCAGTAGTAGGCCATATGCCTTGCATGTAGCCAATCCAGGACAGAAGGTGGCTCAAATCCCGGCATCCCATAGCCTGCCAGTAGCGAGTTCTGAGCACAGAGCCAGGAGTAACCCGAGTGCCACTGGATGTGACCCAAAAGCAAAAACAAAAACAAAAAGAACACTGGCTTGTTGGGGCCAGAGTGAGAGCACAGCTGTAGGGTGTTTACCTTGTATGCAGCCAACCCAAGACAGACTCCCAGTTTGATTCCCAGCATCCCAGATGGTCCCCTGAGCCTACCAGGAGCTATTTCTGAGTGCAGAGCCAGGAGTAATCTCTGAACATTGATGAATGTGACCCCCCCCAAAAAAAAACAACCTTAAAATAAACAACCTTAAAAAATAAAAACAACCTTAAAATAAAGAACGCTGGCTTGTGTATGTGAATGCTCGAGTGTACATGTGAGGTGTGTGTGTGTGTGTGTGTGTGTGTGTGTGTGTGTGTGT
Organism: Suncus etruscus; assembly: GCF_024139225.1. Taxonomy (NCBI): domain Eukaryota; kingdom Metazoa; phylum Chordata; class Mammalia; order Eulipotyphla; family Soricidae; genus Suncus; species Suncus etruscus. The sequence continues at coordinate 80,539,449 of NC_064861.1, read as the reverse complement.
GTGTGTGTGTGTGTCAGGGGCACACCATGTGGTGTTCGGAACTTACTCCTGGCTCTGAACTCAGATCACTCCTGGCAGGCTCAAGAGACCATATGGGATGCCTGGGAATCAAACCTGAGTCAGCTGTGTGTAAGACAAAGACTCTACTATTCCTGCAGTTCCAGCTTTTGTTTTTGTTTTGTTTGGGGGCCACACCTAGTAATGCTCAGTATTTACTCTTGGCTCTGCGCTCAGGATCATACTCCTATTAGATTCAGAAGACTATCTAATGTGAGTCAGCTGTGTGCCAGGCAAGTGCCCTTACTTTTCTTTTTCTTTTCTTTTTTTCTTTTTCTTTTTGTTTTTAATTTCAATAAGTTTTTATTGAGAATATTCTGTATGCAAGTATCCACATAGGTCTGGAGGATACAAATAACACAACTAATATAACAAAAACTTGAGAATGATATTATTTATCGATAACGTTAAATTCCATAAAATGTGCCTTACAATGTAGAGAAAATTACATCCTGAAAATGACTGACAAAGTCACAAACATTAATGTGAACATTGGCCTTGCATTTTCTTGGATAGTTTGAGTAAGTCAGGTTTGTATGTTGTTGTTTTTTAATTTTAGGCATGATTCCAGGTTCTCATCGATAAGACAATTTCTCAATTTACTCTTGATAATATTCATGCTTGAAAATGATTTTCACATAAATATGTAGACCTGAACAAGTAAAGAACAGAAAAACTAGCTTTTTTAGTTGATTATATGCGTCAGGAATACTATTCCAGGTGTTAAAAAACAACATATCTTCCTTTTCCAGGTCTTTCAAAGCAGACCACTTGTGCTGTGAACTAAGTTCACATTTGTGTTTCTCCAATCTTTTTTTTTTTTAACTTTGAAGGCATAGTATTTTTACATATTCATGCACATACATATTTTAAGTTTAAGTTAACATCAAAAGTTTAAGAGGTTTTTTTTTGGGGGGGCTATTCAAAAGGGCACAGTAAAAATGGTGTTAGAGTGGCAAATATTGTTTGCATAGGCCCACCAAAATATGGGGGTCATAGAAAGGAATAGCCTTGGCCTAAATACAAGGAGACCCTACCCCTGAAGTTTTCTGGCACAAGACCAACTCTAGGCTCCAGGCAAACTAGTTTATTCAATCCAAGTCATTGTCTGTAGTGCCAATACAGTTTTATTTTTCACACAGTCCTATTGTTGGCATCAGGTTTCTGTATTAAAGATCCTGGAATCTGCACATCCTACATTGAAGTCCGGCTGGTGTGGAGTATCCTCTAGTTTCACCTCACAATTAAGAGGCAATACAGCAAGCCCTGTTCAGTAAGGAGGTCATTGTTCCTGTTAAGTCTTTTCAGTGTTAAGGGAAGTCTCTTTTGAGTAGATCGATGTCAGAGCAGCTGTAGGGTCTTCTCTGGTAGAGGATTGCCTCCAGGTGATGTTATAGACAACCTTGGATGTTTTGTAGATGTCTTCTCTAGATCAGGGGTGAATGGAGAATGCCTGTGCCAGGTCTTTATGTCAACGTTCAGGGTGTAAGGTCTCATTGCACTACAAGATTTGTGTGTTCCCATCTCTATTAGATAAGAACTTATTGGTATGTATAGTATTTTCCCGTTTTTTTTTTTTTTTTTTTTTTTTTTTTTGGTTTTTGGGCCACACCCGGTAACGCTCAGGGGTTACTCCTGGCTATGTGCTCAGAAGTTGCTCCTGGCTTGGGGGACCGTATGGGATGCCGGGGGATCGAACTGTGGTCCGTCCAAGGCTAGCGCAGGCAAGGCAGGCACCTTACCTTTAGCGCCACCACCCGGCCCCAGTATTTTCCCGTTTTAGTGTGCCTAAGCAAACAATAAATAGTGCCACGTGGTGTTATCAGAGTATATGGGGGCCTAAAATACCAACAATACCCATGACTTGGTTCAAACATAAGCATTTAACTGAGGGATTCTTTCACACCAAATTCCATATTGAGAAGTTCACAAAGAGCAGATAAAAAAGGGGGGGGGGAATCGTCGCTGTATAAGAAAATATTCAGCAAAAGTTATAGCCGTCAAAGAAAACACCCATAAAATGTTGAAAAGACATACGTGTCCTTTTTATGCCTTTTGGAATAGTTGGGTGGGTGTTAACTCCAGGGCACCACTTTGGTCTGTAACTTAGGACTCTACAGTACTTAAGTTAGAAAGGGTAAATGAGGAGTAGGTGATAGGGGTTAAGGAAGTTAAAGAGAAAAATGATCTTTTGTAGGGGTGTGCAAAAGGGCAGAGTACAAAATGGACATTCTGCATACATAAAAACATAATTCAATGATAGTGAGTACTATTAATGGATCTTGTTCTTGCGGGGGCGCTAGCCCCCATGCGATTTTGAAAATATAGACTGAAAAGAGATTACCAGTGAAGCTGGGAGGCCAGAAGTTCAGGGCCCCACCCATACCCTCCCTAAGGAGCTGAATGGATAATGGGGGAAAGCCTAGGATATCTTCAAGCTCCGCCAAGGGACCCAACTCACCGACTTGCCCAGGCATATGGCCCGGGGAAGCCCTGGAGATCTGGAGCAAGGCGGCAGAGGGGTGCTGGGGTTACCTAAGTCCGGCACCCACCCCCTAGGCCTGGTTAAGAAGGCCTCAGCATGGCAGAGGCCTGCCGAACCCCCATGCTGCTAGGCTCCCGGCTCCCAGGAAGGAGCCTGTAATGCTGGCTGTTCCATTTTGATTCCTCTCCACCCCGTTTTAATCGTGCTTAAAAGAGCCTGAACCCATCAATAAAGAGAGACCTTGATAAGACACTTTACTTAGTCTCTGTCTCTTCTCTCCCCCCCCCCATTCTTTTTACAGGCTGGAACCCCTCTATACACCCACGAAATAACGGAGTCCTGCAGACGGGACAGCCGCAGACAGCCAAGAGCAGGCTTTGTTCCCCTCCTCCTGCTATGAGGGAGCCTGGTCCAGAGCTTGAGGTGATGTGGGGTGAGAGCGAGGCTGGGTGCAAGTCACTGACAATTTGATGTGCTTTGTCCCTGAGCAACTGAGCCCAGAAAGTGGCCTTACAAGTATACAGATAAGACCAGCGGCAGAAGTTCTTGGCATCCTTTGAGAAGAATCGCTATCCAGGCAGTGCCAGGAGCTGGCCAGCAACTCCAGCTCCAGAGGTGTAGGTGCAGATAGTATCATCCGCCCTCCCCTGAATGGGCACTGTAAGCCTCGGGTCTGTCCCCCAGCCCTCCCAAGCCTCGCGACCAGCATCAAATTGATGGGCAGAGGGGAGGAAAATCTGAGAATACTAAAGGACTTTGCGTGCCTCCTCAGCGTACATTTTGTGCCTCGTTTGTAGCCTGGTGTCCATTTTGTACTACTGTGGTTTCAGAAGCAGCAGAACAGACGTCAGAAAGGGAGGAAGGCCCAGAGTGAAGTCCACTCTGCGCTGGTAGGTGCCCAGTACTCAGCAACCAGACCCAGTGGCCCCCATATATATGTCCAAGGTCCCGATGAAGTTTCACCATTGCTGCCCTGTCAGGAAGTGAAGGCTCCTGTGCTCGCCCCTAAATCCCTTACCATGTGCACCAGGAACCCAGCTCTTGCCTCCCACCGTGTGCTCCCCAACTGCACGTCCACAACAATCTGCTATGCCAATCCACTGCAAGCGAGGACTTGGGCACACACCCGAGTGCCCAGCGCTTACTCAGAGCCATTCTTCCACCTACCACGAATCTCTGGGGTCACTGCCCAGACCCTACTATCCCAGCCCATCTTGGACCCAGCTTTTTACCCCCCAGGAGAGCTAACTTGGACCCTGGACCTGGGGCTTCCCACCTCGGACAGAGCCCAGTTGAACCCAAGTCCAGGATTATGATAGGAGTTAGCAACAGTGGTCCCTGCGTTTCCAGAATAGTCGGCTGGTATGACACTATGGCCCCTTGTTAACGAGCCAGTTCAAGACTCCCAAGCCAGATCTTTGTTCACAACGCCAGCACTGCCTCTTGCTCACCAGTCGAAGGAGAAGGGGGGAAAGGCCTCTCTGCCATGACTTGAAAATGCAAACTTGAAGATGCGCTCTCTTGGGCTGGGCCTAAGCCTCTCCAGAAGAGGGACAGACCTTCCAGGCGAATGGGACCGATCTTCTCACTCTGGGGACCCTCGCTTATTTCTCCCCGCACGGGGTGTGTCATGAGTGGGCGCAGGGGTGCGGGATCCAGCCAGGTTCTCTTCTCTGAGGCCGGGGTTCCTGTGATGCAGCAGACAGCCCTCAGTGATGGTCTTCTCGAGCTGACCCCCTTCCCCGTGGCGGAGGTGTAGGGGGGCCGTCCGTTTGCTGCGCTTCCACCCGGTCTTGGTGGTGCCCCGGAGCGCTCCAGGTCGTCTGTCCATCTGGTGCCCGAGGCTGAGCCGGTGATGTCGCTTCCCATTCATTCCCTGGCGCTGTGCTTTCCCCTGTCGGACTGGGCTTTCCTAATTTAACACTTGCCGTTGGTGGTCGTTTCCCCCGCGAGGACCGATGGATCCGGTCAGTTTGTCAATGATGGGGGTGTCCGGCCGCCGTTGTCCAGCGGTGGCTGGCCCTGGGCGCGTGCCCAAAAACGGCCCGCGTAGTGCGGACGTGTGAGCAACAAGTGGTGGGTGCCGTTGTGCCAGCGGGGTCCCCTCGGGGCTACCAGGGCCTCTTAAAGAAGGCCTCCCAAGCCCGTCGTCGCTTTCCCCTTTCTCTGAGTTGGGGAGAGCCGGCCCCTCGTTCTGGCGGACAGGGGCCGAAAATAAAATTATATAGAAATAAAAAAGAAAGAAAATGCAGACTGCCCGCAAATCGACCAGTGGTAAAGCACCCAGGAAGCAGCTGGCTACAAAGCCCCTCGCAAGAGTGCGCCCTCCACTAAAGGGGTGAAGAACCCTCATATTACAGACCTGGTTCTGTGGCACTCAGTGCAAATAGGCATTATCAGAAGTCCACTGACCTTCAGGTTCACTTCCCTTCCACTCTGGTAGGAGAAATTGCTCAGAACTTCAAAACAGATCAGCACCTCTAGAGGACAGCTATTGTTGCTCTGCAAGAGGCAGTGAGGCCTATCTGCTTGGCCTTTTTGAAGACACCAACCTGTGTGCTGTCCATGCCAAAAGACATTTCCAGCTAGCAAGCTGCATACGTGGAGAATGTGCATAAGAATCCATTATGGGGCCCAGAGAGATAGCACAGCGGTGTTTGCCTTGCAAGCAGCTGATCCAGGACCAAAGGTGGTTGGTTCGAATCCCGGTGTCCCATATGGTCCCCCGTGCCTGCCAGGAGCTATTTCTGAGCAGACAGCCAGGAGTCACCCCTGAGCAACGCCGGGTGTGACCCAAAAACCAAAAAAAAAAAAAAAAAAAAAAAGAATCCATTATGATGGAAAACATTTCAATTTTCAAAAAAAAAAAATGCTTCCCTCTTCTTGTTATTGGTAGTTCCTAACATTAGATTCCCCCCCCCGGGGGGGTCAAATTTACCTAAATATATGATTGCAAATGAAAAAATAGGGGACAGAAATCAGGTATTGGTAGTTTTCCATTTTTATTTATGTGTGAATTTTTAATATAAATGCAGGGTATAAAGCATTAATGGGAAGTCAAAATGTTCCAGTGAACAAGTTTCAGCAGTTCAAATTTATAGCAATTATAAATAAACTTGTTAAATTTTTCTGGACAATGACAGCATTTGGATTATTTTAAAACCACTAAGTTTCTTTTCTTTTGTATTTCTTTTTTTATTTTTAAAATATAAATATTTAAGCACCATGATTACAAGTTTCAGTTATAAACAGAACACCCGCTCCCTATCACCAGTGCAACATTCCCACCACCAATGCCTCCCTTCTCCCCCACCCCTACCTGTATTCGTGACAGGCATTCTACTTCTCTCATTCTTTAACATTGTCATGTTAGTTGTTAGTGTAGTTATTTCCCTAACAGAGTTCACCACTCATTGTGGCGAGCTTCAAATTGTGAACCCGTCCTTCCAGCCCTTAGCTCTATTGTCTCTGGACCTTATAACAGTAATGTCTTTAATTTTTCTTAAAACCCATAGATGAGTGAGACTACTCTGTGTCTATCCCTTATCCTCTGACTTATTTCACTTGGCATAATAGATTTCATGTGTATCCACATACAGGAAAACTTTATAACTTCATCTCTCCTGATGGCAACACAATATTCCATTGTGTATATGAACCACAGTTTCTTTAGTCATTCATCTGTTGAAGAGCATCTTGGTTGTTTCCAGAATCTGGCTATTGTAAATAATGCTACAATGAATATAGGTGTGAAGAAAGGATTTTTTGAATTGTATTTCTGATGTCCTAGGGTATATCCCTAGGAGTGGAATAGCTGGATAATATGGGAGTTCACTGCTGGTGAGAATGCCATCTAGTCCAGCCTTTATGGAAAACAATATGGAGATTCTTCAAAAAACATTTAGGTTATATTTAATTTGACCAGAATTATACTTTTCTGTTACTATGACTAGAGAGAATCAAAAAAAATTCTGTTAAAATATTCATTAAAAGTGAGTTTTTTTTGTTTTGTTTTTGTTTTTGTTTTGTTTTGTTTTTGGGTCACACCCGGCGGTGCTCAGGGGTTACTCCTGGTTGTCTGCTCAGAAATAGCTTCTGGCAGGCACGGGGGACCATATGGGACACTGGGATTCGAACCAACCACCTTTGGTCCTGGATTAGCTGCTTGTAAGGCAAACGCCGCTGTGCTATCTCTCCGGGCCCTAAAAGTGAGTTCTTACATGAATCAATTTAACTGCAGGTAAACTATTGGCATGTTACTATTATATTATGTAATTTTGGAAACTTTATATTTTTAGGTTTGTAGATTTATTTTTTAAATAATATTTTACTTAAACACCTTGGTTACAAACATGATTGCGGTTGGGTTTCAGTCTTATAAGAGGACACACACCCCCATCACCAGTACAACATTCCCACCACCAATGTCCCAAATATCCCTCCTCCTCACCCGCCCCCACCTGTACTCTAGACAGGTTTTCTATTTCCCTCATACATTTTCATTGTTAGGATAGTTCGCAATGTAGTTATTTCTTTAAACTCATCCCTCTTTGTGGTGAGGTTTACAAACTGGGCTGTAATACCCATCAGATAAGGGGTCAATCTCCAAAATATACAAGGCACTGACAGAGAACTTTACAAGAAAAAAAAACTTCTGATCCTATCGAAAAATGGGGAAAAGAAATGAACAGACACTTTGACAAAGAAATACAAATGGCCAAAAGGCACATGAAAAAATGCTCCACATCACTAATCATCAGGAAATGCAAATCAAAACAACTATAAGGTACCACCTCACACCACAGAGACCGGCACACATCACAAACAAGTAGTGTTGGGGGGGGGGGAATTCGGAGAGAAAGGAACTCCTATTCACTGCTGGTGGGAATGCTGTCCAGTTCAACCTTTCTGGAAAGCAATATGGAGATTTCTCCAAAAACTGGAAATCGAGTTCCCATATAATCCAGCTATACCACTCCTAGGAATATACCCTAGAAACACAAAAATACAATACAAAAATCCCTTATTTACACCTATATTCATTGCAGCACCATTTACCATAGCAAGACTCTGGAAACAACCAAGATATTCTTCAACAGATGAATGGCTAAAGAAACTGTGGTACATAGACACAATGGAATATTATGCAGATGAGTTTAGTTAGAGACATTTTGTATTTCACTTTGTATTTGTTTCACATTGTAGCACTTAAATATTTTCCTTCATCTTTCCTCTTTTCTTTCTCTTCCACCATTTGCATTTTTTATTTTTAATTTAAATTATTGTGATTTACAAAGTTATTCATAATTGAGTTTTAAACATGCAAGTTTCCTTTTTTTATATTATTTAAACACCTTGATTATATACATGATTATGTTTGGGTTTCAGTCATGTAAAAAACACCACCCATCACCAGTGCAACATTCCCATCACCCATCACCAGTGTCCCAAATCTCCCTCTTCCCCACCCCACCCCTGCCTGTACTCTAGACAGGCTTTCTATTTCCCTCATACATTCTCATTGTTAGGATAGTTTACAATGTAGTTCTTTCTCTAACTAAACTCATCCCTCTTTGTGGTGAGCTTCATGAGGTGAGCTATAACTTCCAGCCCTCCTCTCTTTTGTCTCTGGAAATTATTATTGCAAGAATGTCTTTCATTTTTCTTAAAACCCATAGATGAGTAAGACCGTTCTGCATCTGTCTTTCTCTCTCTGACTTATTTCACTCAGCATAATTGTTTCAATGTACATCCATGTATAGGAAAATTTCATGACTTCATCTCTCCTGACAGTTGCATAATATTCCATTGTGTATATGTACCACAGTTTCTTTAGCCATTTACCTGTTGAAGGGTATCTGGGTTGTTTCCAGAGTCTTGCTTTGGTAAATAGTGCTGCAATGAATATAGGTGTAAGGAAGGGGTTTTTTGTATTATATTTTTGTGTTCCTATGGTATATTCCTAGGAGTGGTATAGCTGGATCGTATGGGAGCTCGACTTCCAGTTTTTGGAGGAATCTCTACATCACTTTCCATGAAGGTTGTACTAGATGGCATTCCCACCAGCAGTGGACAAGAGTTCCCTTCTCTCCACATCCTTGCCAACACTGCTCGTTCTCATCCTTTGTGATGTGTGCCAATCTATGTGGTGTGAGGTGGTATCTCATTGTTGTTTTGATTTGCATCTCCCTGATGATTAAAACCACTAAATTTCTTATTAATTGCAAAAAAAAATGACTACTAAATCAGGCCAAACTAAGCCTTTGCCAGGGCAGCTCTCTTGAGCAGCTGGCATCTAACTGCATCTAACAGGAAAATCTGCTCCAGTAATGATATTTGGGGGTTGCAGTGGGATACATGTTGCATTGAGACCTCGGTTGTTCTTGAGGAGTTAGGAATGTAAGACCTGGTTCCATGAGACTGTCATGTTTTCTGAAAGACCTTTGAGATCCGGAGAGTAGAGAAAACCCTAGACAAAAAATGCTGCGATAAAAGAGATGCTGTAGCAAGTCTCTTAGTTGACTGATACATATTTATGTCACTGTCTAGCTAGGACAGGCTTCACATCCTCTATACCAGGTAGGATGCTTGCCCTGCACATACCCAACCTGAATTTGATCTCCTTCCTCCTTTATGGTTCCCTCAAGCACAGCCATGCAATGTGCCAGGAACAGCAGTGTTGGGAGTGGACCTGCTCCCCTCACATCCCTCACTGCTGAGCTCTCAGCCCTCAGGAACACAAATTCAGGAAGGACCCCACACTTCAGATCTTTCAGCGTCTTCTGATACCTGAGTAACCCACAAGCCAGGCTCAAGCAGTTGTCACTTTTCAAAGCTTCTTGAAGGTTGGGGGTCAGAGCGGATGCAGGGAGGATCCTTGGCACTATACTCACAGGGTGGTGTCCTCAAGAGTTAGGTGATGAGTCACTCAGTTCTGCCTGCTATGGATAGGGTCACACAGCCCGAGAGAATGGGGACCCAATTTCAGAGAAAGACGCTTGTAAGCAGAGGCAGGAATATAACAAGAATCTAACAAGAGGGGCACATAGGAAAGTTTTCTGGGATCCTAGGGGTGTGATTCCAACTCAGAATGTCAGGAAAAAAAATCACCAGAACAATTTCATTTAAATATATCCCTTAAGGGTTCCCCTCAATATAAGAAGACAAAGAAATCCAGAAGCACAAATTAGTGCAATTTATTTTTTGTTTAGTTTTGGGACCACACCTGGCAATTCTCTGGCCTGACCCCTGACTGCATTCAGGAATCACTCCTAGGATGGCTCAAGGGATCATATGGGGTGCTGGGTGGAACCTGGGTTGGCCTGGGGCCAAGTGTCACAGGACTTAGCTCAGGCACTATGTCTCCAGCTCAGCGATAGAACAGAAGCACTGCTGCCTCCGTGATCTCCCGGCTGTTGCTATTCCCTTTGTGAGTCCCGTATCCATCCCAGTCAAAGGAAGAGAAGTCCCCGCACTGCCGGGGATCATCCTCTGGGAAGAAGCCTCCTCCCCCGATGCAGTGCTAGAAGCAGAAGGGCCCAGTGAGCATTTTGCTACCAAACAGCAGTCCAATGTGCTTGTATCTCCCAGCCACATTCTTTAGTTGTTGTTGGTGTTTTTTTTTTTGGGGGGGGGGCCCACACCCAGTGGCACTCAGGAATTACTCCTGTCTCCGAGTTTAAAAATTACCACTGGCAGGTTCAGGAAACCATATGGGATGCTGGAACCCAAGTCAGTGAGTGCAAGGCAAACACCCTACCAACTGTACTATCCTACCACACATGCACACCCATTGATACTCTCTTCGTCAGGAACCTCTGAAGTCAGTTTCTTCCAGGCTTATTCCTGCCTCCTTCACTGCCCCTCAGAGCCCTCTCCCACCTCTCTTTCCTTCCCAGGTCAGCTCCTAAATATTGTTCTGAAGGGCCCTAGCTGTTTCTCCCCTGTTGAGGCTCCCCTCCCATATTTCAGGTACTCTCAGTCTCCTCCCGTGACCATGGCACCTGCATGCTGTGGGCTTGTGCCCTGAAGTCCTGCAGAGACCTTCATCCAGCACCACCTCCTGAGAACGCACACTGCTGGAATCCACCCAAACAAAGCAAAGGAGCCCTGTCCTCATATCCCTGTCCTGCGATTTCCTTAACTTTGTCACATTCAGATAGCAGCTGGTCTTCCAAAACTATCTGATGCCATTTTACCCTCTGTCCCCACCATTGCCTGTGTCATAGAGTACCCATATGTCCCCTGGACCTGATCCACATTCCTTCTCACCACTTGCCTCATCCCCAACATATCCCCTTATGCACTGACAATTCTGTCCCTTATCTGAGCTTACAGAGGACCATCCTGGTGCATCTCCCATACCTGCAGTGTAAGCTCTTGTTCTGTGTGTTTTAAGGAGTCTTGCATGGTGTGTGAAGGTCCCACTCATGAACAGTGGGACAAACAGGAGCCATGGAGGCAGTGTTTAGGAAAAAAGAACCTCACACACATATGAACACATGGGTATAGACACAGACACAGGCACAGACACACTATCTACCTGCACAGGCTGTTTCCCCTCCACCCAGACTCACATGTTCTGTGTTACACCCTGTGACTCTAATCCCTGCACACAGAGCATTGGCTGCTTTCTCGTTATTGAACACCCGGAACTGGATGAACCCGGCCTGAAACTCCCCTGGAAAAAAGAAAGGAGAAGATTAAGCTTCAAGTTTTCAGGATAGGGCTGGAGCCATTGTACAGTAGGGAGAGTGCGTGCCTTGCACGGGGCTGACCTGGATTTGATCCCCAGCATCCCATAAGGTCCCCTGGGCCTGCCAGGAGTGAGTCCTGAGTGCAGAGCCAGAAGTAACTCCTGAGCACTGCCAGTTTTGGCCCCCCCCAAAAAAAAAACAAAATAAAAAAAATTTAAGAGTAAGTACAAAAGATCTTAAAATTGAAGTTAGTTATATTATAGTGCAGGGATTAGGTATTTGCCTGGATTTGAGTTGGAAGATAAGAGGCAGAACAACTCCGTTCAGCGGAAGAGATTGGAAAAGAACCTTAAAGCAAATGATTAGACAATGGAAAAAATACTCAAGGAATGTGAACAGATGAAAATAGAAGTCTTTGATAAGTTCATCAGCTACCCTAGTCAGAATTTAGGGTGTCCCTGTGCAGCTGCAGTCTTGTGAGGTTGTCTCTTGATGTGATATGATGTGACACATCTCTATTCAGTGTTGGTTGCATGCAAGACAAACGCCCTCCTGCTGTTCTATCAGTCAAACTTAGTAAAAAAAAAAATCATTGTGGTGGGGCTGGAGAGTTAGCACATGAGTTACAGTATTTGCATTACATGCTTCAACCTGGTTTGGTCCCTAGTATTATTGGATCCCTTGGTATTTCTGGTTGTAACTCCGGAGATATCCTCTGTCCTCGCTCCAGAAAATGATATTGCTGTTCTCTGGCAAAGAGATGAGATCAAGCATGGCTCTGAAGTTCTGCTCATACAGAGGAAGGGATTTGGGGGTCCACTCTGCAGAGACTCAGCTCCAGGGTCCTCTGGAAGAAGGAGTAAGAGTAAGGAGGGAACCTCCTTGCAGGTTCCTCCCACCACTGCTGATCCTGGCTCCTTTGCTCAGACCCAGGTCAGGGTGAGGTCAAGGCAGATCCAGGGAATGTCCTTGGCACCATCCTCACAGGGTGGGGTTGCCAAGAGTTAGGAGACAAATTAATCAATGCGGTCTGCTTTAGGCAGGGTCACGAAGCCCTGGAGAAAGGGCTCCTGGTCTTGGAGCAAGTGTAGGTCACAGACAGGGCTGGGAGCTGTGGAGGAAGGGGTGTCTTACCCTTCGAGAGGGGAATGACTCTATTTCTCTATTTCTTTTTCTGTTTCTGGTGAAGGAGGATTCCTGGCAAGTAGAGAGCTTACAAAAAATCACCCACGAACCACTTTTGGTAGGTGGAGGATGTGGGGAAAGGACTTTGTTTATTTTAGGTGGGAATGGGGATAGTTCTTTTTTTTTTTTTTTTTTTTTTTTTTTGGTTCTTGGTTTTTTGGTCACACCGGGCAGTGCTCAGGGGTTACTCCTGGCTCTACACTCAGAAATCTTTCCTGGCAGACTCAGGTAACCATATGGGATGCTGGGATTCGAACCACCATCCTCCTGCATGCAAGACAAATGCCCTACATCCAAGCTATTTCTTCGACCTGAAATGGGATGTTCCTAATGTGTCTCAGACAAACAGGCTAGGAGAATTCAGGTATGTGTAAGTGTCACCTGCTCTTAACCCCAACAATGGCTTTGCCTCCAACTTTTTCCTTCCTTAAACCTCTTCTTCCTTTGATCTGTAATTAAATTCATCCTAGATTGAAGTATTAATTAAATTAATAAAAGTCCTTTATGATGGCGGATGATGGTGGATGGATGGTCAGGCCTTTCTCGGCCAAGCCAGGTGCCTGCACCTTTTTTGGCCTGACCAGTCTTAGGCTTCAGGATAATGGCAAGGAAATGATCTACAGCAGTCAGGTTCAGGAGACTTCAGCTTTATTGCAAAGTCCTAACCACCATATGCATATCTTTTTTGGTTTTTGGGTCACACTCGGCAGTGCTCAGGGGTTACTCCTGGCTCTATGCTCAGAAATCGCCCCTGGCAGGCACAGGGGACCATATGGAATGCCAGGATTCGAACCACTGTCCTCTGCATGAGAGGCAAACATCTTACCTCCATGCTATCCTTCCGGCCCCACCAGATGCATATCTTACGTGGCTTCTAAGCTAACCTTTTTTTTTTTTTTTTTTTTTTTTTTTGGTTTTTGGTTTTTGGGCCACAGGGGTTACTCCTGGCTATGTGCTCAGAAGTCACTCCTGGCTTGGGGGACCATATGGGACGCCGGGGGATCAAACCGCGGTCCGTCCTAGGCTAGCACTGCAAGGCAGACACCTTACCTCTAGCACCACCGCCCCGGCCCCCTAAGCTAACCTTTTAAGCAGCCTCCTTCAGCTGCCCTGCATCTATCCTGTCTTTCCTCTCTCCATCCAGCATCCTTCTGAGGCTTCTTGCTGAATCTCTCTCAATCTCTTTACACCCCTCAGGCAACCCCTTTGTTACCTTCCATAGACCCCTCCCAGATGTGGGATGGTCTGACCATCAGGTAAGATACACTTATTTTGCCCTGGGAGGGGTAACATCTCCCTTTGGTGAAGGACAAAATAAAAAGGGGGAGAAAACAGAGAAACCCAACTGAGAGGCTGATTTTTAAGCCCCCTACATTTGAACTGTTTCAGGTTATCTCTTAACCCTTTAGTTGCATCATTGCCTTGCTGGTTTAAAATGTGTTCCAGGAGCCCTAGATATAGCACAGCGTTAGGGTGTTTGCTTTGCAGACAGCCTCTCCAGGACAGATGGTGGTTCGAATTTCAGCATTCCATATGGTTCCCCAAGCCAGAATCGATTTCTGAGCTCAATGCCAGGAATAACCCCTGAGCATCACAGGGTGTGGCCCAACACGCCCCCCCCCCCAAAAAAAAAACAAATAAAATGTGTTTCATAGTTTTTCTTGATTAATATTTTCCCTAATTGCTATGATGTTTTATTGTGTGCATTAATGTTGTAGCCTGTTTTCAAACTGTATTTTCTGTATAAATGTTCTTGTAATTTTGTTTAGGGATGTTTAATGAAAGAAGCTAGGATGTTCCAGCATAAAAGTGTTTGGTTAAATAGCATTAAGAATTTTAAACTCATTACAGCACTATTTACCATAGCAAGACTCTGGAAACAACCAAGATGCCCTTCAACAGACAAATGGCTAAAGAAACTGTGGTACATATACACAATGGAATATTATGCAGCTGTCAGGAGAGATGAAGTCATGAAATTTTCCTATACATGGATGTACACGGAATCTATTATGCTGAGTGAAATAAGTCAGAGAGAGAGAAAAAACACAGAATGGTCTCACTCATCTATGGGTTTTAAGAAAAATGAAAGATATTCTTGCAATAATAATTTTCAGACACAAAAGAGAAAAGAGCTGGAAGTTACAGCTCACCTCAGGAAGCTCACCACAAAGAGTGATGAGTTTAGTTAGAGAAATAACTACATTTTGAACTGTCCTAATAATGAGAATGTATGAGGGAAATGGAAAGCCTATCTAGAGTACAGGCGGGGGTCGGGTGGGGAGGAGGGAGATTTGGGACATTGGTGATGGGAATGTTGCACTGGTGATGGATGGTGTTCTTTACATGACTGAAACCCAAACACAATCATGTATGTAATCAAGGTGTTTAAGTAAAATATATATTAAAAAATTAATTTTAAACTACATGTGTATTTTGCAGAAAAGTTCTGTTTATTGAAAAGGCTGCTATTTTAATTTCTCTTTAGACTTTATGGCTTTTGGGAATATTAGGGTTCCTGCCTTTGGCTGGAGAAGTCAAGAAAAACAGAAGATATCCTTTTTTCTTTTTTTTTTAAGGAAGGGGCAGATGTTACCCCTCCCCAGGCCAAATATTAATATTTTTTTTCCAAATGTTAATCTTACCTGATGACCAGGTCTACCCACTACTGAATGGGGGTCTGTTGAGTTTAATTAGAGGGGTCTGGGGGAGTGGTAAAAGAGAAGCCTCATGAAAAGGACCAGAGTGGAGTGATAAGACAGAGGTTGGGTGCAGAGAGTCTGTTTAGCTTAGAAGCCATGCATGATGGCTGTTATTTTGTTAACAATATAGCTTCATGTCTCCTGAAATCTGACTGCTGTGGATAATTTCCTCGCCATTATTCTGAACCATCAGTCCCGCTTGCCTAAAGAAGCTGCAGGCACCGGGCAGGCTGAGAAAGGCTCCCCCATCCACTCCATACACTGCATTCCCCGATGCAGTGCTGGAAGCAGAAGGGCCCAGTGAGCATTTTGTTGCCAAACAGCAGTCTAGTTTGCTTGCACCTCCATGCAACATCAAGGACGTTATATTTAATATTTAATTCAACACTAGATCTGTTCTGGGAGTTGTTTAGAGCAAGTACAAGGTCAAGGATAGTGCAGAGACTCAGCAACAGCCTATTGTTGGAAACATACATGACAGACTCCCTCACCCCCAAGGTGTCATCTTCTGAGAGGGGACTGGGTACTTCTGGAGAACATGGGAACCAGTGATGCTCCTGAGAGGGTTTTAGGACCAGTGTACTCTGAGTGGTAGCAGAATGATTTGGCATTGTGGAAACCCAAGCCACAGGCTGGAATTGGCCCAGACAGAATCCATCCAGGAAAAACCCTCCCCATCTGTGTGTAGGGATCACACCCACAACAGCTGCCTCTAGTTCTTTTTGGTTATTGGGGTGGTTAGGGTTTACTCTTGACAGGACTTGGGAAACTCTGGGGTTCTGGGAATGATTGCACACAAGGTCAGCACACCCCTTGCTCTACGACCACTCCAGTCCTTTCTTTTTCTTTTTCTTTTCTACAATGTGTCGCTTAACTCTTATGAGTGGGTTATATTGAGAAAAGCCACAATCAGGCCTTGGTTTTCCATCCAGGGCTCTGTTCTCCTCCTCCATCGAGCACTGTGCCTTGACATGGCAAGAAGGATGAACAAGAACAAAATCTTTGCCCCTCCCCTAAACTCTAACAAGAGGGGCCCATAGGAGAGTGTTCTGGGATTCCAAAGATGGGATTCCAACTCAGAAAGTCAGAGAAAAAAATCACCAGAACAATTTCATTTACATATATCCCTTAAGTGTTCCTCTAAATGTAAAAAGACAAAGAAATCCAGCAACACAGATTCATGCAATTTATTTTTGTTTAGTTTTGGGACCACACTTGGCAATACTCAGGGCTGAATGCTGACTGCACTCAGGAATCACTCCTTGAGCGCTCAAGGAATCATATGGGGTGCTGGGTTGAACCTGGGTTGGCCTGAGGCCAACTGTCCCAGGACTTGGCTCAGGCACTGTGTCTCCGCTCAGCGGTAGAACAGGAGCACGGCTGCCTCCGTGATCTCCCGGCTAGGGCTATACCTGATGTGAGTTCCATATCCATTCCAGTCAAAGGAAGAGAAGTCCCCACACTGCCTGGGGTTGTCCTCTGGGAAGAAGCCTCCTCCCCCAATGCAGTGCTAGAACCAGAAGGACCCAGTGAGGGTTTTGCTGCCAGAGGTCCAGTGTGCTTGCACCTCCCAGCCACATTCTTTAGTTGGTGGTGGTGTTTCGGGTGGGGGGGTGGAATACACCCAGCAGCACTCAGGGATTACTCCTGGCTCTGAGTTCAAAAATTACCCTGGTAGTCTCACTGGCCATATGGGATGCTAAGAATCAAACCTAGGTCTGTTGCATTCAAAGTAAACACCTTACCAACTGTGCTGTCCTACCATGTCCCCACCCCCCTTAAAACACTCTTCCTCAGAAACCTCTGAAGTTAGGCTCTTCCAGGCTTCTTCCAGCCTCTTTCACTGCCCTTCAGAGCCCTCTCCCACCTCTCTTCCCTTCCCAGGCCAGCCTCTTAATACTGCTCTGAAGGGCTCTAGCTGCATCTCCCCTGTTGAGGCTCCCCTTCCAGATTTCAGGTGCTCTCAGCCTCCTCCCTTGACCACGGTGCCCACATGCTGTGGGACTGTGCTCTGAAGCCCTGCAGGGATCTTCATTCCACACCTCCGGGTCCTGAGAACACACAGCTGTGGAATCCACCCTAGCAAAAGCAAAGGATCCCTGCCCTCATGTCCCTGCCCTGTGCTTTCCTTAATCTTGTCACTTTCAGATAGATAGCAGCTGGCCTTCCAGAACTATCTGATGTCCCCACCATTGCTCATATCATAGAGTGACCCATCTGTCACCTAGATTTAATCCACATCACTTATCACTGCCTGCTCCATCCCCAACACATACCCATATGCACTGACATTTCTGTTTTATTTTGTTTTGGTTTTGGTTTTTGGGTCACACCCGGCAACGCTCAGGGGTTATTCCTGGCTCAACACCCAGAAATCGCCCCCAGCAGGCTCAGGGAACCATATGGGATGCCGGGATTTGAACCACCATCCTTCCGCATGCAAGGCAAATGCCTTACCGCTGTGCTATCTCTCCGGCCCCGCACTGACATTTCTGTTTCTCATCTGAGCTCCCAGAGGACCATCCAGGTATGTCTCCCACACCTGCAGTGTGAGCGCCTGTTGTGTGTGTGTGTGTGTGTGTGTGTGTGTGTGTGTGTGTGTGTGTTTGGGGGAGTCTTGCATGGTGTGTGAAAGACTCACATAAATAGTAGGACAAGCAGGAGCCATGGAAGAAGTGTTTAGGAAACACAACCCCACACACATCTGAACACAGTGGCATACACACACACACACACACACACACACACACACACACACACACACACACACGCACGCATGCACTCTGCCCACACAGGCTATTTTCCCCCAGACTCACATGTTCTGTGTTACACCCTGTGACTTTCATCCCTGGACACAGAGCATTGACTGCTTTCTCGTTATTGAACACCCGGAACTGGATGAACCCGGCCTCAAACTCCTCTGGGGAAGAAGAACACAGAAAGATTAAGTTTAAAATTCTCAGGGCCAGAGCAATAGTACAACAGGGAGGATATGTGCCTTGCCTGAGGCCAACCTAGGTTTAATCTCTGGCATCCCATATGGTCCCTGAGCCTGCCAGGAGTGATTCCTGCGTGCAGAACCAGTAGTAATCCCTGAGCACTGCCATGTGTGATGCAAAAACAAAAAAAAAAGTTTTTTTAAGAGTAAGTTTTAAAATTTAAAAATTGATGATCCTTTGCATGCCATATGGTTCCCAGAGTTTGCCAGGAGCGATTTCTGAGTGCAGAGCCAGGAATAATCGCTGAGTGCTACTGGGTATGGACCAAACCAAAAAAAAATAATAATTTAAAGATTGAGGTTAGAGTTATAGTACATAGTTAGGCGCTTGTCTTACAACATGGCCAGCCTGGATTGGTCTCCAGCACTCCATATGGACCCTAAGCACAGCCAGGAGTAATTCCTGAGGGCAGAGTTAGGATAACTCCTGAGCTTCATTGATTATAACCCCAAAATAGTTATAAATAAAGAAAAGTATAAAGGAAAGTTCAAGAGTTTCACCCTTTCTTCTACCATCATGGATACCCTAATCAGTAGTTGGGTAAACCTCTGTAGCTGCACAGGGGTCCAGTCTTATGTGGGGTGTCCCCTCATGTGACATGGCTTACAGAAACTTCTGTGTATCTGGGACAGAGGACATCAGGGCCCACGGGGATACCTGTCTGCCTGAGGCTGCAGGAGACACTCACCCCACAGTGTAAGCCTAATGCTCAGCTCCCCCCATCCAAAAAGCCTGGATTCCCTCCTGCTGTGCGGATCCTCTTGCTTAATTCAATCAAACATTCATGATGGTGAAGGGACAGAAGGCAGAGAGTGACCCTGTTAACGTTCTGTTCATTTGCCCCTAGAGAATGGTATGTGCTTGCATTGGTTGAAAAATACTCACTTTGACCCTCGGGAGAGTAGTAAGAGGCAGTTTTTTGGGCATCTCCATAGTCATAGTTCACAGGAATGGCAGGACCATTGTCATTCAGACACTTGCCAAGGTTGTACTTCACAGGGTATTTCTGCAAGACCCAACAGAGGGTGCACGAGTGCATCGTCCACCTGGGGCTTGGATCTGGAAAGGTGGGTCCTGAGGTAGGGCTCAACCTTTCTCCCTCCCATTCCAGGGCTCCCTCAGCCTGGCTCAGAGCTCCTGAGGAAGCAGCAGAAAGATCATAGCAATGTAGGGTGCAAACTCACATCACCCCCAGAGTGCCCTGGACAGAGCCCAGCTGCTCTTTAGCCCACTGTGGACTCTGATCACCCTGTAAGCACCTATACCCCACAGCTTGGGTACCTGGTATAGGCCAAAGAGGTTGTTCCCATGGTTCCGGAAGAAGTTTGAGGAGGTGTGATACCGCAGCAGCGAGCTCTTTCTCCAGGACCCCATCGGAGTCTCGTTAGGTACATGCCAGATGCTCAGGTCTTCGGCCTGGATGTCGTAGTAGCCGGGGTTCTGCACAAACACCCCAGAGCCTGATAGCACCATGCCCAAGTCTGCTCCCCGCACAGTCCTAGGGAGTTAGATCACCATACAGGAAGTAGAATCCCTCTCCCAAGGTCCTCCTGGCCACACTGTTCCACCATGGACCCATCCGGACTCCCAGGAGCTAAGCCAGCCTACTGCGCCATGGCACAGGCCAGGCCAGTGGTGCTCACCTTGTAGTCATCACTGGTGGCCGCCTCAGCAGACCCAAAGGTGTTGTAATTGGCCCAGTTATTGTCCCCCGCCGGATAGTCAGTGCGACTGCCCTGCTGGCTGGACCAGCGATCCCCCACCGTGCACTTCCCGGCCAGGTGGTTCTCGTGCACGCTGGCCACCAGGGTCCAGCCGCCCCCATCCGTGGTCATGTCACAGAAGGTCTGGTAGACGACCCTATTCTCTGTACGGAGCAGATATAGCCCATCTGCAAGGAACACCCCAGATGCCCCAGCTCAGATCTCTGCCACCAGGCAGAAGAGTCCCAGCATGGCTGGTGGCACCATGTCTCCTAAGGAGCTCCTGGGGTCATCTCTGAATGGACACAGCCCCATCGCCCCAGTACCCACCCTTGCTGCAAAGACTGTGCAGAGCAGGTGTCCCTGGTATCTCCTGGTTCAATGTTCCCTAAATGCTCCCCGGGCGTCACTAGAATACTGAGTCCCCAAATGCAAAGAGGCATTTTGCTATCACTGGGGGTACCCCAAACCTTATTTACCCATAAATTTCCCCCCCCCCCAGTTTGGTTTAGCCTGAGAATATGGGCTGCCTGGATCCTCCCAGGTCCATGGGCTCTCCTGGCCCAGAGAGCCACAGGGCTGGGTTGGGCTCATACATACCCTCTGAGCTTGGATGATTTGTCTTGATTTCTTTGCAGCTCCAAGGCAGGGAGCTGAGGAACGAGGAATGAAGAACGAGACCATTGTTGGTCTCAGGCATCTCCAGAGATGGGGCTGCAACAGAGTCCTTCTCCTCTCCTTGTGCGAGACACACTTTCCTCCACTGCTCACAGCTCTGTATGTCACCTGAACTTGCTCTGAAGCTGGGTTGTCGTTCTCTTGGGATGTGTGACCCTGTCCAAAGCAGGTGGCACTGACTGACCCATCCCTTAATTCTTGAGGACCCCACCTTGTGAGGATGGCTCCAAGGGGGCTCCCTGAATCCACCCTGACCCCAGGTGCCATGTCCTGAGCTGAGGTCCCAGGAGCAGGCATGCTGGGAGAGGGCCTAATCCCCCCACATCCCTCACTGCTGAGCTCTCCGCCCCTCAGGGACACACAGTCTGGAAAGACCCCATTCTCCATGACCATTCCTAATACTCGAGATCAAAGTGACCCCCAAGCCAGGCGTTAAGTTCTTGTCATTTTTCTGAACATCTTGAGCACCTTGTCCCCTGCTAATCAAGCTGCCCAGACTCACCAGCACCCCAGGTGGCCACAGAGAGGAACAGCAGGCAGGAGCACAGGAACAGCTAAGGGGACAGGACACACAGGGTCACCAGCAGGTCTGTTCTCTCCTTCATCCCTCACACCTTCCTCTATACCTCCATGGGATGCGGTTTTCTGGGGCTTTTGAAACTTTGGGGGACTCCCGTTTTTTCAGACCTATACATAGCCCTCTTCCCTGTGACCCACCCCACACCTGTGATGCCATCTTTGCACTGCACTCGGATCAAACTGGACCTGATAGACACTGGTACCGTCCTCTCTCTCAGATGCTTGAGCTCAGAGTCCCTGCTGAAGCACCCCAGACTTCTTTCTTCCTCAGAGGTACTGCTGCAAGGTTGTGCCTGCTTTTATGGATACAGCCCCCCTTGCAGTCGTGCTCCTCCCTGTAATGGGCTTTAGTAGGGGCAGGTTTGGTGGAGATCCCCTGGAATGGGAGAAGTCACATGTCTGCTGGAGGCAGGCATGTGAGTTGGGGAGGGGTGGGCAGTGTCCCTTGGAACGTCTGGAAGACTTTCCCTGACACCCATCTGTCAGCATTCATGGTCTACACATTCCTGGCTCTCTTAAGCTATTCCTGCAGGGCCAGTCTTGTGCTCTTGCCAACCGAAACCATCACCTGCAGCCATAGTGGTCTGTTTATTCATGTTACAATAGTCATAAGTAGAACTGGAAAGATAGCACAGCGGCGGAGCATTTACCTTGCACACAACTGACCCAGGTCAGACCCGGATTCGATCGGGGCATCCCATATGGTCCCTTGAGCCTGCCAAGAGTAAGATTTCTGAGCTCAGAGCCAGGAGAAATCCCTGAGCACAGCTGGGTGTGGCCTAAAAACAAAAACAAAAAATTAGTCATAAATTAATACTGACAATCTAAGCAAGATAGCAAAGTGATAGGCTCTCTCACCTCTCTGCCATGGCTTCTCTCAGGGCACTGTGACCCCTCTGCTTTACGACTCTCCCTCCTCATCTGCACATGCTCTGGCCTTTCATTTGATTCCATCTCCAATCAATTCTACACATAGTGACACCTACGTGATGTGTGGTTCCATCACAGGACTCTCCTCCCTTACCTTTGCACTCTCTTCAGCTTCCCACATGGCCTCTCCTGGTGCCAAGAGTCCTGGGTGACTAGGATCCAGGGTGGCACTGAGCAGTCTTCAGGACCTGTATTATCTGAGGTCTGTGTCTTTCCTCCCTCTCTTCGGAGTCTCCTGTCCCTTAATGTCCTTCGTTCCTGGGCCTGCTCCATGTGTCAACACTAGGGCTGCACCGTGGACTTGGGCTGTCAATCCACCAACTCCTTTCCTATGTTAAGCAGCATTTAAGCAGCGTCAGGTAGGCAGGCAGCCACAGTCAGCTAGTGTGCCCTGTGACCTCCAGTCCATTTCAGGGCTTTAGAAACCACTCCCAAACACACATATGGGGAGCTTCCTCCCTCTTTGAGATGAGAGGCCAGGTATTAAACCTCGCTTGTCCATGTGCAAGGCAAGCACCCTGCCTGCTGCAGGGGATGGGAAGTCTTTTGCGGGCTAGATAGTAACACCAATGTGTGCCAGCCAACTAAGTCTTTCCTACTGTCTCTTTTTGCCCAGCAGTTTCTGTCTAGGGTTCTTCTCAGTCTCCAATCTCCCAGGTCTTTCAGAAAACACTAGGGTCTCATGCAACCAGGTCCTACATTCCTAACTTCATCAGAAGAAAAACTGAGGTCCTGAACTGATGCAGACTGCAATATGGATCCCACTGCAACTTCCAAATAGTGTGCCCCAGAGCAGTTTTATTCTGTGAGACAGTGACAGATGGCCATAGATCCCTCACACACTCCTAGATTTTATTCTCTGGTGGATTCTTCCTTCTCTGTGGCTTAGTGCCCCTCTGTGCCTCCCTCTATCCAGCTCCTCAGTCCAGCTCTGACATAAAGGGATGTGGCTCATCTGCACCTGCCTATGAATGCTCCTCTCTGTGCCCCTGCTCTGTTGTCTCCCTGGGTCATCCTTAGCCAATGTTTGGCTTCTGACCTGGGATGAGGTTTGGGGGTTGTGACTGCAGGCACCAGGGAAGAGTGACTGCATACAGGTGTTCAAAAACCCCTTTCCCTTCAAGGCCCTTCCCTGAGGCTCCTGACCATGGCCCTTCCCTGAGGCTCCAGAAGATCCCCCAAGAACTAATTTGATGATTTCTGACTCAGCATGGGGGTAAGACAAGGAAAGTCTAGCCAGTGATCCTGGGCTATGGCCTGCTCTTTCTCTCTGTGGCCACTAGGGGCAGACATGAGCCTGGTAATTTAGCAGGGTAGGGGCTGGTTCCAATACTGCCAGGGGAACCTGAGATGGTCAGAAAAGTGACAAGAACATGAACCAGTTTGGGGATTCACTCTGGTCTCCGAGGGCATAGAAAGGTCACGGAGTTTGGGAGTCCTCCCTGACTCTGTGTTCCTGAGGGGCTGAGAGATCATCAGTGAGGATATGGGGGACCAGGGCCCCTCCCACCACTGCTGCCTCTGGGACCTCAGCTCAGACCCAGGTCACGTAGAGGTCAGGGCAGATCCAGGGAGTGTCCTTGGCAACATCTTCACAGGGTGGGATCTTCCAGTGTTAGGAGATGGATCACTCAGTGCTGCCTGCTCTGGACAGGGTCACACAGCCCAAGAGAAAGGGCACAGTTCTCAGGGCAAGTGCAGGTCACAGGCAGGGCTGGGAGTTGTAGAGGACAGGGTGTCTTGTCTTTGGAGAGAGGAATGACTCTATTTCTCTATTTCTGTTTCTGTTTCTGGTGAAGTCTGATCCCAGGCAAGTAGAGAGTTTAGAAA
Source organism: Suncus etruscus (assembly GCF_024139225.1). Lineage (NCBI taxonomy): Eukaryota > Metazoa > Chordata > Mammalia > Eulipotyphla > Soricidae > Suncus > Suncus etruscus. The sequence continues at coordinate 80,515,605 of NC_064861.1, read as the reverse complement.
ATATCATCCATACCCTTCAACAGATGAATGGCTAAAAAAAACTGTGGTACATATACACAATGGAATATTATGCAGCTGTCAGGAGAGATGAAGTCATGAAATTTTCCTATACATGGATGAACACGGAATCTATTATGCTGAGTGAAATAAGTCAGAGAGAGAGAAACGCAGAATGGTCTCACTCATCTATGGGTTTTAAGAAAAATGAAAGACATTCTTGCAATAATAATTTTCAGACACAAAAGAGAGAAGGGCTGGAAGTTACAGCTCACCTCATGAAGCTCACCACAAAGAGTGATGAGTTTAGTTAAAGAAATAATTACATTTATATCCTAATAATGAGAACGTATGAGGATTATAGAAAGCCTGTCTAGAGTACAGGTGGGGGTTAGGGGGGAGGAGGGAGATTTGGGACATTGGTGATGGGAATGTTGCACTGGTGATGGGGGGTGTTCTTTACATGACTGAAACCCAAACACAATCATGTATGTAATCAAGATGTTTAAATAAAATATATAAAAAAAAGAAAAGAAAGAAAATGTCATCCACAAAACACGACTGGTGGGTGGAGAGGTGGGGGCAGAAGGGCTCCATTTATTTTAGTTGGGAGTAGGAATTATCTAATGTGTCTCAGCCAGCCAGTTAGGGCAAAGTCAGATGTGTGTAAGATGACACCCACTGTTAACCCAAAACGAAGACTTTAGCCCAACTTCCTCCTTCCTTAAACCTCTTCCTTTGATCTAGGTACAAGATTCTAGGATGTAAAAGCCATCCTAGACCTGTACTTTGTTTTCTCTCTAGATCTTCCCACTCCAGGTGAATTACTGGGTAATAAAGAAGGAGCAGTTCTGGCTCTTGGCTGAGGCTGAGAGATGGTGAGGTGAAAAAGAAACTGGCGGGGCCGGGCGGTGGTGCTAAAGGTAAGGTGCCTGCCTTGCCTGCGCTAGCCTAGGACGGACCGCGGTTCGAATCCCCCGGCATCCCATATGGTCCCCCAAGCCAGGAGCGACTTCTGAGCGCATAGCCAGGAGTAACCCCTGAGCATTACCGGGTGTGGCCCAAAAACAAAAAAAAAAAAAAGAAAAGGAAACTGGCTTCTAGATCTTTCCTGACTGGCTTGGCTCTTTTGCCACTACCCTGCTTCAGACCTTCCTATCTTCTAACATGGGGTGAGATATGGTATATACTCAAGTATAAGCTGAACACCATAATTTTACCCTAAAAACTGAAAAAAACTTAATGACTCGAGTATAAGCTAAGGTGGAAAATGTAGCAGCCACTGGTAAATTTTAAAAATAAGAATATATACCCAAAGCAAAAGAAAGAAATGGGGCCGGAGCAGTGGTGCAAGCAGTAGGGCATTTGCCTTGCACACACTGACCTAGAACAAACCACAGTTCGATCCCCCAGCATCCCAAGCCAGGAGCGATTTCTGAGCACATAGCCAGGAGTAACCCTTGAGCACCACCGGGTGTGGCCCAAAAATCAAAATAGAAACAAAAAAAAAGTGTGTGCTCAATGTGTTTAACTACAGATCTCAGGTGGGACTTTGTATTTAATCAGATGCAATGTATTTTTGTGTTGGTCCCACAAGAAGACACTCACCTTCACTTCTTTTTAGCCTTCTTGGTGCCAATCGGAACATACTATCTCTTCTAGAAATTTGTTACAACATATTATGGCTTACCCATCTCTTTTATAAACTCTTGTAGTCAACATTCTTGAATTTCAGCATTGTTAAAAATGGGGTGTTCCGAAACCATAAGGTATATTGAACAACACGTAAGTAAAACACTCTATGACGTTGAGACTAAAGGATTCTTCAAGGCAGAGACAGCACTCTTCATACAAGTGGAAACACAGATAAACAGATGGGACTATATTAAGCTGAGACGTTTCTGCACCTCAAAGGAAATAGTGCCTAAGATATAAAAGCCACCCACAAAATGGGAGAAACTATTCACCAAATACCTGTCAGACAGAGGCTAATATCTAAGATATACAAGTTACCGACAGAACTTCACAAGATAAAAATAAATCTGGGCCCGGAGTGATAGCACAGCAGCATTTGCCTTGCAAGCAGCCGATCCAGGACCAAAGGTGGTTGGTTCAAATCCCGGTGTCCCATATGGTCCCCAGTGCCTGCCAGGAGCTATTTCTGAGCAGATAGCCAGGAGTAACTCCTGAGCGCCTCCGGGTGTGGCCCAAAAAACAAAAAAAATAAAAATAAAAATAAATCTAACCCCATCAAAAAAATGGGGAGAAGAAATGAACAGACAATTTCTCAAGAAGAAATACAAATGTCCAAAAAGACACATGAAAAAATGTTCCACATCACTAATTATCAGGGAGATGCAAATCAAAACAACTATGAGAGACTCACGTCACAGAGACTGGCACACATCACAAAGAACAAGAATAATAAGTGCTAGTGGGGATGTGGGGAGAAAGGAACTCTCATTCACTGCTGGTGGAAATGGAGACTTCAAAAAACTAGAAATTGATCTCCTATATAATCCAGCTATACCACTCTTAGGGATATATCCTAGGAACACAAAAATGCAATACAAAAAAATCCCTTCCTCATACCTATATTCATCACAGCACTATTTACAGTAACCAGACTCTGGAAATAACCAAAATGCCCTTCAACAGGTGAATAGCTAAAGAAACTGTGGTACATATACACAATGGAATATTATGCAGCCATCAGGAGAGATGAAGTCATAAAATTTTCCTATATGTGGATGTACATGGAATCTATTGTATTGAGTGAAATAAATCAGAGGGAGAGAGATAGACACAGAATAGTCTCAGTGATCTGTGGGTTTTAAGAAACACAAAAGACATTATTGTAATAATTTCCAAAGATAACAGAGATGAGGGCTGGAAGGACTGGCTCTTGATGTGAAACTCACCACAAAGAGTGGTGAGTGAAATTAGAGAGATGACTACACTAACTATCATGACCATGTGAATGAGTGAGAGAAGTAGAATGCCTGTCTCAAATAAAGCAGGGGGTGTGGGTAGAGGAAGATGGGTGCATTGGTGGTGGGAATGTTGCACTGATGAAGGGGGGTGATCTTTTTGTGACTGAAACCCAACTACAGTCATGTTTGTAATCAGAGAGTTTAAATAAAGACATTTTAGAAAAGAAAATAAACAAGAATGCTGAAAAAAATAAAATGTGGTGTTAAATTACTTTCTTAGTTTCTTCTAAGGGCCAGAGTGATAGCATAGTGGTAGGGCATTTGCCTTGCATGCAGCTGACCCAGGACGGATCTCAGTTTGATCCCTGGTGTCCCATATAGTCCCCTAGCCAGGAGCAATTTCTGAATGAATAGCCAGGAGTAACTCCTGAGCGTCACCTGGTGTGGCCCAAAAACAAACAAAAAATAGAGTTCCTTCTAAGATAAGGAGCCGTAGCACAGCCGGTAGAAATTTTAATTGCACGGCTTGGCCCAGGTTCAATTCCTGGCATCCCATGTGGTTCTCCTAAGTGGCCAGGAGTGATTTCTGAGTGCAGAGCCAGAAGTAACCCCTGGGCTTCCAAGTGTGACCCCGAAATCAACCCCCCCAAAGTTATCTCATCACCTATAACAGTTATTTAATTGAGGCTGGGGGCAGGGACACAGGTTGTGGATATGATCTGTAGGGTTCAGGTGGAAAAGCCAAAGGAGGAGGCAATGGGGAAACATCATTTGAACATGTAAAACAAAAGAATCAATTGACAGACATCTAATTAGAAGGCAATATGAGGACCAATTCAAAAGCCTCTTCCAACACAGCCAAATATCGTTCACTGGACAAATTTTCCTGGTATATACTGATGAGTGTCCTCTAGATCCCTCACACTGTCAAACTTCCTTTTTCTGGGATATTTTTCCCTTTTCTGTGGCTCAGTTACCCTCTGTGCCTCCATCTGTTCCCTTCCTCTGTCCAGTTCTGTCATACTGGGGTGTGGTCAGTCTGCCCCTGTTTTTTTCTCTTCCTCTCTGTGGAACTGTCCCTGATGTCTCCCTGGGATGCCTTGAGCTCAGAAGGTTTGGATGTTGTGCTGGCAGGCAGCAGAAAATAGTGACCTGGCAGAGGTGTAAAACACCCCCCTCCCCCTGCCGCTGCTTTTCTGGTCACAGGCCGCCTCTGGCCCTTGCTCTCCATTCAGCTATCCTTTTCTTCTGGTGCTGTTGTGGCCTGGCTGAGAACCACTGGAGCATTGGCTTCATGGTGACACTGGAACCTCATGTTTAATGTGCCCCCTTATTTCTGAATGAGTCATGGCAGGTGCAGAGGAGGGGGAGAATGAACAGTGCAGGAGGTTTCAGTGGTGCTCCAAAGTGTACATTTTATTCATTTTTGGATGTGACAACATTGTTGGAGAAGCACCAAGGCAAAAGACAACACACACACACACACACACACACACACACAATCATGGGGAAAGGGCACTCTGGGTAAACACCAAGATGGAACTTTGTGTCAGGGATGGAGTCAAGAGCTGACCTGTGGCCTGTGGGCCCAGTAGCATTCACAGGACCATCTTCCATCTTTGCAAAAGTCCACCATGGCCAAACCGGTAACTGAGTGCAAGACAAGATGCAGAAAGGCAGGCTGGTTCATCCTGCAGCTCCAAAAGCCGCAGTGGCAAAACAACCCGCATTCTGAGGTTCAGGGCGGTGGCAATGGGGCTGTCAGTGAGATTGTGAGTTCTCAGGATGGATCAAGAGAAGGGATGGACGCTTCTACCCTTGGAGATGTCCAATTCTCTGTTGATGAAAGTCTTAGGGAATCGCCTGGACTCAACACTCTCAGAAACAGGCAGGTCCTGTGCAGAGCAACTTGCTATCTGGCCTTCATGTCATAGACCTTGAGTGGGCACAGCTGGGCTCTGGCCAGCATGGCAAGCACAGGGCACAGGGTCCAAGTTAGTTCACCTAGGGAATATAAAGTTGGGCCCAAGGTGGACATGGATAAGGGGCAGGGTCCAGGAACCAGACGCATGGCACTGAGCAAGCACTGGGCACATAGGGGGGTATGCCCAAGTCCACACTTTCAGTGGTTACTCAGAGGTGGCAGGAGTGGTCCTGGGAGCTGGGTTGCCGAGGATGCGTGCAGAATAAAGTTAAGTTTCCCAAGGCTCATCAGGGAGGCAGGAGCTGGGTTCTCGGTGTACCTGCTAAGAGATGTCGGAGCTAGCACAGGTGCCTCTACCTACTGACTTCGAAGCACCTCATCTGGGACCCTGGATGCAGCTCCAGGGCCACTGGCTCTGGGCGCTGAGGGTCACGCACTCACCAAGGGGGCACTGACTCCTCTCTGGGCCTTCCTCCCACATCAACTTCTGGCCTGTTTCTGGAACCACACCTGTGCTGACAACAGGCACAAAAAGACACTAAGGCGCGCGCTGGGGGCCCTTTGGTGTCATCAGATAGTTCCTGCAGGTCCCCTTCCCATCCCTCTTTCCTCTCCTCTGCCCACCAATTTGATGGGGTCCACTGAGGCTTGGGAGCCTGGGAGAGAGACCCTGGGCTTAGCAGTACTCGTTCCAGGTCTTTGGGGAGGGAGAACAATACCTAGCAGCACCTGGACCTTCTGCAGCTGGAGCCTGCTGGTCAGCTCCTAGCACTGCCTGTAGTGTGGATAGGCATTCTCTTCAAAGGACTCCAACAGCTGCTGCTGCTGCTCCTGACTGTATTGCATGCAAGGCTGCTTTCTGGGCTCAGCTGCTCAAGGAAAAAGCACATCAAACTGTTGGTGGGTTGCACCCAGACCCTCCCCTGACCCTGCATCCCTCAAGCTTTGAACCAGGTTCCCTTACAACATGAGGACGGGAGCAATGCCTAATCTTGGCTCTCTGTGACCTCTGCTCCAGTCTGGACTGTGCCAGTGTGGCAGCAAGCATCTTCTGATATGAACCAGCTCAACCACTGAGGCCATCCCAGGTCCAGTGGCCTGGAGATCGGCATGGCTACACCTGGACTTAGCACTCATCAGAATACAACCCTCACCTGTATTTCAATCCTCCAAGTTCTGCCAAGCAGGATCCCCCACCCCCGAACTCTGCCAATCCTCCCCAATCAGGGCTTTATCCCTCTACAGTGGATACTCCCTCACAGGCCTCTGCATTTGTCAAGACACTCCCAGACAGACAGGGCCCTCACTGCCCTGCACAGCTCACCTCCATGCTCAGCCACAGCTTGAGAGCCCAACGAGGCAGGAGAACAGTGTCCAGACATCCTGCTTCTGCTCTGTAAGAACCACATGCTATCCTAGTCCCAGGCTCTTTTATGGCCATGGTTCTGCCCAACCACACCCCTAGCTGGGACCCACCCTGAACCTCACAGATTCTGCCCACAACATGCGTCCTGCCTCCAGACTCAATTAAACACTTAATCCAGATGAGGAGTGAACTTTTTATTTTGGATCACACTTGATGGCGCCCAGGGGTTACTCCAGATTCTGTGCTCATAAATTGCTACTGGATACTTGCAGGGCCATGTGGGATGCCAGGAATCAAACCTTGTCAGATTTTTGCAAGCAAATGCCCTACGCAGTGCTTCTCAAATAGTGGGGCATGCCCCCCGGGGGGGGGGGGGCGGCGTGAGGCTCCATAAAGGGGGATGCGTTTCACCTCTGCAAACACTGTCATAACAAGCTAATCCCCTTGTTTATGTCTCTGTGTGTCTCTGGAGCTGAGAGATGCTGTGTCCTGCTTCAAACCCCGCTTCGAAAAGCTGTGTATTGCAAAACGTGCTCATGGTAGCCATTCATCCAGACATCACCTCTGATTTAAAAAAATCAGCTCAAATAATTTTATATAGTTTTGTTTTGCAGTTTAAAGTTTTTTTAATAAAGTTGTGGGGGGGGCAAAAAAAGGTTTTCTTCTTCCTAGGGGGGCATGTCAGAAAATAATTGAGAAGCACTGCCCTACAGGCTGTACTATTGGTTCCAGTTCCAAGAGGAAACTCTTTTAAAAAAGTAATTTACCATCACATTTTCAACAATACTGAAATTCAAGAAGTGTTGACTACTCTAGTTTAAAAATGGGAAGGGAATGGCATAAATGTATTAACAAATTTTTGGAGACTATGGTATGTCCTGGTAGATACCAAGACGGCTAAAAAGAAGTGAAGGTGAGTGTCTATCTGTGGCAGCAACACAAAAATGCATTAAACCTGAATACCTGATTAAATGGAGAATCCCATCTGAGACCTGCAGGTAAACACTTTGAGCACACACCCTGTTTAAACACACAAAGAACATACCCTGCTTTCCCTAAAATTTCAAACCCTGTTTTCCCTAGAACACAACTCTCTTTTTATCCTTTAAAACAGAGGGAGAGCTCACACGCTTTTCCACCCTAGCCTGATGGGCTGATATAGAGCTCACACCTGACTTCCCTCTAACGGTTAGAGGGCGAACCTAGGGCACTCGTGCCAGCGGTGGCACGCAAAGGTCTTGCAGCTGGCACATGGGAAGGTCCGCAATTAAGATATGTGGCACGGGGCCAGAGAGATATAGCACAGCGGCGTTTGCCTTGCAAGCAGCCGATCCAGAACCAAAGGTGGTTGGTTCGAATCCCAGTGTCCCATATGGTCCCCCGTGCCTGCCAGGAGCTATTTCTGAGCAGATAGCCAGGAGTGACCCATGAGCAACGCCGGGTGTGGCCCAAAAACCAAAAAAAAAAAAAAAAAAGATATGTGGCATGGAGGGAGGCGAGTGTGCCAGTGTCTGCTCTGCAGCTCATCTAGCAGCAGGGCCGGACTGGCCTTTGGGAGGACCGGGCATTGTGCGGCAGTTTGGGCACTCGGGCTCAAAAAGGTTAGCCATATCTGCAACCTGAGAGGCTGAAATGGAGCTCACGCCTATAAAATAAACCCACGTATTGACTGACGCATCCCCTAACACTTGAAGACCCCACAGTGTGTGAATGGTGCCAGTGATGTTACTGCCCTGGATATGCACTGGCCCCCAGCTGCCCTGGGTCTGAGCTCACGTCCCAAGAATAACCATTCTGGGAGGATATATTGTCCCTGCACATCCCCCAGCTCCAAGCTCTCAGCCCCTCAAGGACACAGAATCGGAAGGATCCCACACTCCAGGACCATTCCGAATCCTCGATTTCAGAGTGACCCTCCCCCCCCCCCCCCAAGCCAGGCTCACCTTCTTGTGGCTTTTTAAGCATCTCGGGTTTCCCTTGCTGCTTTGGAACCAAGCACTGAGGTCCTGCTAAAATGCTAAGACTCACCTGCGTCCCGGTGGCCACAGTGAGGAACAGGGGGCAACAGCCCAGGATCACTGGCTAGACCAGGGGTAGTGGTAAACACACGCTCTCGAGCCGCATGCGGCTCCAAGGTCAAAATGAATGCGGCTCTTTGCCTCTTCTCCTTCTTTTGTCTACTGTGGCTCTTTGCCAAGTTTGGATTTTGCTCTGCTGCTTCTGAGGAGGGACCTCTGAGGAGAGATCTCCGAGCGTGGAGTCCCGTCTCCCATCCCTCAGAAACAACTGCATGGGCCAGCGAGTGGGGGGACCCGTGTGTCGCATGTTGGGTCACATCTTACCGTTAGTTCTTAGTGTGGAGGACGCAGCACACCCTCACCCTCACTGCAGGATTTTTACCCTCACTCAAAATGGCAAAATGCAATACGTGTTTAATAGATTGTTGTTAAAATTAGATGCTTTTGTGTGAGTGTTTGTCTGTTTTGGCAGGTCACTGCGTGGTGTGGCTCTCTGACTCTGACAGTTTAAAATTTTGGCTCTTTGTGTCAAACTTGTTCGCCACCCCTGCTATAGGCAGTGCCAGGAGCCGGTCAGCAGGCTCCAGCTACAGAGGGTGCAGGTGATGGTAGGTATCCTACCTCCTCTCCACAGTCCCTGAACAGGAACTGCTACGCTCCAGATCACTCCTCTAGCCCTCTGAAGCCCCAGCAGCCCCCTGTAGAATTGGCAGGCAGAGGGGAGGAAAGAAGGATGGGACAAGGCCCTGCATCACTTGAAGACACCAAAGGAATCCCAGCTTGAGGCCCTTGGGGTCCTTTTTGCACCTGCTATCCTCACAGGCATGGTTCCAGAACCAGCAAACCAGACATTGGCATGGTAAGAAGCCCAGAGTGGAGTCCATGCTAACTTGGTGGGTGCCGGGCACTCAGCACCCAGAGCCAGTGGCTCCGCAGCTGGTCCATGGTCCACAGTCAGAATATGGAGATGCCTGAGCTCACTCCTACTTCCTTCACCATGTGCACTAGAACCCCGCTCTCGCCTCCCCATTTGTGCCTGGAACCCCTATGGCGCTACCAAGTGTGCATCCAGAGCCCTACTATTGCCTCCTGGTGTGCTCCAGGAATTCTATTCTCACAACCTTCCTTGCTGCCTCAGAGTGTCCACTATAAGTGTGGACTTGGCACACGCACCTGCGTGCCCAGTGCTTATTCAGTGCCAAGTTTCCAACTACCCCAGATAGCCAAGGTCACTACCAAACACCTGACTGCCCTTTGTAGCCACAGAAGGAACAGCAGGCCAGGATCACTGGCTAGATTTTTCTTTGTCCTACCCACATGCTGAGTCAGAAAACCTCAAATGAGGTCTTGGGGCCTTCAAGAGCCTTAGGGACCCCATCTTTGATTGGATGGACTCCATCCAATCAACCACATCCGCTGGGGATGGCCCTCCTCTAACCTCGTCCCTCGGGCCCACCCAAACCCTGGAAACCTCTGTTTCCACCATGTCCATTAGACCTGAAATCCTGGGCATAGCATGGAGGTTTCCTCCTTCCTATAACTCCTTCGCCAATGGACCCTACAGTTGAATTTCTGCAGAGTGCTTCCCAGAGCCCCTTTCCCTGTCTGGGTAGAGCTGCAGAGCCATGCCTGCCCTTATCTCTTTGCCAGAGAACAGCACTATCACTTTTGGAAGGTGGGGGGACAGAGGACATTGAGAGTTACAATCAGTAATACCCAGGGATCCTGTAGTTCCAGGGGCCAAACCAGGATTGGAGCATGTAAGGCAAATACCTTAACTCTTGTGCTAACTCTCCAGCCCATCACAATGTTTTAAACTATATTTTAAAAAATTGAATCCTGAGATACTTATAGTCATTCATGATTGAGTTTCCATAATACAACTTTCAATACCCCTCCATCTACCAGTGCCTATTTCCACCACCAATGTTCCCAATTTCCCTCAAGCCCTCGCCCACCTGCTCTATGGCAAACATTCCTCCCTTCTTTCTTGTAGACAGGACCTCAAGTCTTTTTACCCTTGATCAATCAGTGACAAAATGTAGTAACCTGTTGAGTCATCCTTTTGTTTGTTTGTTTTTGTGCCTTTCATGGGGTGTTTTCAGGGTTTACTCCTGGCTCTGCTCCCAAGTTTCATTCATAGCTGTGCTTGGGGGGAACCTTTTGGGAGTCCAGGGCTCAAACTCAGTTGTCATGTGCTGTGCAAGAATATTGTCCACTCTGGGAAGACTGTCCTGGAAGCAGAGTAACACAAATGTGTGCCAAATAACTAAGCCCCTTTCTACCATCTCTCTTCTTTGCACAGCAGTTTCTGTCTAGGGTTTTTCTCTCTCTCTCCCAGGTCTTTCAGAAAACATGACGTCTTGGGACCAAAGAGATAGCACAGAAGTAGGCATTTGCTTTGCGTGCAGCTGACCCAGCAAGGACTGGGTTCTATCCATGGTGTCCCATATTTTCCCCCAAGCCGAAAACTATTTCTGAGCATATAGCCAGTAGTAACCCCTGAGCATCACTGGGTATGACCCAATAATGAAAAGGGAGAAGAAAAAAAAAAAGAAAACATGAGGTTTCATAAAAAAATCAGGGCCTAATAAAAAAAAAATCAGGGCCTACATTCCTAATTCCACAAGAAGATCCGAGGTCTTACACTAATTCAGAGTATAACATGAGTCTCACTACAACCCCCATGTGAAATGATGAGTTGTGTGTTCCACGATCCCCAGAGAGTAAGAGAGATCCCCATGGCCCTAGTCCAGGTAGGACAAGAGACAAAGATCCAGCAGCAATTTAGACACAGGAAATAATCCACTCATAGTTGGAAAGGAAAAGCAGGCCAGAAAGTCACACTGCAAGCTGTTCACCTACAAGCCGGCCGCTCCATCATGGGGAACCACAAACCAAGATGACAAAGCCAGATGAGGCAATGTGGAACATCGTTTGAACATGTAAACCAAAAGAAACAATCAAGAGACATCTAATCAGAAGGCAATATGAGGACCAATTAAAAGGCCTCTACCAACACTCCCAAATATATTCTCCACTGGACAAATTTTTTTGGTATAGGGTGGCCTCTAGGTCCCCCACACCCTCAAACTTCCCTTCTGTCAGATATTTTCCCTTTTCTGGGACTTAGCTCCTGCTCTGTGCCTCCATCTACTTACTCTCCTCTTTCCAGCTCTGATGTACAATGCTATGGCCAGTCTGACCCTGCTTCCCTCTCCTCCTGTTTTGGAGCTGCCCTTGATGTCTCCCTGGGACAACTTGAGCCCAGAAGGAGGTTGTGCTGGCAGGCAGCAGAAAACAGTGACCTGGCAGAGGTGTACAAACCCCCCTTCTCATCACAGCCCTTCTCTGGCCCTTGCCCTCCTTTAAGTTCTCATTTTCTTCTGGTGCTAGTGTGCCCTGGCTGAGAACCACTAGAGCATTCGCTTCATGGAACCTCATGTTTAATGTGCCTCCTCGTTTTTGGATGAGTCATGACAAAGGCAGAAGGAAGGGGAAAATGAAAAATGCAAGAGGCTTCTGGTGTTCTCTGAAGTGTCTATTTCAATTCACTTTTGGGTGTGACAACATAGTTGTTGCCACTCAGGCAAAAAATAACACACACACACACACACTTGCACACAAGCACACACACATTCACACAGTCACAGGGAACGAGCACTCTGGGTAGATACGAAGATGGAACTTTGTGTCAGGGATGGAGTCAAGAGCTGACCTGTGGCCCATGGGCCCAGTCAGATTCACAGAGACCTTCTTCCATTTTTGCAAATGTCCATTGTGGCCAAACTGGCAAATGAGCCCATGACTAGCAGCAGGAAGGCAGGCTGGTCCAACCTGCAGCCCCAAAAACCACAGTGGCAGAACAGCCTACAATCTGTGGTCCAGGGTGGTGGTGATGGGCCCTTTGGCTGATTGTGAGTTCGCAGGGCTGGTCAAGAGAAGGGATGGATGGTTCTACCTGGGAGATGCTCAATTCTCTGTTGCTGAGAGTCTTCTAGATCTCCTGGACCCAAGACTATGAGTTAGTGGGCAAGTCTTGTGCAGCACGAACTCATTTTCTGAACTGGCAAGGTAATATGGTCCGCAGGCACCCAGGAAAAAGAACCCACAGGTTAAAGACCCACCCCAAATCTGGAGCAATTTTGCATGCCTACTGGACAGTGAACATGGGTGCCCCCTGTATCTAGCTGCAAGTCTAGACATAGGAAGTCTAGTGTGTCCAAGGGACATGATCGGATCCCTCATGGAAGCCGGACACAACACAGCTGCAGGAGGAGGGGTATGCATGCTGAGCAACGCATCTGTGGATTCCTGGATGACTAGGTGCTCCCAGAAGCTGCCTAGGCCTTAGTTTTAATTGGGTCTGGCTTGGATGACTTGAGCCGACTCAAGGGACGCTTGACCAGGAGAGCTGCTCAGTTGCAGCCAGCCTGGAGATGGGTTCCAGAAAGCATGAGATGTGCAGCTGCTGGGATGCTGCCTTTGGGGCTGCAAGTAGAGGGAGGAGCTATTCAGAATCCTCCAAGGGTCCTTTTGGGAACGAGTGTCTCCTGCAGGGCTTCCAGGTTGTAGACAATGGGATCCACTGCACACCAAGGTTTGTCAAGGCCAGACTGCTCTCTTGGGGCTTCCCATACTTCCCAGAGCCAGCTCATTTAGCAAGTGGGGTCCCTTGAGAACTCAGAGGTACAGCGTCATAGCAGCCTGTTGGTGTGGATACAAAGGGGCTACCATTGCTGGCCCCATGTCATTGTCCTGGAATGGCCTTAGCTGAACTCTGGAAGGTGTAGCAAGCTCAGGGACCCAGGCTCTAAGTTAGCTCTTCTGGTGGTAGAATGTTGGGCCCAAGCTGGGCATGGAAAATGGTCAGACCAGTGATTGTAGAGATCTGGGGAAGCCAGAAACAAGGCACTGAGCATGCATTGGGCACACAGGTTTTGTGCCCAAGTCCATGCTTTCAGTGGCCTCTTGGAGATGGCTGAGATGGTCATAGGAGCAGAGTTTCTGGATCAACAATGTGTGCAAGATAGGGGTTCCCGGAGCACACAGTGGGGGCAGGAGCAGGGTTCCTAGTATATATGGTAAGGGATAGAGGAGTGAGCACAGGCACCTCCATGTCCTGACTGTGCACGAGTGCTGACACTTTGTCTGGGATCCTAGACAGAGCTGCAAGGCCAATGGCTCTGGGTGTTGAGTGCCTTGCCAGCCTAGAAAGCTGGTTCGTTCTCCACAGGACCTGCCCACTGCAGCAAAGACCTGGATATATCCAAGGGACCTAAGTATCCAGACCTGGACATCTCTAAGATGCCGAAGTGTCCAAACCATCTCTTGTTCAGCCCTGAGAATTCAGAATTATGCTTATACCTCTACTGCAGACATTCTGGACCCCTGAGGCTCTTTTATCATGGAGGCTTCTGGGCCTGCAATGGACCCACCTGCCTTCCTGTTCCTCACTGTAGACTCACTTATCAATTTGCCCTCAGTGAACATTTGCAAAGATGGAAGATGGTCTTTGTGAATTCTACTGGGCTCCAGTTCAATAGGCCAGCCCTTGACTCCATTCTGACATAAAGTTCAACTGGGAGTCTACCCAGAGTGCTCCATCCCCTTGAATGTGAGTGTGTGTGTGTGTGTGTGTGTGTGTGTGTTGTCTTTTGCCTTGGTGCTTCAATGATGTTGGCACACTCAAACAGCAATAAAATGGACCTAGCAGCACTGCAGAAGCCTTCTGCATGATTCATTCTCTCCTTCCTGCTGCACTTGCCCTGACTCATTGAGGAACAAGGGGGCACATTAAACATGGGACTCCAATGTCAGGGCCTCAGCACACTGAAGCAAGGAAATAACCAGCACAAGAAGTGAAGGGAGCTGGGCCAGGGTTAGAGGCCATGACAGAAGAGGTATTGTGCACACTTATACACAATCACTCTCTCTGCTGACCTCAGGCACAACCTCCAAACCGCATCGCGGTTCAGAAGTCATACCTTGGCTCAGGATGACCCACGGTGCTCTCAGAGAGGAGTATTCAGAGGCAGGTGCAGACAAGCCACATCCCTGTATGTCAGAGCTGGACTGAGGAGCTGGGTAGAGGGGCACTAAGCCACAGAGATGTGAGAATCCACCAGAGAAATAAACCAGGGGAGTATGGGGGATCTACGGACCATCCATCACCATCTCGCAGAATAAAACTGCTCTCTCCGAGGCTCAATATTTGGGGTTGCAGTGGGATTCATGTTGCAGTCTATATCAGGACAGAACCTCAGTTTTTCTTCTGATGGAGTTAGGAATGTAGGACCTGGTTGAATGAGACCTTCATGTTTTCTTAAAGACCTGGCAGACCAGGACAAGGAGAAAAACCCTAGATAGAAACTGCTCGGCAAAAAGAGATGGTAGGAAGGAGCTTAATTCACTGACACACATTGTGTCACTATCTGCCCATAAAAGCAGCAGGCAGGGTGCTTGCCTTGCACATGATCAAACTGGGTTTGATTCCCGGCCTCCCATCTCAGCGAGTGAGGAGGCTCCCAGTGTGTGTGTTTCAGAGTGCTTTCTAAAGCCTGTAAGATTAGTAGGGGCCAGAGAGATAGCACAGTGGTGGGTTGTTGGCCTTGCACACAGCTGATTCAGGAAGGACGGTGATTTGAATCCTGGCATCCCATATCGTTCCCTGTGCCTGCTAAGAGCAATTTCTGAGCGCAGAGCCAGGAGTAACCCATGAGCACCACCGCCGGGTGTGACCAAAAACAAAAACAAAAAAAAAGATTAGTAATTACTGTTTATTGCACATAAAGTTAGGATTAACTTGCATTAACTTGTTGCTGACTTCTGCTTTCTATCCAACCCACCTTGTCACAAGATGGGCTCTATGTCAACAGAATGATTCCTACATAGGATATTGCTGCTACAATTGGCTGACCACAAACATCTGACAGGATGAGCAACTCATTTCAGCAAAGCCAAAGGTTGTGTTAACATAGTTGCTCCATGGCCCCCCAGAACCCTGTGCTTACTAGAAAAGAAAAGTTCAACCTGACTTCTGATTGCTCACTGTTGGCCGCTTGCCATTATTGCCCCCCTGCCCTGCCACTTGCCCTGCTGCTCGGGGCTTCAAACTTCTGTCTATTGGCGGATCCAGTGCCCTGGCTAGCCAGTTCAATAAAATTGCTTTTGCTAATTGCATTCTCTGAGGTGTCACTGTCTCTAGTTGAGGTGTTGGACTATCACAGACTCTTTCAAGCCCTGAAATGGGCTGGAGGTCACAGGGAGAACTAGCTAATTGTGGCTGCCTTGCTTGCTTGACACAGTTCAAATGCTGCTTAACATAGGAAGGAGTTGGTGGCTTGACAGCCCAAGTTCTTGATGGCATGGTGAATGAAGCCCTGATGTTCATACTTGGAGCAGCCCCTGGGAACAAAGCACATTAAGAGACAGGAGAATCCTAAGAGAGGGAGGGAAGACACAGACCTCAGACTGTCCAGGTCTTGGAGGCTGCTCATTGCCACCCTGGACCCTAGTCACCCAGGACTCTTGGCATCAGGAGAGGCCATGGTGGGGAGCTGGAGAGAGTGCAGAGATGAGGGATGACAGTCCTGTGGTGGAAACACACATCATGTAGGTGTCATTGGTGTACAACTGACTGGAGATAGAATCAGATGAAAGGCCAAAGTGTGTGCAGAGGAGGAGAGAGAGTTGTAAAACACAGGGGTCATAGCACTCTGGATGAAGCCATGCCAGAAAGGCGAGAGTACCTATCACTTTGCTGTCTTGCTTAGATGGTCAATATTAACTTATGACTAATCTTGGTTTTTGTTTGTTTGGGGGCATACCCAGTGGCGCTTAGGGGTTTCTCCTTGCTCTGCATTCTGAAATCAATCTTGGAAGGCCTGCGGAGCCATATAGTATGCTGGGGATCAAACCTGGGTCTGATCTGGGTCAGCTGAGCTCAAGGCAAATATGCTATCTCTCCAGTCCTACGTATGACTAATCCAACATGAATAAACAGACCACCACTTTGGCTGCAAGAGCTAGTTTTGAGTGGCAAGAGCACAGGACAGTCTCTGCAAGCATAGCTTTACAGAGCCAGAGAATGGGCAGAAGGTGTCAGGGAAAGCCTTCCAGACATTCCAAAGGACACTGCCCCATCCTGGAACCATCCATCCTGCCTTCCAACCTACCTCTTGCCTTCCAACCTACAGTGGCTGCCTCCAGCAGACACCTGACTCCTCCCATCCCAGAGGCTCTGTTCCTCACATGCCTCCATATAAGATCATTACAGGGAGGGGCATGACCTGCAGGGGGTTGGCTACACCCATAAAGGTAGGCACAGCCCTGCAGCAGTACCTCTGCAGAAGTACGAAATCTGGAGCAACTCAGCAGGAACTCTGAACTCCAGCATCTGAGGGAGAGAAGAGGGTACCTGTGCAGTGCAAAGATGGCATCTCAGGTGTGGTGTGGGTAAGAGGGAGGAGAAACATAGATAGGTCTGAAGGGACTGGAGCCCCTCTAGATCCCCAGAAAACCGCATCCCTGTGAGGTATGGAGGAAGGTGTGAGGGAGGAAGGAGAGAACAGACCTGCTGGTGACCCTGTGTGTCCTGTTCCCTTAGCTGATCTTGTTCCTGTGCTCCAGTCTGCTGTTCCTTTCTGTGTACACCGGTCCAGGTGAGTCTGGACTGTTTAACTGAGCCCAGGTGCTGGTTCCAATTCTGCAAGGGGAAGGAACCCGAAATGCTCAGAAAAGTGACAAAAACTTGAGCCTGGCTTGGGGGTCACTCTGATCTTGAGAATTCGAAATGGTCATGAAGTATGGGATCCTTCCTGACTGTATCCCAGAGAGGCTGAGAGCTCAGCAGTGAGAGATGTGGGACCAGGTCCCCTCCCAGCACGGCTGCACCTGGGACCTCAACTCAAACCTAGGGCAGTTGGGGGTTTGGGTGGGTTCAGGGAGTCCCCTCCCCCTTAGTGCCATCCTCTCAAGGTGGGGTCCTCAAGAGTGAGGGGACAGATCAGTCAGTGCTGCCTGCTATGAACAGGGTCACACAGCCCAAGAGAAGGAGAACCCAGTCTGAAAGCAAGTGCAGATGAGAGACAAGACTGTGAGCCCTGGAGGACAGTGTGTTTCACCCCCGGAGAGAATGACTCTGTCTCCACAGGAGCAGGTCTGTGTCCGGAGCCACCTGAGACTGGAGGGGGCTGTCCCTCACCAGACAGAGACAGAGAGAGCTGCCCGTGTCAGAGCTGCAAAGAAATCGAAAAGGATCAAAACAACTCAGAGGGTATGTGTGAGTCCCAAGGGCACGGGGGTTGAGGGAGCAAAGCAGACTATCTGCTCAGGCTCAGCCGAACTGGGGGAGGCTTTGGTCACCTCCAGTGACAGCAAACATGCCCCCTTTGCATTTGGCATCAGTGACTCTCAGGGAACATTCAGGGAACGTTGAACCAGAAGACACCAGGGATATCTGCTCTGCACCATCTTTGCAGCAGGAATAGAAAACGGAGTGAGGGGTTTGTGACCACTCAAGATGACCCTGGGAGGTCCTTAGAGAGTGAGGGGACAGATCAGTCAGTGCTGCCTGCTATGAACAGGGTCACACAGCCCAAGAGAAGGAGAACCCAGTCTGAAAGCAAGTGCAGATGAGAGACAAGACTGTGAGCCCTGGAGGACAGTGTGTTTCACCCCCGGAGAGAATGACTCTGTTTCCACAGGAGCAGCTCTGTGTCCGAAGCCACCTGAGACCGGAGGGGACTGTCCCTCACCAGACAAAGACAAAGAGAGCTACCTGCGTCGGAGCTGCAAAGAAATCAAAAAGGATAAAAACGACTCAAAGGGTATGTATAAGTCCCAAGGGCATGGGGGTTGAGGGAGCAAAGCAGACTATCTGCTCAGGCTCAGCCGAACTGGGGGAGGCTTTGGTCACCTCCAGTGACAGCAAACATGCCCCCTTTGCATTTGGAATCAGTGACTCTCAGGGAACATTCAGGGAACATTGAACCAGAAGACACCAGGGATATCTGCTCTACATGTTGTTTGCAGCAGGAATAGGAAACGGAGTGATGACCCTGGGAGGTCCTTAGAGAGACATGGTGCCACCAGCCATACCAGATCTTCCCAGCCTGCACATTCTGGATCTGGTGACAGAGCTTCGAGCCCGGGCAATGGGGTGTTCCTTGCAGATGGGCTATATCGGCTTCGCACGGAGAACGGGCTCATCTACCAGACCTTCTGTGACATGACCACCAAGGGCGGCGGCTGGACCCTGGTGGCCAGCGTACACGAGAACCACCTGGCTGGGAAGTGCACGGTGGGGGATCGCTGGTCCAGCCAGCAGGGCAACCGAGATGACTACCCGGCGGGGGACAATAACTGGGCCAATTACAACACCTTTGGGTCTGCTGAGGCGGCCACCAGTGATGACTACAAGGTGGGCACCACTGGCCTGGTCTATGCCTTGAAGTCAGGTTGGGCTCAGGGTGGAGCAGTTTGGACACCAGGACCTCCGGTGCTCCTCCCCTCATTCCTTCTGGGTCATGCTTGATTTTCTGGCTCCTTGAGATTAGGGGGAGCAGACGTAGCATGGTGCCATCAAGCTCTGGGGTGTTTGTGCAGAACCCCGGCTACTATGACATCCAGGCCGAGGACCTGAGCATCTGGCATGTTCCTAACCAGACTCCACTGAAATCCTGGAAAGAGAGTTCGCTGCTGCGGTATCACACCTCCTCGAAATTCTTTCAGAACTATAAAAACAACAACCTCTTTGGCCTCTACCAGGTACCCAAGCTTGGGGTGGAGGTGCCTACAGGGCGATCAGAGTCCACAATGGGGTGAAGCGTAGGTAGGCTCTGTCTGGGGCACTCTGAGGGTGATGTTAGTCTGCACCCTGGGTCACTGTGTCCTCTCTGCCACTTTCTCAGGAGCTCTGATCCAGGCCAAGAGAGCCTTGAAGTGGGAGGAAGAAAGGCTGAGCCTCATCTCGGGACCCACTTCTCCAAATCTGAGCCCAGGGTAGACGCTGGACTCATGCACCCTCCGTTTGATCTTACAGGAATTACCTGTGCATTATGGCATTGGCAGCTGTCTAAATAACAACGGTCCTGCAATTTCAGTGGACTATGACTTTGGAGATGCCCAAAAAACTGCTAATTATTATTCCCCCTATGGTCGAAGTGAGTATTTTCGAGCAAAAGTAAGCATAGACCCATTGTCCCGGAGCAGACGTTAATATGGTTCTTCTGCTCTGAGTCTGCTCTGCCTTCTGTCCCTTCACCATTATGAGTATTTGATGGAATTAAGTTAACAGGATCCGCATAGCAGGAGGGAATCCAGGCTTTTTTGGATGGGGGGAGCTGAGAGTTAGGCTCACAACGTGGGGTGAGTATCTGCTGCAGCCTCAAGCAGACAGGCATCCCCATGGGCTCTGTTGTCCTCTGTCCCAGATACACAGAGGTCTCTGTAAGCCATGTCACATCAGGGAAGACCCCCACAAGACTGGCTCCTAGTGCAGCTGTAGAGGGTTACCCAACAACTGATTAGGATATCTATGATGGTAGAAGGAAGTATGAAACTCTTGAACTTTCCCTTATACTTTTCTTTATTTATAACTAACGAATTTAGGACTATAATTAGTAAAGCTCGGGGTTACCCTAACACTGCACTCAGGAATTACTCCTGGCTGTGCTTAGGGTCTATATGGAGTGCTGGAGACCAATCCAGGCTGGCTGTGTTGTAAGACAAGTGCCTAACTATTGTACTATACTCTAACCTCAATCTTTAAATTTTTTTTTTTTTTTGGTTTTTGGGCCACACCCGGTGACGCACAGGGGTTACTCCTGGCTATGCGCTCAGAAGTTCCTCCTGGCTTGGGGGACCATATGGGACACCGGGGGATCGAACCGCGGTCCGTCCAAGGCTAGCGCAGGCAAGGCAGGCACCTTACCTCCAGCGCCACCGCCCGGCCCCCTCTTTAAATTTTTTATTTTTGATTTGAGCCATACCCGGTAGCACTCAGAGGTTAATCCTGGCTCTGCACTTGCTTCTGGCAGGCTCTGGGGACCATATGGTATGTCAGGGATCATCAATTTTTAAATTTTAAATCTTACTCTTAAAAAAATATTTTTTGGTTTGTGGGCCACACCTGGCAGTGCTCAGGGGTTAGTTCTGGCTCTGCACTCAGGAATCACTCCTGGCAGGCTCAGGGACCATATGGGATGCCAGACATTGAACCCATGTTGGCCTCATGCAAGGCACACACCCTCCCTGCTGAACTATTACTCCGGCTCTACCTTGAGAATTTTAAACTTAATCTTTCTGTGTTGTTCTTTCCCAGAGGAGTTTGAGGCCGGGTTCATCCAGTTCCGGGTGTTCAATAATGAGAGAGCAGCCAATGCTCTGTGTCCAGGGATGAAAGTCACAGGGTGCAACACAGAACATGTGAGTCTGGGGGGAAACAGCCAGTGTGGGTAGAGTGTGTGTATATATGTATGTATTGTGTGTGTCTGCCAGTGTGTTCAGATGTGTGTGGGGTTGTTTCCTAAACACTTTTTTCATAGCTCCTGCTTGTCCCACTTTTATGTGAGTCTTTCACACACCATACAAGACACCCCAAAACACACAAAAAGGAGCTCACACTGCAGGTGTGGGAGATGTACCCGGATGGTCCTGTAGGAGCTCAGATGAGGGACAGAAATGTCAGTGCATAAAGGTATGTGTTGAGGATGAAGCAGGCAGTGATAAGTAATGTGGATCAGGTCCAGGTGACAGAAGGGTCACTCTATAACATAGGCAATGGTGGGAGATAGGCTAAAATGGCATCAGATAGTCTGGAAGACCAGCTACTATCTGATAGTGACCAGGTTAAGGAAAAGGCAGGGCAGGGACATGAGGACAGGGCTCCTTTGCTTTTGCTAGGATGGATTCCACAGCTGTGTGTTCTCAGGACCCGGAGGTGGTGCGGGAATAAGGTCCCTGCAGGGCTTCAGGGCACAGATCAATAGCATGCAGGTGCCGTGGTCATGGGAAGAGGCTGAGAGCACCAGAAATCTGGGAGGGGAGCCTCAACAGGGGAGATGCAGCTAGAGTCCTTCAGAACAGTATTTAGGAGCTGACCTGGGAAGGAAAGAGAGGTGGGAGAGGGCTCTGAGGGGCAGTGAAGGAGGCAGGAATAAGCCTGGAAGAAACTGACTTCAGAGGTTCCTGACGAAGAGCATTTTAACGGGGGGAAGTGTAGGACAGCATACTTGGTAAGGTGTTTATTTTGAATGTGACAGACCCGGGTTCGATCCTCTGCATCTCATACGGTCCCCTGAGCCTACCAGGGTCATTTTTCAACTCAGAGTCAGGAGTAATCCCTGAATGCCACTGGATTTCCCCCCCCCCCAAAAAAAAAAAGAAACAAAACACCAACAACAACTAAAGAATGTGGCTGGAAGGTGCAAGCATACTGGACTGCTGTTTGGCAACAAAACCCTCACTGACTGGGTCCTTCTACTTCCAGCACTGCATCGGGGGTGGAGGCTTCTTCGCAGAGGGCAACCCCCGGCAATGTGGGGACTTCTCTTCCTTTGACTGGAATGGATATGGAACTCACATCGGGTATAGCAGCAGTCGAGAGATCACTGAGGCATCCGTGCTCCTGTTCTACCGCTGAGCTGGAGATGCAGTGCCTGAGCCACATCCTGTGACAGTTGGCCCCAGGCCAACCCAGGTTCGACCCAGCTCCCTTGTGATTCCTTGAACTGCCCCAGGAGTGATCCCTGAGTGCAGTCAGGAGTCAGCCCTGACTATTGCCAAGTGTGGTTCCAAAACTAAATAAAAAATAAATTGCATGAATCTGTGCGTCTGGATTTCTTTGTCTTCTTACATTTAGGGGAACCCTTAAGGGATATATTTAAATGAAATTGTTCTGGTGATTTTATTGTTCTCTGATATTCTGAATTGAAATCACATCTCTGGGATCCCAGAACACTCTCCTATGGGCCCCTCTTGTTAGAGTTTAGGGGAGGGGCAAATATTTTGTTCTTGTTCATCCTTTTTTTTTGTGTGTGTGTGTGGTTTTTGAGTCACACCCAGCAGTGCTCAGGGGTTATTCCTGGCTCCAGGCTCAGAAATTGCTCCTGGCAAGCATGGGGGACCATATGGGGCGCTGGGATTCGAACCAATGACCTCCTGCATGAAAGGCAAACGCCTTACCTCCATGCTATCTCTCCGGCCCCTTTGTTCATCCTTCTTGCCCTATCAAAGCACAGTGCTAGACGGAGGAAGGGGAGAGAGCCCTGGATGGAAAAGGGAAACCTGGTTGTGCCTTCCCTCAATATAAACCACAAATAACAGTTAAGCAACAAATTGTGGAAAAGGAAAAGAAAGGATTGGAGTGGTTGTAGAGCAAGGAGGGTGCTGACCTTGCACCCAGCCATCCCCAAAACCCTAGAGTCCCTCAAGTCCTGCCAGAAATAAACCCTAAGCACCCCAAAACCAAAGAGAGGTAGAGGCAGCTGTTGTGGGTGTGGTCCCTGTCCACACAGGGGAAGGGTTTTCTTGGATGGATTCTGGACCAATTTCAGTCTGTGATTTGGGTTCCACAAAGCCAAATCACTGCTACCAGCCAGAGTGCACTGGCCCTGAGACCCCTCTCTGGGGCAACACTGTTCTCCAAAAGTCCCCAGTCCCCTCTCAGGATGACACCTTGGGGAAAGTGGGGTTTGTCATGTGTGTTCCCAAAAATGGGCTTTTGCTGAATCTCAGCACCATCCTTGACCTAGTACTTGCCCTAAACAACTCCCAGTACAGATCTATATGTCAAAGGAAGAGGTTTAAGGAAGGAGAAAGTTGGAGGTAAAGCTTTGGTTTGGGGTTAAGAGTGGATATCATCTTACAAGCACTTAATTCCCCCTAACTTTTTGGTTGAGACACATTACCCCATATGATCCCTTGAGCAGCTCCAGGAGTGATCCCTGAGTGCATTCAGTAGTCAGCCCTGAGTATTGCCAAGTGGGCCCCAAAACCAAATAAAAAATAAATTGCATGAATTTGTGTTTCTGGATTTCTTTGTCTTCCTACATTTATTAAAACCCTTAAGGGATATATTTTTTGGCCACACCCGTTTGATGCTCAGGGGTTACCCCTGTCTAAGCACTCAGAAATCGCCCCTGGCTTGGGGGCACCATATGGGATGCCATGGGATCAAACCGTGTCCGTTCCTTGGCTAGCCCTTGCAAGGCAGACACCTTACCTCTAGCGCCACCTCGCCGGCCCCAATATATTTAAAAGACATTGTTCTGGTGAATTTTTTCTCTGGCATTCTGAGTTGGAATCACATCTCTGGGATCCCAGAATACTTTTATGGGCCCCTCTTGTTAGAGTTCAGGGGAAGGTGAGGAGCTAGGGTGATGGCAAAAGTGGTAGGCTGTTTGCCCTGCACTCTGCTAACCTAGTATGGACCATGGTTTGATCCCTGTCATCCCATATGGTCTCCCAAGGCAGGAGCGATTTCTGAGCACGTAGTCAGGAGTAAGCCCTGAGTGTCACCAGATGTGGCTCAAAAAGAAAAAAACAATAGTTCAAAGGAGGGGGAAAGACTTTGTTCTTATTCACCCCTCTTGCCATGTCACAGCACAACACTGGACAGAGAAAGAGGACAGAGCCCTGGATGGAAAACAAAGCCTGGTTGTGGCTTCCCTCAATATAGCCCACTCATAAGAGTCAAGTGACACATTTTAGAAAAGAAAAAGAAAGGATTGAAATGACAGCAGAGTAGGGAGGGTGCTGACCTTATGTGTGCAGCCATCCCCAGAACTCCAGAGTCCCCCCAAGTCCTGCCAGGATTAAACCCTAAGCACCCCCAAAAACCAAAGAGAAATAGAGGCAGCTGTTGTGGGTGTGGTCTCTGTGTGTGGTCCACAAAGGGGGATGGTCTTCCTTGATGGATTCTGAGGCGATTCTAGCCTGTGGTTTGGCTTCCCACAATACCAAATCACGCTACCAGCCAGGGTGAACTGGCCCTGACATCCCTCCCAGGGGCAGCACTGGATCCCAGGAGTCCCCAGTCCCCTTTCAGAAGATGACTCCTTGGGGTGTCTGTCATCTATGCTCCCAACTGTTGCTGACTCTCCGCACCATCCTGGACCTAGTACTTGCCCTGAACGACTCCCAGGCTTCCAGAAATGTTGCCTGCGCTGGATTCAGACTCACCTAAAGGACAGAACTCCTTGCAACATGATGGAAAAGAGACACATTCTCCCCTCCACTTCCTGCATCCACCAAGCTCTCAGACCCCATTTATTTTGGGGTCTAGTGTGGGCATTCTCTTTCTTACAGATATCTCCAGGGAAGCCACTGGCCAGGGCTGCTACTCCAACTGTCTCCTATGTCAGGGAACATAGGTAAGCTGCACACACACACACACACACACACACACACACACACACACACACACCCCGTCTCCCCCACCTATGTGAGGTCTGAGCGTCTCCTCCTCACTACCCACATGCTGAGTCAGAAAACTCAAATGAAGCCTTCTTGGGGCAGTCTGGAACCTCAGGGACCCCATCTCTATCCAACTCTTTGCATCCCTTGGGAATGGCCCTCTTCTGACCTCCTCCTTCAGACCCACCCAAAACCTGAACTGCTAACTCTGTTTCCACCATATCCATTTAGACCTAAAATCCTGGGGCACAGCACAGAGGTTCCCTCTTTCCTCTAATTCCTTCTTCCAGCTGACCCTGGAACTGAGTCTTTGCAGAGTGCACCCCAGAGCATTCTGTATGGGCAGAGCTGCATTGCCATGACTGCCCTAGTCTTTTTGTTTGTTTGTTTGTTTTATTTTGGGGGGGGCACACCTGGTGATGCTCAGGGATTACTCCTGGTTATGCACTCAGAAATCGTTCCTGGCTAGGGGGACCAAATGGGACACCAGGGGATCAAACCAGGTCCATCCTGGATCTGCTATCTGCAAGGCAAACGCCCTACTGCTGTGCTATTTCTCCAGTCCCTGTGCTAGTCTTTTTTTTTTTTCCAGATCTCTGCCTGTCTTTGATTCTGTCAGAGAACAGTAGTATCATTTTCTGGAGGGGGACAGAGAATATCTTCAGAGTTACAAGCAGCAGCACTCTGGGAACTCAGGGCCAAAGCTGGGTTGGAGTTCATAAGACAAATATCTTAGCTCTTGTGCTAACTTTCCAGCCCAGCCCAATATTGTAAATTATATCTTTAAAAATTGAATCCTAGTGAGATAGTTACAGAGTTTTTTATGATTGTATTTCAACCATTCAATTTCTAAGACACATCCTACCACCAGTGACTACTTCCACCGCCAATGTCCCCAGTTTCCTCTAACACTCACACCCACCTGCTCTATGCCAAACATTTCTCCCGTCTTTCTTTTAGACAGAACCACAAGTCTTTTTAGCCTCTGTCATACACTAACAAAAATTTAGAATCCTGTTGAACCATCATCTTTTTTGTTTGTTTCATTTTGTGCCACTCAAGGGGGGTTTTCAGAGTTTACTCCTGGCTCTGCACACAAGGTTTATTCTTGATTGTGCGTGGGGGTGAAAGGGGAGAATATTAAAGGGCCCTAATACATTTAATATAATACTGTGTAACCTCAGCCACCCTCACCCCTCCTCTAAGCCTACATGCAGATTTATGGCTAGTCACATCCTTAAGTCCTGCTTTTCCACCAAGTTGAGTAAGCTCTGCTTATCTGAGACAGAGACCCCGATTTATGGCTAGCCACATCCCTCTATAGAAATTGTGTTTTTCCAGTAAGTTAAAATGTCACAAAAATGTAACGGGTGCAAGATTAATGTTTGTTATTGTTTAAATGTTCCCTATAAAAACCCTGCTTGGTCTTTGTTCAGGGTCTTATGTCCACTGGCCTAATCCAAGAGAGAGGGCCTTGGGCATCTGACCCTGATGCTCCAGAAATAAAAAAAAAAAAATCTCACCTTGCATGGTCTTTGTGAGTGTCTTCTTGGAGTATCTGGGGACCCTAAGGAAGAAGAGATTTTTCTCCCCTAACAGGGGAACCATATGGGAAGTCAGAAATCAAACCACGTTGACCGTGTGCAAGGCAAGCACCCTACCCGCTGCAGGAATGTGAAACTGTCCTGGGTTAGATAGTGACACCAATGTGTGCCAGCCAACTAAGCTTTTGTCCTCCCATCTTGCTTTATGCTAAGCAGTTTCTGTCTAGGGCTTTTCTCTGTGTCTACATCTCTGAGTCTTTCAGAATACACAAGGGTCTCATGCAACCAGGTCCTACATTCCTAACTTCATCAGAGGAAAAACCAAGATCCTAAACTGATTCAGATTGCAACATGAGCCTCACTGCACCTCAAAATATTGTGTACTGGAGCAGTTTTTATTTTTCTACTAGATGGTCACAGATGGCCCATCGGTCCTCCACACTCCCCAAGCTTTTCTTCTTTGGTGGATTGTCCTTTCCCTGTGTCTTAGTGCCTCTCTGTGCCTCCCTTTACTTAGCTCCTCAGTCCAGCTGTGTACTACAGGGTGTGGCTCATCTGCAGCTGCTGTCTCTGAATGATCCTGTCTGTGGCCCTGCTCTGCTATCACCCTGGGTCGGCCCTAGCGAAGGTCTGACTTCTTTTCTTTGTTTGTTTTTTTGGGGCCACACCCGGCGATGCTCAGGGGTTACTCCTGGCTGTCTGCTCAGAAATAGCTCCTGGCAGGCACGGGGGACCGTATGGGACACCGGGATTCGAACCAACCACCTTTGGTCCTGGATCGGCTGCTTGCAAGGCAAACGCCGCTGTGCTATCTCTCCAGGCCCGAAGGTCTGACTTCTGACCCGGGATGCGGTTTGGTCAAGGGGAGGTCAGGTCAGATCCAGGAATGTCTTTGGCATCATCTTTACAGGATGGGATCCTCTAGAGTTAGGAGTTAAGAGACAGATTACTCAATGCTGCCTGCTCTGAGTGGGGTCACACAGCCCTGGAGAAAGGGCACCTGGTCTCAGAGCAAGTGCAGGTCACAGACTGGGCTGGGAGCTGTGGAGGACAGGGTGACTTGCCCTTGAAGAGGGAAATGACTTTATTTCTGTTTCTTTTTCTGTTTCTGGTGAAGGCGGATCCTAAGCGAGTAGAGAACTTACAAAATATTACCCACAAACCACTTTTGGTGGGTGGAGGATGTGGGGAAAGGACTTTGTTTATTTTAGGTGGAAATGGGGCATTTCTAATGTGTCTCAGCCAAACAGGTTGGGGGAAATTAAGTGTTTGTAAGATGACACCCGCTCTTAACCCCAAACCAAAGCTTTACCTCCAACTTCCTCCTTACTTAAACCTCTTCCTTTGACATATAAAAACCATCCTAGATCTGTACCCGGAGTTGTTTAGGGCAAGTACTAGGTCAAGGATGGTGCTGAGATTCAGCAAAAGCCCATTTTTGGGAACACACATGATAAACCCCCTCTTCCCCCAAGGTGTCTTCTGAGAGGGGACTGGGGACCTTTGGAGAACACGAGACCCAATGTTGCCCCAGAGAGGGGTCTCAGGGCCAGTGGACTCTTGCTGGTAGCAGTGATTTGGTTTTGTGGAAATCCAAATCACAGGCTGAAATTGGCCCAGAATCCATTCAGGAAAACTCTTCCCCTGTGTGGACAGGGACCACACCCACAACAGCTGCCTCTATCTCTCTTTGGTTTTGAGGTGCTTTAGGGTTTACTTCTGGCAGGACCTGGGGGACTCTAGGGTTTTGGGGATGACTGGGTGCAAGGTCAGCACCCTCCTTGCTCTATGACCACTCCAATCCTTTCTTTTCTTTTTCCGCAATGTGTTGCCTAACTCTATATTGAGGCACAACCAGGTTTCCCTTTTCCATCCAGGACTCTCTCCCCTTCCTCCGTCTAGCACTGTGCTTTGACATGGCAAGAAGGATGAACAAGAACAAAATCTTTGCCCCTCCCCTAAACTCTAACAAGAGGGGCCCATAGGAGAGTGTTCTGGGATCCCAGAGATGTGATTTCAATTCAGAATATCAGAGAACAATAAAATCACCAGAACAATTTCATTTAAATATATCCCTTAAGGGTTCCCCTAAATGTAAGAAGACAAAGAAATCCAGACGCACAGATTCATGCAATTTATTTTTTATTTAGTTTTGGAACCACACTTGGCAATAGTCAGGGCTGACTCCTGACTGCACTCAGGGATCACTCCTGGGGCAGTTCAAGGAATCACAAGGGAGCTGGGTCGAA
Source organism: Suncus etruscus (assembly GCF_024139225.1). Lineage (NCBI taxonomy): Eukaryota > Metazoa > Chordata > Mammalia > Eulipotyphla > Soricidae > Suncus > Suncus etruscus. Next base: position 80,487,155 of record NC_064861.1, on the reverse strand, counting down.
CCTGGGTTGGCCTGGGGCCAACTGTCACAGGATGTGGCTCAGGCACTGCATCTCCAGCTCAGCGGTAGAACAGGAGCACGGATGCCTCAGTGATCTCTCGACTGCTGCTATACCCGATGTGAGTTCCATATCCATTCCAGTCAAAGGCAGAGAAGTCCCCACACTGCTGGGGGTTACCCTCTGGGAAGAAGCCGCCTCCCCCAATGCAGTGCTGGAAGCAGAAGGGCCCAGTCAGTGAGGATTTTGCTGCCAAAAGCAGTCCAGTGTGCTTGTACCTTCCAGCCACATTCTTTAGTTGTTGGTGGTAGGGTTTTTTTGGGGGGGGGAGGGGCACTCAAGGTTTACTCCTGGATCTGAGTTTAAAAATTACCACTGGCAAGTTCAGGGGACCATATGGGATACTGGGGATCAGACCCAAATTAGTCAAGTACAAGGCAAACACCCTACCCACTATGTGTCCTACTATGCCTTCCCTTGAAACTCTCTTCCTCAGGAACCTCTGAAATCAGGCTCTTCCAGGCTTCTTTGCTGCCTCCTTCATTGCCCCTCAGAGCCCTCTCCCACCTCTCTTCCCTTCCCAGGCCAGCCCCTAAATACTCTCTGAAGGGCTCTAGCTGCATCTCCCCCCTTGAAGCTCCCCTCCCAGATTTCTGGTGCTCTCAGCCTCCTCCTGTGACCACAGCACCTGCATGCTGTGGGTTTGTGCCCTGAAGCCCTGCAAGGACCTTCATCCCACACCCCTGGGTCCTGAGAACACACAGTTCTGGAATCCACCCAAGCAAAAGCAAAGGAGCCCTGTCCTCATGTCCCTGCCCTGCCCTATCCTTAAACTTGTCACTATCAGATAGCAGCTGGTCTTCCAGAACAATCTGGTGCCATTTTAGCCTCTGTCCTCATCATCGCTCATGTCACAGAGTGACCCATTAGTCACCTAGACCTGATCCACATCCCTTCTCATCACTTGCTGCATCCCCTACACATACCCTTATGCTTTCACATTTCTATTCCTCATCTGTACTTCCAGAGGACCATCCCGGTCCATCTCCCATACCTGGAGTATGAGCTCCTGTGTGTGTGTGTGTGTGTGTGTGTGTGTGTGTGTGTGTGTGTGTGTGTGTTTTGGTTTTTGGGCCACACCTGGTAATGCTCAGGGGTTACTCCTGGCTATGCACCCAGAAATCACTCCTGGTTTAGAGGACCATATGGGATGCCGAGGATCGAACCAAGGTCCATCCTGGGTCAATCGTGTGCAGGGCAAACGCCCTACCACTGTGCTATTTTTCGGCGCTGTTTTGTGTGTTTTGGAGATCTTGCACGGTGTGTGAAGGTCCCACTCATGAATAGTGGGACAAACAGGAGCCATAGAGAAAGTTTAGGAAAAAGAACCTCACACACATCTGAACACATGGGTATACACACAGACACAGGCACAGACACACAATCCACTTGCACAGGCTGTTTCCCCTCCACCCAGACTCACAGTTTCTGTGTTACATCCTGTGACTCTCATTCCTGCACACAGAGCATTGGCTGCTCTCTCGTTATTGAACACCCGGAACTGGATGAACCCGGCCTCAAACTCCTCTGGAAAGAAGAACAGGGAAAGATTAATTTCAAGTTTTCAGGGCAGGGTTGGAGCCATAGTACAGTAGGGAGAGCATGTGCCTTGTACGAGGCTAACCTAAATTTGATCCCCAACATCCCATAAGATCCCCCGGGCCTGCCAGGAGTGATTCCTGAGTGCAGAGTCAGGAGTAACCCCCTCAGCACTGCCAGTTGTGGCCAAAAAAAAACAATATAAATTTTTTAAGAGTAAGTTAAAAAGGTTTTAAAATAGAAGCTAGAAGGATAGTACATAGGGTAGGCATTTGCCTGGATTTGAGCTGGAAGATGAGAAGCGAACAACTCCATTCAGCAGAAGAGATTGGAAAAGAACCTTATGCAGATGATCAGATAGTGGAAAAAAAATACTCAAGGAATGTGAACAAATGAAAATAGAAGTCTCTGATAAATTTAACAGATACCTAAATCAGAAGTTAGGGAGTCCCTGTGCAGCTGCAGGCTGTGATATGGCTTACAGAGATCTCTCTATCTGGGACAAGGGACAAATGGGCCCACAGGACACTTGTCTACCGGAAGCTACAAAGACACTGACTCCACAATGTGAACATAATTCTCAGCTCTCCCCACCAAAAAAAGAAAAAAAAAAAAAGCCTGGAATCTCTCCTGCTATGAGGATCCTGTTAACCTAATGGAACCCTTCCCCCAACACCCTTTTACCTAAATTTTTTTTGAGATGTTAATCCCACCTGGATGATCAGAACCACCCACACCTGAGATGGGGCAGGCTGTTTTTTTTTTTTTTTGGTTTTTGGGCCACACCTGGCGGTGCTCAGGGGTTACTCCTGGCTGGCTGCTCAGAAATAGCTCCTGGCAGGCACGGGGGACCATATGGGACACCGGGATTCGAACCAACCACCTTTGGTCCTGGATCGGCTGCTTGCAAGGCAAACGCCGCTGTGCTATCTCTCCGGGCCCGGGGCAGGCTGTTTTAAATAAAGAATAAAAATGTCTGTCTGGGGGAGGCAAAAGGAGTAGCAGTAGTGAAGGGCAGAGAGAGAGGGGCAGCAGAAGGTTAGCAGAAAAGGCTTGTGTGAGGAAAAGCATATGGCAGACAGGGCCATGGAATAAAGAGAGCTGACTCCAGTGAATATCTTAACTGACTACTTGTGAATTATTTCTCCTCCATAACCCTGCTTCTTCAGACCTGTCAATCTAAGGGAATAGAGGGGCTGTGCAGGGGGATGACTCACCCAACATGTGGATCTCTATATAGTTTATATATATGTTTATATTTGTTTATATATAATTTATATACATATAAATATTGCTTTTTGGGCCACACCCGGTGATGCTCAGGGTTTACTCCTGGCTATGTGCTCAAAAATTGCTTCTGCCGTGGGGGACCATATGGGATGCCAGAGGATCTAACTGTGGTCTATCCTAGGTTACTGCATGCCCTACCGTTTGCGCCACCAGTCCAGCCCCTGTATTTTATATTTTTAATTAAAGACCTAATTCCAGAAGAGATAGCACAGCGGCGTTTGCCTTGCAAGCAGCCGATCCAGTACCAAAGGTGGTTGGTTCGAATCCCGGTGTCCAATATGGTTCCCCGTGCCTGCCAGGAGCTATTTCTGAGCAGACAGCCAGGAGTAACCCCTGAGCAACGCCGGGTGTGGCCCAAAAGCCCCCCCAAAAAAAAAAACCTAATTCCATAAAATACGCATGATGGTGAAGGGACAGAAGGCAGAGCAGATGCAGAACAGAAGCGACCTCATGATGTTCTGCTCCACTTGCCCCTGGGCAATGGGTCCATGCTCGCATTGGTTTGAAAATACTCACTTTGACCATAGGGGGAATAGTAAGAGGCAGTTTTTTTGACATCTCCATAGTCATAGTCCACTGGAATGGCAGGACCGTTGTCAGTCAGACAGTTGCCAAGGCCATACTTCACAGGGTATATCTGTAAGAGCCAACGGAGGGTGTGTGAGTGCAGCGTCCACCCTGGGCTCAGATCTGGAAAGGTGGGTCCTGAGGTGGGACTCAGCTTTTCTCCCACCCACTCCAAGGCTCCCTCAGTCTGGCTCAGAGCTCCTGAGAAAGCAGCAGAGAGGACACAGCGACCCAGGGTGCAGACTCATATCACCACTGGAGTGTCCTGGACAAAGCCCAACTGCACTTCACCCCATTGTGGACCCTGATCGTCCTGTAGGCACCTCCACCCCGAAGCCTGGGTACCTGGTAGAGGCCAAAGAGGTTGTTCCCGTAATTCCGGAAGAAGTTCGAGAAGGTGTGATACCGAAGCAGTGAGTTGTCTCTCCAGGACTCCAGCGGAGTCAGGTTAGGTACATGCCAGATGCCAAGGTTCTCAGCCTGGATGTCGTAGTAGCCAGGGTTCTGCAAGACACCCCAGAGCCTGATGGCACCATGCACACGTCTACTCCCCACTGTCCCAAAGAGCCAGAAAACTAAGTGTGACCCAGGAGGAATGAGGGGAGAAGCAACCAAGGCCCTGCTGTCCACACTCCTCCACCCTGGGCCCACCCTGACACCAGGAGCTCAGCCAGCCTACTGCACCCTGGTACAGGCCAGGCCAGTGGTGCTCACCTTGTAGTCATCACTGGTGGCCGCCTCAGCAGACCCAAAAGTGTTGTAATTGGCCCAGTTATTGTCCCCCGCCGGGTAGTCAGCGCGGTTGCCCTGCTGGCTGGACCAGCGATCCCCCGCCGTGCACTTCCCAGCCAGGTGGTTCTCGTGCACGCTGGCCACCAGGGTCCAGCCGCCCCCGTCCGTGGTCATGTCACAGAAGGTCTGGTAGATGAGCCCGTTCTTCGTGCGAAGCTGATATAGCCCATCTGTAAGGAACACCCCAGATGCCCGGGCTCAGAGCTCTGTCACCAGACCCAGAATGTGCAGTCTGGGAAGTTCTAGCGTGGCTAGTGGCACCTTGTCTCTCTAAGGAGCTCCCAGGGTCATCTTGAATGGTTACAAACCGCTCACCCCAGTTTCTATTCCTGCTGCAATGACCGTGCAGAGCAGATATTCCTGGTGTCTTCTGGTTCAACGTTCCCTGAATGTCCCCTGAGAATCACTGATTCCAGTGCTGAGTCCCCAAATGCAAAGGGACACGTTTGTTGTCCCTGGAGATGACCAAAGCCTCCCCCAGTTCGGCTGAGCCTGAGCAGATAGTCTGCTTTGCTCCCCCATCCCCCGTGCCCTTGGGACTCATACATACCCTTTGAGTCCTTTCGATCCTGTTTGATTTCTTTGCAGCTCCGACGCAGGTAGCTCTCTCTGTCTTTGTCTGGTGAGGGAACCCCTCCGGTCTCAGGTGGCTCCAGACACAGACCTGCTCCTGTGGAGACAGAGTCATTCTCTCCGGGGGCGAAACACACTGTCCTCCAGGACTCACAGCCTTGTCTCTCACCTGCACTTGCTTTCAGACTGGGTTCTCCTTCTCTCGGGCTATGTGACCCTGTTCATAGCCGGCAGCACTGACTGATCTGTCCCCTCACTCTCTAAGGACCTCCCAGGGTCATCTTGAGTGGTCACAAACCCCTCACTCCGTTTCCTATTCCTGCTGCAAAGACGGTGCAGAGCAGATATCCCTGGTGTCTTCTGGTTCAACGTTCCCTGAATGTTCCCTGAGAGTCACTGATTCCAAATGCAAAGGGGGCATGTTTGCTGTCACTGGAGGTGACCAAAGCCTCCCCCAGTTCGGCTGAGCCTGAGCAGATAGTCTGCTTTGCTCCCCCATACCCCGTGCCTTTGGGACTCACACATACCCTCTGAGTCCTTTTGATCCTTTTCGATTTCTTTGCAGCTCTGACACGGGCAGCTCTCTCTGTCTCTGTCTGGTGAGGGACAGCCCCCTCCAGTCTCAGGTGGCTCCGGACACAGACCTGCTCCTGTGGAGACAGAGTCATTCTCTCCGGGGGTGAAACACACTGTCCTCCAGGGCTCACAGTCTTGTCTCTCATCTGCACTTGCTTTCAGACTGGGTTCTCCTTCTCTTGGGCTGTGTGACCCTGTTCATAGCAGGCAGCACTGACTGATCTGTCCCCTCACTCTTGAGGACCCCCCTTGAGAGGATGGCACTAAGGGGGAGGGGACTCCCTGAACCCACCCAAACCCCCCAACAGCCCTAGATTTGAGTTGAGGTCCCAGGTGCAGCCGTGCTGGGAGGGGACCTGGTCCCATATCTCTCACTGCTGAGCTCTCAGCCTCTCAGGGATACAGTCAGGAAGGATCCCATACTCCATGACCATTCCGAATCCTCAAGAACAGAGTGACCCCCAAGCCAGGCTCAAGTTTTTGTCACTTTTCTGAGCATCTCGGGTCCCTTCCCTTTGCAGAATTGGAACCAGCACCTGGGCTCAGATGATCAGTCCAGACTCACCTGGACCGGTGTACACAGAAAGGAACAGCAGACTGGAGCACAGGAACAAGATCAGCTAAGGGGACAGGACACACAGGGTCACCAGCAGGTCTGTTCTCTCCTTCCTCCCTCACACCTTCCTCCATACCTCACAAGGATGTGGTTTTCTGAGGGTCTAGAGGGGCTCTAGTCCCTTCAGACCTATCTATGTTTCTCCTCCCTCTTACCCATACCACACCTGAGATGCCATCTTTGCACTGCACAGGTACCCGCTTCTCTCCCTCAGATGCTGGAGTTCAGAGTTCCTGCTGAGTTGCTGAGATTTCGTACTTCTGCAGAGGTACTGCTGCAGGGCTGTGCCTACCTTTATGGGTGTAGCCAACCCTCTGCAGTTCATGCCCCTCCCTGTGATGATCTTATATGGAGGCAGGTGAGGAACAGAGTCTCTGGGATGGGAGAAGTCAGGTGTCTGCTGGAGGCAGCCACTGTAGGTTGGAAGGCAGGATGGATGGTTCCAGGATGGGGCAGTGTCCTATGGAATGTCTGGAAGGCTTTCCCTGACACCTTCTGCCCATTCTCTGGCTCTGTAAAGCTATGCTTGCAGAGACTGTCCTGTGCTGTAGCCAACCAAAGCTAGCTCTTGCAGCCAAAGTCTGTTTATTAATGTCAGATTTGTAATATGGAGGACTGGAGAGATAGCATATTTGCCTTGCACTCAGCTGACCCAGATTAGACCCAGGTTTGATTCCCAGCATGCCATATGGTCCCCCAGGCCTTCCAGGAGTGATTTCAGAATGCAGAGCAAGGAGAAATCCCTGAGCACAACTGGGTGTGCCCAAAACAACAACAAAAAGATTAGTTATAAGTTAATATTGACCATCTAAGCAAGACAGCAAAGTGATAGGCGCTCTCGCCTTTCTGGCATGGCTTCACCTAGTGTGCTATTACCCCTGTGTTTTATGACTCTCCCTCCTCCTCTGCACACACTTTGGCCTTTCATCTGATTCCATCTCCAGTCAGTTGTACACACAATGACACATACATGATGTGTGTTTCCACCACAGGACTGTCATCCCTCACCTCTGCACTCTCTCCAGCTCCCCAATGTGGCCTCTCCTGATGCCAAGAGTCATGGGTGACTAAGATCCAGGGTGGCACTGAGCAGCCTCCAAGACCTGGACAGTCTGAGGTCTGTGTCTTCCCTCCCTCTCTTAGGATTCTCCTGTCTCTTAATGTGCTTTGTTCCCAGGGGCTGCTCCAAGTATGAACATCAGGGCTTCATTCACCATGCCATCAAGAACTTGGGCTGTCAAGCCACCAACTCCTTCCTATGTTAAGCAGCATTTGAACTGTGTCAAGCAAGCAAGGCAGCCACAGTTAGCTAGTTCTCCCTGTGACCTCCAGCCCATTTCAGGGCTTGGAAAGATAGACCAATGCATGATAGACCAATGCCTCAATTAGAGACCAAGACACCTCAGAGATTGCAATTAGCAAAAGCAAGTTTATTGAACTGGCTAGCACTGGGTCCACCAATAGACAGAAGTCTGGATCCCTGAGCAGCAGTGCAGGTGGGCTTTTACAGGTCGGGGGAAATAATGGCAAGGAGCCATCAGTGTACAATCAGAAGTCAGGTTGAACTTTTCTTTCCTAGTAAGGTGCAGGATTCCGGGGATCCATGGAGTAACTATGTTATCACAGCCTTTGGCTTTGCTGACTTGAGTTGCTCATCCTGTCAGATGTTTGTGGTCAGCCAGTGGCAGCAATATCCGATGTCGGAATCATTCTGTTGACATAGAGCCCATCTTGTGGCAAGGTGGGTTGGACAGAAAGCAGAAGTCATCAACAAGTTAATGCAAGTTAGAGATTAAAAGTTCATCCTAACTTTATGTGTAATAAGCAGGTAATTACTAATCTGTTTTTTTGTTTTGGTTTTGGTTTTTTGTTGTTGTTGTTATTTTTTTGTTTTTGTTTTTGGGTCACACCCAGAGGCACTCAGGGGTTACTTCTGGCTTTGCGCTCAGAAATTGCCTCTGGCAGGCATATGGGATGCCAGCATGGATTCAAACCACATTCCTTCCTGAATCTGCTGCGTGCAAAGCCAACATCCCACCACTGTGCTAAATCTCTGGGGCCTACTACTACTTTAGAAAGCACCCTGAAACATGCACACTGGGAGCCTCCTCACTCGCTGAGATGGGAGGCCAGGAATCAAACCCAGTTTGATCATGTACAAGGCAAGCAACCTGCCTGCTGCTTTTATGGGCTGGATAGTGACAGCAATGTGTGCCAGCCAACTAAGCTCCTTCCTACCATCTCTCTTTTTGCCCAGCAGTTCCTGTCTAGGGTTTTTCTTCTTGTCCCAGTCTCCCAGGTCTTTCAAAAATCACGAAGGTCTCATTCAACCAGGTCCTACATTCCTAACTCCATCAGAAGAAAAACGAAGGTCCTGTCCTGATATAGACTGCAACATGAATCCCACTGCAACCCCAAATATTGAGCCTCGGAGAGAGCAGTTTTATTCTGTGAGATGGTGATGGATGGCCTGTAGATCCCCCAAACTCCCCTGGCTTACTTCTCTGGGGGATTCTCCCATCTCTGTGGCTTAGTGCCCCTCTACCTAGGTCCTCAGTCCAGCTCTGACATACAGGGATGTAGCTTGTCTGCACCTGCCTCTGAATGTACCTCTCTGTGGAGCTGCCCTGATAACTCCCTGAGCCAAGGTATGACTTCTGAACCACAATGTGGTTTGGAGGTTGTGCCTGAGGTCACCAGAGAAGAGTGATTGGGTATAGGTGTGCACAATACCCCTTCTGTCATGGCCTCTAGCCCTGACTTAGATATCCTTCACTTCTGGTGCTGATTGTATCCTGGCTTCAGTGTCCTGAGACCCTGACATTAGAGTCCCATGTTTAATGTGCCCCCTTGTTCCTCGATGAGTCAGGGCAAGTGCAGCAGGAGGGAGAGAATGAATCATGCAGAAGACTTCTGCAGAGCTGTTAGGTGTCCATTTTGTTGCTGTTTGAGTGTGCCAACATCATTGAAGCACCAAGGCAAAAGACAACACACACACACACATACACACACACACACACACACACACTCACATTCAAGGGGATGGAGCACTCTGGGTAGACTCCCAGTTGAACTTTATGTCAGAATGGAGTCAAGGGCTGGCCTATTGAACTGGAGCCCAGCAGAATTTACAGAAACCATCTTCCATCTTTGCAAATATTCACTGAGAGCAAACTGACAAGTGAGTCTACAACAAAGAGCAGTAAGTCAGGTGGGCCCATTGCAGACTCAGAAGCCTCTGTGGCAAAAGAGCCACAGGGGTCCAGAGTGTTGGCAGTGGAGGGATAAGCACAATTCTGAGTTCTCAGGGCTAAACCAGAGATGGTCTGGACACTTCGGCATCTTAGAGGTGTCCAGGTCTGGGCACTTAGGCCCCTTGGATATATCCAAGTCTTTGCTGCAGTGGGCAGGTCCTGTGCAGAACGAACCAGCTTTCTAGGCTGGCAAGGCACTCAACACCCAGAGCCAGTGGCCTTGCAGCTATGTCTAGGGTCCCAGACAAAGTGTCAGCACTGCTTCGCAGTCAGGACATGGAGATGCCTGTGCTTACTCCTACATCCCTTACCACATGCACTGGGAACCCTGCTCCTGCCCCCACTGTGTGCTCCGGGAACCCCTATTTTGCACACATTGTTGATCCAGGAACCCTGCTCCTATGACCATCTCAGTCACCTCCAAGAGGCCACTAAAAGCATAGACTTGGGCACACAAACCCGTGTGGCCAGTGCTTGCTCAGTGTCATGTTTCTGGCTACCCCCAGATCTCTATGATCACTGGTCTGACCTATTTTCCATACCCAGCTTGGGCCCAACATTCCACCACCAGAAGAGCTAACTTAGACCCTGGGTCCCTGAGCTTGCTACACCTTCCAGAGTTCAGCTAAGGCCATTCCAGGACAATGACATGGGGCCAGCAAAGGTAGCCCCTTCGTATCCACACCAACAGGCTGCTATGACGCTGTACCCCTGAGTCCTCAAGGGACCCCACTTGCTAAATGAGCTGACTCTGGGAAGTATGGGAGCCCCAAGAGAGCAGTCTGGCCTTGACAGACCTTGGTGTGCAGCAGATCCCATTGTCTACAACCTGGAAGCCCTGCAGGAGACACTCGTTCCCAAAAGGACCCTTGGAGGATTCTGAATAGCTCCTCCCTCTACTTGCAGCCCCAAAGGCAGCATCCCAGCAGCTGCACATCTCATGCTTTCTGGAACCCAGCTCCAGGCTTGCTGCAACTGAGCAGCTCTCCGGGTCAAGCACCCCTTGAGTAGGCTCAAGTCTCCCAAGCCAGACCCAATTTAAACTAAGCCCTGGGCAGCTTCTGGGAACACCTGGTCAACCCTAAATCCACAGATGCATTGCTCAGCATGCACGCACCCCCCTTGCAGATGTGTTGCGTCGGACTTCATGTTCCTTGGACACACTAGCCTTCCTATATCCTGGACTTGCAGCTGGACACCGGGGGCACTATCCAGCAGGTGTCCAAAATTGCTCCAGGTTTGGGGTTGGCATTTAACCTGTGGGTTCTTTTTCCTGGGTGCCTGCGGACCGCGCCACCTTTCCAGTTCAGAAAATGAGTTTGTGCTGCACAAGACCTGCCCACTACTCATAGTCTTGGGTCCAGGAGATCTAGAAGACTCTCAACAACAGAGAATCAAACATCTCTCAGGGTAGAACTATCCATCTCTTCTCTTGATCAGCCCTGCGAACTCACAATCAGCCAAAAGCCCCATCACCACTACCCTGGACCACAGATTGTAGGCTGTTCTACCACTGTGGTTTTTGGGGCTGCAGGTTGGACCAGCCTGCCTTCCTGCTGCTAGTCATGGGCTCATTTGCCAGTTTGGCTATAATGGACATTTGCAAAAAAAATGGAAAAAGGTCTCTGTGAATTCTATTGGGCCCGTGGGCCAAAGGTCAGCTCTTGACTCCATCCCTGACACAAAGTTCCATCTTCGTATCTACCCAGAGTGCTCATTCCCTGTGACTGTGTGAATGTGTGTGTGTGTGTTTTGTCATTTGTCTGAGTGATTCAGCAACTATGTTGTCAAACCCAAAAATAAATTGAAATAGACAGTTCGGAGAACAGCAGAAGCCTCTTGCATGTTTCATTTTCCCCTTCCTTCTGCATTTGTCATGACTCCTCTAAAAATGAGGGGGCACATTAAACATGAGGCTCCTGTGTCCCCATAAAGAGAATGCTCCATAGTTCTCAGCCAGGGCACAACAACAGCACCAGAGAAAAATGAGAACTTGAAGAAGGGCAAGGGAAGGGCAAGGCTCAGAGAAGGGCTATAATGAAAAGGGGGGTTTGTACACCTCTGCCAGGTCACTGTTTTCTGCTGCCTGCCAGCACAACCTCCTTTTGGGATCAAGTTGTCCCAGGGTGACATCAGGAGCAGCTCCACAGAAAGGAGGAGAGGAAATCAGGAGCAGACTGACCATAGCATTGTACATTAGAACTGGAAAGAGAGGGTAGTAGATGGAGGCACAGAGCAGGAGCTGAGAACCAGAAAAGGGAAAATATCCCAGAGAAGGGAAGTTAAAGGGTGTGGGGGACCTAGAGGCCATTCATCAGCTTATAACCAGAAAAATTTGTCCCTTGGAGAATATTTGGGAGTGTTGGTAGAGGTTTTATTAATTGGTCCTCATACTGCCTTCTGATTAGATGTCTCTTGATTGGTTCTTTTGGTTTACATGTTCAAAAGATGTTCCACATTGCCTCCTCATCTGGCTTACTCCCCTTGGGGGTGGGCTTTATTTTTCTCAATAAAGGTGACTTGGAGTTCTGGCTGGATGAGGCGCTGTCATCTTGGTTTGTGGTTCCACATGATGGAGCGGCCAGCTTGTAGGTGAACAGCTTGCAGTGTGACACTCTGGCCTGCTATTCCTTCCAACTATGAGTGGATTACTCCTGTGTCAAAATTTTTGCTGGATCTTTGTCTCTTGTCCTACCTGGATTAGGGCCATGGGGATCTCTCTCCCTTTCTGGGGATTGTGGAACACACAACCCACCATTGTAGTGAGACTCGTGTTAAACTCTGAATTAGTGCAAGACCTCGGATTTCTTCTTGTGGAGTTAGGAATGTAGGACCTGGTTTTATGAGACCTCAAGTTTATTCTTTTATTTTTCTTTTCATTATAGGGTCATACACAGTGACGCTCAGGAGTTACTCCTGGCTATGGGCTCAGAAAATGTTTTCGGCTTGAGAGAAACATATGGGACACCATGAATCAAACCCAGATTCATCCTAGGTCAGCCACACACAAGGCAAACTCCCTACTGCTGTGCTATCTCTTCGGTCCCGAGAGCTCATGTTTTCTGAAAGATGTGGGAGATCGGGAGACACAGAAAAACCCTAAACAGAAACTGCGGGCAAAAGAGAGACAGTAGGAAGGACCTTAGTTGGCCGCCACACATTTGTGCCATTATGCCTCCGAGATTCGGCTTCACATCCCCTACAGCAGACAGTGTGCTTGCACAGCACATTGACAACTGAGTTTGATCCCCAGTCTCCCAAACACAGCCAGGAATGAAGCTTGGGAGCAGAGCCAGGAGTAAGCCCTAAAAATAACGCATGAAAGGCACAAAAACTACAAAAAAGAGGATGATTCAATGTTGTATTACTGATCCTACCCTAATCAATGATTGTGCCCCACCCTAGGGTGTGACCTGGTGATTGTATATTGGATTATTGCTTACTTGGTATTCTGCTCTCACCCTAGAGTGGAACCTGATTCTTGTGTATAAAAGCAATAGGAAGGCTGGGGACATTCTGAAGCTTTTTCTTCAGCCTTATCCCCTGAATAAAGTAGATATCTCCTGAAGCCTGACTGCCTGTGAGTTTTCTACACGCCGCTAACCTGAACCCTCAGAACTGCCGGCTGAACAGGGTGGCAAACCATATTCCTAGCTAGAAGAGAAAGACCTCATCCTCCATCCCACCATCATCAAGCCTCATCAAGGGCTGACTTGCAACAATTCAACAGGTTACTACATTTTGTCACTGATTGATCCAGGGTAAAAAAGACTTGTGGTCATGTCTAAAAGAAAGAAGGGAGGAATGTTTGCCATAGAGCAGGTGGGGTGAGGGCTTGAGGGAAACTGGGAACATTGGTGGTAGAAATAGGTACTGGTGAATGGAGTGGTATTGGAACCTGTATGACTGAAACTCAATCATGAATGACTATAAGTATCTCATTAGGATTCAATTTTTTAAAATATAATTTACAACATTGTGGTGGGATGGAGAGTTAGCACAAGAGTTAAGGTATTTGCCTTACATGCTCCAATCCTGGTTTGGCCCCTGGAACTACAGGATCCCTGGGTATTACTGATTGTAACTCTCAATGTCCTCTGTCCCCCCCACCTTCCAAAAAGTGATAGTGCTGTTCTCTGGCCAAGAGATAAGGGCAGGCATGGCTCTGCAGCTCTGCCATTACAGGGGAAGGGGCTCTGGGATGCACTCTGCAGAGACTCAATTCTAGGGTCCACTGGAGAAAGAAGTTATAGGAAGAAGGGAACCTCCATGCTGTGCCCAGGATTTCAGGTCTAATGGACATGGTGGAAACAGAGGTTTCCAGGATTTGGGTAGGTCCAAATACCCAGGATGGGCATGGCTCTGCAGCTCTGCCCATATAAGGGAAGGGGCTCTGGGATGCACTCTGCAGAGACTCAACTCTAGGGTTCACTGGAGGAAGGAGTTGAGGGGTCCTCAAACATTTTAAACAGGGGACCAGTTCACTGTCCTTCAGACTGTTGGAGGGCCAGATTATAGTAAAAACAAAAATTATGAACAAATTTCTATGCACACTGCATATATCTTATTTAGAAGTGAAGAAACAAAATGGGAATAAATACAATATGTGACCCGCGGGCCGTAGTTTGAAGACCCCAGAGAGGGAACCTCCATGCTGTGCCCAGGATTTCAGGTCTAATGGACATGGTGGAAACAGGGGTTTCCAGGGACAAGCTCAGAAGAGAGCCATCCCCAACAGATGTGGTGGTTTGGATAGGAATAGGGTCCCTGAGGCTCCTGAAGGCTCCAAGACCTCATTTGAGGTTTTCTGACTCAGTATGTGGGTTTGACAAAGGAAAATCTAGCCAGTGATCCTGGGCTATTGCCTGCTGTTCCTCCTGCAGCCACAAAGGGAAGCCAGGTGTCTGGCAGTGACCTTGGCTATCTGGGGTAGCTGGAAACTTGGCACTGAGTAAGCACTGGGCGGGCACGCAGGTGTGTGTGCCAAGTCCACGCTTGCAGTGGACACTCTGAGGCAGCGAGAAAGGTCATGGGAGTAGAGTTCCTGGAGCACACAGGAGGCAATAGCAGAGTTTCCAATGCACAATTGGTAGCACCATCAGGGTTCCAGGCACAAACTGGGAGGCAAGAGCAGGGTTTCGGTGCACATGGTAAAGAAAGTAGGAGTGAGCACAGGCACCTCCATATCCTGACTATGGACCCTGGACTAGCTGTGGGGCTACTGGCTCTGTATGCTGAGTGCCAGGCACCCACCACAGCGGCGTGGACTCCACTCTGGGCCTCTTCCGACATCGTCTGATCTGCTGGTTCTGGAACCATGCCTTTGAGGATAACAGGCACAAAAAAGGACCCCGAGGGCCTCGAGCTGGGATTCCTTTGGTGTCTTCAGGTGAGGCAGGGCCCTTTCCCATCCCTCTTTTCTTCCCTCTGCCCGCCAATTCCACAGGGTGCTGCTGGGGCTTGGGAGGGCTGGAGGAGAGATCTGGAGCTTAGAAGTTCCTGTTCAGGGACTGTGGAGAGAGGGTAGGATACCTACCAGTACCTGCACCCTCAGCAGCTGGAGCCTTCTTACCAGCTCCTGGCACTACCTGTAGTCTGGCTAGGGATTCTTCTCAAAGGACACCAACAGTTGCTGCCACTGCTCCTGGCTGTAGTGCATGTGAGGCCACTTTCTGGGCTCAGCTGCTCAGGGACCAAGCACATCAAAGTGTCAGTGGGTTGCATCCAGCCACTTTCCTCAACCTAGCATCCCCTCAATGTCTGGAGCAGGCTTCCTCCTAGCAGGAGAAGGAGTACAAGTAATTACAAGAGGTAATTGCAAGGAGTAATCTCTTGGCTGTTTGTGGCCTCTGCTCCAGTCTGGACTCAGCCAGTGTGGCTGCAAGCCCGAGATGGGCCAGCTCAACTGCTGCAGCCATTCCAATTCCACTCGCCAGCTGTTCTGGCAGAGCTATACCTAGACTCACTCACCAAGCCACAACAGTTGCTTGTACTCCAATTGCTCTTGGGCTCTGCAGACCTAGCCACACAGGATCCCTGGTACCCATTCTGTCAATTCATCCCCACCAGGGCTTTATCCCTTAAAGCTGATACTTCCCCACAAGCCTCTGCATCCGTTGGGCCACACCCAGAAAAACAAATCCCTCACTGTCCTGCCCAGCTCACCTCTAGTCTCAACCACAGCCTGAGAGACCGGCAAGCAGGAGAACAGTGTCCACACATCCTGCTTTAGCTCTGTAGCTCTCAGACACTGGCCTGGGCCCTGGATGGTTTTTTGGCCACAGGTTCCATCCACCCACACTCCTATTTGGGTTTCACATGTTCACATGTGTCTACGCCCCCATCCTCAATTAAACAAAAGCTACAGATGAGGAGAGAACTTTTTTTTTTTTTTTTTTTTTTTTTTTTTGGTTTTGGGGCCTCAGTTGATAGCGTTCAGGGCTTATTCCTGGCTCTGTGTTTAGAAATTGCTCTTGGCCTCTCACAGGTCCATATTGGATGCCAGATATTGAACTGCATCAGTTGCATGCAATTCAACTTCTGAAAGAGCACTATTAAGAAAGTAATTTGGGGCCTGAGTGATTGGCTCAGCAGCAGGGCATTTGCCTGAACATGTGTTCAAATCCTGGTGCCCCATATGGTTTTCCAAAGCCAGGAACTATTTCTGATCACATAGCTAGGAGTATCTCTGAGTGTGGCCCAAAAATAAAACAAAAGTAAGTAAAAAGAAAGTAATTTAACAACACATTTTCAATAATATTGAAATTCAGGAATGTTGACTACTCCAGTTTAAAAAAGGGATGGGCAAGCCATAAAATGTATTACCATATTTCTGGAGAATATGGTATGTCCTGGTTGGCACCAAGATGGCTAAAAAAGAAGTGAAGGTGAGTGTTCTGCTGTGGCACCCACACAAAAATACATCAAACCTGATCAAACCCAGACTCCTGGCTGAGACCTGTAGCTAAACACATTGAGCGCACACCCTGTGTAAACACACAAAACACACACCCTGCTTTCCCTAATTGTCTAAAAATTAAGTAAGAGGGGTGGGTGGATCACTTGTCTCTGAAGCTGGAGTGAGTTTCAGCGTGTCATATACCATATACGACCCCTGACTTTAAAGTAGCTTTTCATGGGTTAAAAAGTTGTCTTAAAAGTCAGAAAATACTGTATATAGTATTTGAGTTATATACTCAAGGTTTTGAATATATAGTAAAGATTTGCCCTACTGGTTCTGGAACCAAGCCTGTGAGGATAACAGGCACAAATGGGATCTCGAGGACGTCGAGCTGGGGTTCCTTTGGTGTCTTCAGGTGATGCAGTGCTGCCAGGCATCATCACTCAGCCTCTGGTTGTCCTGATTCATCTTTCAGGGCACACAGAGGAGCTGAGTTACCAAGCGCCACATTTCATCCAGCCATTGTATATGTGTTTTCCAGTGCTCAGTCCTCTGTTCAGCTTTTATGGGACACAGAGAAGGTGCTCTGTCTCCCTCTAGCTGTCCTATTAATCACTCACCCCAGCCAGCTGCTCTTGGAGGAGCCCCCTCTCCCTGCTCTCAATGTTTTATGTTTCCATGTTTGATGACAAATAGCCTTACATTTACAAGTGACAGTTTTCCAGCTAAGTACATGAATGACACAAGCATTTGAATTAAAATTTCCATATTGAACTAAAACCATACGTTTTTTAATTTCCATTTGGTGTGTATTAAAAGAGAGGTAGTCTTATATGGCAAAGATAGCCCCAAATCTATATTTTAACAGAAAAAGTAGGGGGTCGTCTTGTTGGGAACTGACTTGTTTGAGGACATTTTGCTGTTCTTTCTGCCATAGCCCAGCTTTTCACCTAAAAGCAATATGCAGTCTTGCTGTAAATTTTTGAGCTAAGAGAAAAGAATGTGCAGCTGCAGGACATAATTTAGCTCTAAGCCCGGAGGAGAGTAAAAACTGCCTGGTACAGTTATCAGAAACTAGGCCCCATTCCTTAAGACCACATTCCTGAGTGAATTAGGCTGTTATCAATAAGTATATGCTACATTGTCTGTTCAAGATCACTGAGGCAAGCACATCTTGCACCATTTCCTGATAGTCAAGCAATTAGGAATGCAGCTAGAAGGACACTAAAAGTTTCCATTGAAACAGCACGTTCAGCATAGCTTGAAGGTCATCCAGCCCCCTAGCCCACTGTCCACTTCGCGCCAAAAGTATGATTGACAGCACCTTTGTACTGCCCCCTTCTCCTTCACTATAAAAGAAGGAGTTGTATTTCAATAAACGCCTTTGAACAGTGAAATATTGTCTTAGGCCATTTATTATTAACCTCTCTTAAATTTCTTACAGTGTGGTTGTGCTTCTACTCAGCAAAATAGAAGTGCGGTCGTCTGAGAAGCCTTCCCAGCTAATTCCTGCTGGCCGGGCCCCCCTGGGGGGCTTCAGGACCCTGCATTTTGGCGCCCAACGCTGGGCTCGAAGATCACCGCCACACTCCGAACGACTACGGGTCGGCGAGTCCGGAGCTGTTTCATAAATCGCGGGAATTACCTCATCAGGGTAAGCGTTGAAACGAGTTAGCCTTAATCAAAAATTTAAACTGCAGTTTTTTCAGTCATTCTGATCGCCGCCCCTGATTGGCTTTTGGGGCTTCACCCATAGGATACGCTACCATGGGTGTTTTCGTTGAGTACTGAACTTAAATTCATTAAATATATACAGTCTGAGTTGAAAGCCAGACATATAGAGGTTACCAAAAAAGATATTTGTAATTTCTTAATGTTTTAATCATAATGTTTGCCAAAAATCTACTGTTCTGGGCTCCCTCTCATCTGTTTCCTTCCTCCTCTGATCCTTCATCTTCACTTCTGCCGCTAACAGTCAGCCACTTCCCTAACCTTGCCTCCAGCTTTTCTGTCGCTGCAAAACTAAAAGCTGCCTTTAAAAATCTCCCTGGCGTTTCTCCTACCCTGCCATAGCCTGCCTCAGCTCCGTCCTTGCTCCGTCAAAGTTTTTACTCCCCTCCTTAGCCGGCAATTACTACAGAGCAAAGTCTTTAATTAAAAAAAAAGCCTCACAGTTGTTTCAAGCCGTGTAACCCCAGCCCCTTACACGCTCTCCTGCTTGAAATCTATTGGGGGCGGCGCTGTCTCCCCCGCTGAAAAGCTGAACTCTTGCAAAGTTAACTTTTTCTCCACAGTAAAATCTTTCCTTCCAGCAAGCAAGCACAGATTCTAATCTCTGAGCTCATCGCTGGCTTCACCTTAAAGGGACAGCGCCCATTTTCCAAATCCCAGCTTAAACCCGGTTCCACACGTGGCAACAAACTTTTGCTACTCCCCCCCCCCTCTTGGCCATGCGGCCGCTTCAGCAAAATTCAGCGAGCAGGGCGAAAACCTCCCATCCCTTACTATACAAATGCCTATCTTCCCTCAGGCTTTTATAATTGTCTCTCTGGTGCTACAAATGTTCCTTTTTTCCTGAGTTGGGATGCCTAAGTTGAAATGTTTTTCTAAATATAAAGGCCACAGTTGGTAAAATCAAAAAGTCTTAAATGTGTTACAAAATGTCATAAAAAGTTCTTTAACCTATGCAAAGGTCACGTATGTGTGGCAATACTTTGTACCTGTTTTTAAAACTGTAAGTTTCTCTGTACCTAAGTGCAAAACATAAAAAAAAAAAAAAAAAAAAAAAAAAAAAAAACTTAAACCAAATAGTCTAAACCTTAAAGGCAATTAAATAGTTCAAACAGTGGCATAAAAGCCATTTTAAAAACAAAAACAGTGTAATAACTAACTAAATAAATCTGTTCATAAATTAATGTTCATAAAATTAAACCTTAAGTAGCTTTGTCCTTTTTCTTAATTTCAAGCCTAATTTTAAACTCAAAGGTAAGTAAAAATAATTTTGCATTTTCCAAGTTTAATCTTAAGTTGTCTCTGTTCATGTTGTGGTTAGCCCTTTTTAAAATAATATTGTTAATTAGTATCATAAAAGTAACTAAATTTTATAAGCAAATTAACAAGTATTAAAAATAATTTTGGTCTTAAGCTCTAGGTGTGTAAATGCATCAAATGTCTTTAACTATATTTTATAATGTCTAAACATTTTGTTAATTTGGTATCTAATATTTTTTACAAATTATTCACTTTAAGTCTTCAAAGTAAAAACAGTTGTTTTTTAAAGTCAGTTTTTTATACCTTTAATAATCATAGTTCATACTCTTGTGTTTAATCATAAAAATTTTAACACTTTATTACAGCTGTTTTACTATTCTACTGTAAAACCAATTTATAACAAACCTGTTCCTTTACAGCAAATGATATCATACTTCAAAGTAAAAACTCCTTCTACAGCGCTCATTTTTTAACTGCTAACATTTTCCTTCATGATTTAAACTTCAAATTAAAATTGTTTTAAAAATGTTTTGTGTTAAAGCTAAACCTTAAAATTTATTTTCAGCAGTTCCACTCCAGCTACGTTAACAATTTTTTACAAACATGCCGGCTAAATATTTAAAAGCGCTTGTCAATTTTTCCAATGCAAATTTTGAATAAGTCCTCTTGTCTGTTCATGTGTGTGTGTTATGCGTGAAAGTGGCCACAATGTTGTGTTTCGTGTTTGTTCTGTCTGTCTATTTGTTATTTTTGCATTTCATATAAATACAATTTTTAAAGCCTTATCCATTTTTAAAATTTCAATTAATTTTTTTTAACCTGGCTTAGTCTGGTCATCTAACAAACTGTGAAATCCTGCTAAAAAATTCTGTGCTAAGCTAGCTTTGTTCTATCAGCATGGCAGAAAAGGTAGGGGATGGTAAACCCCAAAAATTTCTCAAATGGCCATCAGGAATAATTTTTCCCTGGAGAATTTTTGGACTTTGCAATCCCCAGTTTTTCTGCTATGTGTAGTTAAGGCCAATAGAATAAGGCCAAATGTGGCTAGAGAAAGAAGCATCTAGCTTTAAAATAATAACTAATAAGTTTAAGAAAAATCATTTAAGTTCAGTTTAAAGGCTTTTGAACAATTGGCTATCATTAATTATCGCCACATTTCATCCAGCCATTGTATATGTGTTTTCCAGTGCTCAGTCCTCTGTTCAGCTTTTATGGGACACAGAGAAGGTGCTCTGTCTCCCTCTAGCTGTCCTATTAATCACTCACCCCAGCCAGCTGCTCTTGGAGGAGCCCCCTCTCCCTGCTCTCAATGTTTTATGTTTCCATGTTTGATGACAAATAGCCTTACATTTACAAGTGACAGTTTTCCAGCTAAGTACATGAATGACACAAGCATTTGAATTAAAATTTCCATATTGAACTAAAACCATACGTTTTTTAATTTCCATTTGGTGTGTATTAAAAGAGAGGTAGTCTTATATGGCAAAGATAGCCCCAAATCTATATTTTAACAGAAAAAGTAGGGGGTCGTCTTATACGCTGAAAAATACGGTACTAAGAATCTCCCTGGTGCTACATTAATAAACAAGCAACCAACCAACCCAACCTTATTGCTGCTGTAGGAATTGAACATCCTAAGTGGCAGCATTGGCTTAATGGTTTCCACGTGCATAAGTACTTGCCATACACAAGAGAATTCACTCATAATATGTTTCATTTTTAAAATTCACTTCAAACAACCACAATTGTCTATAACATTAACAGGATCCAAGCCTCTACCAACGAAGACCTACCACTGCTTTGGCATTGACTTACTCCAAAGAGTGCTCCCAACACCCAGACGACTCAGCAACAGTCTGCATGTAGGGCAGATCGCTCCACATTTAATGGTATGCTGAAACTAGAGGATGCTCCACATCAGCCTGGCATCGATGATAGAAATGCACAGAATCCAGAGTCTTTAAATATAAGAATCTGATACCAGCAATAGCTAAAGTGTGGAAAAGTTTCACTGGGACCACGGAGAATGACTCGGGTTGGATGGACTGGTATGCCTGAAATCCAGAGTCGGTCTTATGCCAATAAACTTCTGAGGTGAGACCTTTTTGTAATCAGGTCAAGGATTTTTTTCCATTTTTCCCATTTTTATGGACCCAAACAACGGCGATTGCCACTATCACACCTTTATTATATTTTTTTACTCTTATCCTTTAAAGAAAAAAAAATACAATTTACTGAACTTAAAAACAAATAACTGTAGTAGAATGCCTGTCTCAAATACAGGCAGGGGATGGGAAGAGGAGAAGGGGGTAATGTTACACTGGTGGGGGGGGAGGTGTTCTGTTTATGACTGTAACACAACTATGATCGTGTTATTTAAATAAAAAATATATTTTAAAAAAATAAAGAATACACACACACACACACACACACACACACACACACACACACACACACACACACACACTCAATAGTAAAGGAAGAATCCCCAAAGAAGGAGGAGCAGACAGATGAGGCCCTTTCTCACGCAATGCTTGGAGCCTTCGTAGGGCCGCGGGGACTTCTGGGAAATGTAGTTTTCCACGACACCTCTGATTCCAATGGAGGGCCTAGGGATCCCAGGAACAGTTTCACTCTCTGTGACTCTGGCTCTCAAGTCCGCTGAGGTGCGGGTTCTGCAAGGCCTCGCTGCTCCGGGAGGTCCCACGTTGGGTTCTGGTGCAGTGAGGGAGCCTCCCTGAAGGCTGAGGCCAGTGTCTTTCTCTGGAGGGAGGCAGCTGGCTTCTGAGCATGCTTTACCCCTAGTATTGGCTCCTAGATGGGCTGGAGAAGGGGTTCCTAGAATTATGGCCCACGGGACACATGTGGCCCTCCGAGGACTGTTATCTGGCAGCCTGGTGTTTTTGCCCCTGCTGTCTGTCCTGCTTAGCCACAGACTGGTCCCGGCACACAGTGCGCATGTGTGGGATGTGCCTTGTATTTGTTCCCTTTTTGGATTTATATTTCAAAATAAGATATGGGCTGGGCGGTGGCGCTAAAGGTAAGGTGCCTGCCTTGCCTGCGCTAGCCTTGGATGGACTTCGGTTCGATCCCCCAGTGTCCCATATGGTCCCCCAAGCCAGGAGCAACTTCTGAGCACATAGCCAGGAGTAACCCCTGAGCGTTACCGGGTGTGGCCCAAAAACCAAAAAAAAAAAAAAAAAAAGATATTTTCATATTGCATAAGAATTGTTCACTTTTTTTTTTAAACTATAGTTCGGCTTTCCAATGGTCTGGCCCCTATTTAAAAAGTTTGAGATCTCCTGAGCTGGAAGAACTGAAATGCATGAGCGACTGTCTATAATTTTTTTTTATTTTTTTTTTTTTTTGACTGTCTTGAAAGGTCCGGACGTCCTAATCTAGCTGCCCGACGCAGAGAAATGAAGAGGCTGAGGCCCCAGCAAATGCTCCAAAAAGTGCTTTATTACTGACCAGAACGGCCAGGGTCAATGTGTGCCCAGAATAGGACAGGGACAAAGACCTTGTGGTCCCGTTGGTCCCTCCTTATATAAGATGAGAAGTGGGAGGGGAAGGAGTGACGCCACTTCCTTGAGGGCTGGACTTCCGCTACAGTAACACGAATCATTGGTGAGGTAGGGATAAAGGCGGGACTTCCTTAAGGGCGGGACATCCGCCAAGGTAAAACGAGTTATTGGTGGGGCCAACGTAGTGACGACTTCCTTACGGGGTGGGGCTCCCGCCAAGGAGGGGTCTTCAAACTACGGCCAGCGGGCCACATATTGTATTTATTCCCATTTTGTTTCTTCACTTCTAAATAAGATATATGCAGTGTGCATAGAAATTTGTTCATAATTTTTGTTTTTACTATAATCTGGCCCTCCAACAGTCTGAAGGACAGTGAAATGGCCCCTGTTTAAAAAGTTTGAGGACCCCTGTTTGCTCCTGTCTTTTATTCATCCTTCCAAACCCTTAAACACATAATTTTACTGCCTCTGAGTTTCAATTTTCTTATTGTTTTAAAAACTAACCTAGTAGGTGTGGCAGTGGAAATATGTACATGAGAAATTATCAATAGTATCACAATTCAAAATCGCAAATAAAAAATATGTGGAGGAACACAAATGCTCAGGATGCTTAGAGGTGGAATGAGGCATTTTTAATTATTAAATATTATTATTATTATTTAAATCTTTAGTAATAATTTAAATTATTAAATATTATTCTTCCTGTTGCTTTATACGAGAATTTATTTTTTTGCAGGTTCCACCAAGAAATGATGACCTTGTGCCAAGGTATATCCTGTGAAGAGAAAGCTTGGAGTCTGGAAGTGACTTCAGTGTGTTTTTATGTAGGTGTGGTTTCAAGCTGTTTCAAGGGGGAGCATGGTAGGACAGCACAGTTGGTAGGTTGTTTACTTTTAACATCACTGACCTAGGTTTGATCCTCAGCATCCCTTAGGGTCCCCTAAACCTGCCAGGGGTAATTTTTGAACTCAGAAACAGGAGTAATCCCTGAGTGCCGCTGAGTGTGGTCCCCCAAAATCAACAGCTACTACTAAAGAATGTGACTAGAAGTTGCAAGCACCAAACCTGGACCAGTGTTTGGCAGCAAAATCCTTACTGCTTCTTCCCAGAGGACAACCCCCAGCAGTGTGGGGGCTCCTATTCCTTTAATTGAAATGGATACGGGGACTCAGAATGGGTACAGCAACAGCCAGGAGATCAAGGAGGCAGCCGTGCTTCTGTTCTACCGAGAAGCAGTGCCTGAGCCTAGTCCTGTGACAGTTGGCCCTCAGGTTCAACCCAGTACCCATTTGATGCCTTGAGCCTCTCCAGGAGCGATTGTTGAGTGTAGTCAGGAGTCAGCCCTGAGTATTGCCAAGTGTGGTTCCAAAACTAAACAAAAATAAATTGCATGAATTTGTGCTTTTGGATTACTGTCTTCTTACAATTATTGGAACCCTTAAGGGATATATTTAATGGGCCTGGAGAGATAGCACAGCGGCGTTTGCCTTGCAAGCAGCTGATCCAGGACCAAAGGTGGTTGGTTCGAATCCCCGTGCCTGCCAGGAGCTATTTCTGAGCAGACAGCCAGGAGAAACCCCTGAGCAACACCGGGTGTGGCCCAAAAAAAAAAAAAAAAAAGGATATATTTAAATGAAATTGTTCTGGTGATTTTTTTCTCTGACTTTCTGAGTTGGAATCACATCTCTGGGATCCCAGAATACTATCCTTTGGGCCCTTCTTGTTAGAGTTAGGGGAGGGGCAAAGATTTTGTTCTTCTTCAATCCTCTTACCATGTCATGGCACACACTGGACAGAAGAAGAGGACAGAGCCCTTAAGCAAATCCTGGTTGTGAATTTCCTCAATATAACCCACTCATAAGAGTTAAGTCACACATTGTGGAAAAGAGAAAGGATTGGAGTGAAAGTAGAGCAAGGAGAGTGCTGACCTTGCTCTCAGCCATCCCAGAACTCCAGAGTCCCTCAAGTTCTGCTAGGAGTAAACTCTAAGCATCCCCAAAAACCAAAGAGAAACATAGAAGCAGCTGTTGTGGGTTCGGTCCCTGCCCACACGGGGGGGGGGGGGGGTGTTCCTGGATGGATTCTGGGGCCAATTCCAGCCTGTAGTTTGGCTTTCCACAATGCCAAACCTCTCTGCTACCAGCCAGAGTGAACTGGCCCTGATACTCCTCTCAGGGGCAGAACTGTGTCCCATGTGCAAGGCTACGTTCCCCAGTCCAGTCTCATTTCATGACACCTTGGGGGGGGGGGGAAGAGTCTGTTATCTATGTTCCCCAAAATGGGCTGTTACTCAGTCTCAGCACCATCCTTGGCCAAGTACTTGCCCTAAACAACTCCCAATACTGAACTAGGATGACTTTTACATGTCAAAGGAAGAGGTCTAGGGAAGGAGAAAATTGGGGGTAAAGCCTTTGTTTGGGGTTAATAGCCGCTGACTTTCCCCTAACCCAGTTGACTGAGACACATTAAATATATCCCATCCCCACCTAAAATAAACGGAGTCCTTTCCCCACATCCTCCACCCACCAAAAGTGGTTCTCGGATAATTTTTTTGTAAGCTACTTGCCTGGGAAACAGAAATAGAGTCATTCTCCTCTCCAAGGACAAGACACCCTGTCCTCCACAGCTCCCAGCCCTTGCTCTGAGACCAGGTGCCCTTTCTTCAGGGCTGTGTGACCCCACTCAGAGCAGGCAGCACTGAGTGATCCATCTTCTAACACTGGAAGACCCCACCCTGTGAGGATGGTGCCAAAGACATTCTCTGGAATGTAGTAAATGCAAGCATGGACTTGGACACAGTTTCCTGCGTGCCCAATGCTTGCTCACTGCCAGGCTTTGGGCTACCATGGTTCAGATCACCGAGGCTCCCGGCCTGGGCCTTATTATCCCTAGTTGCCTTTGGCCCAGCTTTCTACCTCCCAGGAGAGCTAACTTGGACCATGGACCCGGCGCGCCCATGCTGGCCAGAGCCTAGTTATGCCCACTCCAGGATTATGACGTAGGTGCTTGCATATCCAGGCCAGCAGGCTGCTATGACGCTGAGCCCCCGAGTCCTCCTATGACCCCACTTGCCAATCAAGCTGGCTCTGGGCAGTGTGGGAGCCCTAAGAGGGCAGCCTGGCCTAGACAGACTCGGGTCTCCAGTGGATCCCAACCTGAAGCCACGCAGGTGACGTCTATTCTAGAGAGGAGGTTCAGGGACTAAGGACAGCTCTGCCACTTGCAGCCCTAAGGCCGGCAGCCCCGCAGCTACTCATCACCTGCTTTCCTGACGCAGGTTCCACATCTGGAGGCGCTGGAGTAGCGGCCCCTGGTATCGGAACCAGCTCAAGACTTCCCAACCAGGCCTGACTCAGCCTTTGCCAAGGCAGCACCTGGTCAAGTGGACTCCCCAGATCCGTTGCTTGGCATGCACGGGCCCCCTGCAGCTAGGTCACGTCGGGTTTCCGGGAGGGACCTGATCGTATACACTGCAGAACCCTCCTGTATAGTTCATTCTCCCTTTCCTTCTGCACTTGCTATAACTCACCTGGAACAAGGGGGGCATATTAATCACAAGGCTCCAGTGTCAGGGCCCAGGAGCTTTCAGCCAGGCAAAGACAAGCACCAGAAGTGAAGGAGAGCTGATTGAAGGACATGGGAGAAAGTCAGGGGCCATGGCAGGAAGAGGATTTTGCACACCTGTACCTGGTCACTCTTCCCTGGTGCCTGCAGGCACATCCTCCAAAACTCATCCGAGGTCAGAAGTCAGACCTTGTCTTAGGGGCGACCCAGGGTGAAAGCAGAGCAGAGCCACAGAGAGGAGCATTCATTCGGAGGCAGGTGCAGACGAGCCACACCACCCCTGTATGTGAGAGCTGGTCTGAGGAGGTGGGTAGAGGGAGGCACAGAATGGCACTCACCTACAGGAAAAGGAGAATCTTGGGGAGCTTGGGGGATCAATTGGCCAACCCTGTCCAACTAGCAGAAAAAGAACAGCTCCAATTTACAATATTTGAAAGTTACAGTGGGATGTATGTTGCAATCTGCATCAGTTTGGGACCTCTGTTTTCTTTTTGATGAAGTTAGGAATGTTGAACCTGGTTGCATGAGACCCTCCTGTTTTCTGAGGGTATCAACCGACCTAGTTTGACCCCTGGCATCCCATATGGTACCCTGAGCCTGCAAGGACTGATTTTTTTTATATTTTATTTTACTTTATTTTTGGTGCTTTTTGTAGTATACATAAAATGTTTTCATTATAAGCCCTATGGTTACAAACATGTTGTAATTATGACATTTTATTATTTTAAACAGCAACCTAAAAGAACTATGTTAAATATCCAATGTTCTATATAATACCATGATTTTAGCAAAGTACAAAATAACTAGCAGACATCAATTTCAGATGGTAAAAAAATGTCATGATTTTGTTTTGTTTTGTTTTTTATTTTTTGGGTCACACACGGCAGCGCTCAGGGGTTATTCCTGGCTCTATGCTCAGGAATCGCTCCTGGCAGGCTCAGGGGACCATATGGGATGCCAGGATTTGAACCACCAACCTTCTGCATGCAAGGCAAATGCTTTACCTCCATGCTATCTCTCCGCCCCCAAGAATGTCATGATTTTGATGTTCTAATACTTTTAGTTGGAACTTTGACAATTCTTTATCTCTCTAAATTTATACTAATTAATGATTCATTTAATGTCTATATTTAATCATCACAAAAACCTACTAGAATATAAATTTTATATTCTTATGACAATCTTTTCTTATAGTTTAATATTATTCTAGGGGAAAAGTAAGGAAGAGTACTTTGCCATCATTAATACCTATTGAAATCTACAGATTTATGCAAGCATTCATTTATTCATTTAATTAACACATGTGATAGGCATTTTGTGAGCATTTTCTTTTTTAAAAACTTTATATCTCTCTGCCCCCAGATTGGGTTTTTTTTTATAAATATCTTAATTTAAACACCTTGATTACAAATATGATTGTAGTTGGGTTTCAGTCATGTAAAGAACATCCCCCCCTTTCACCAGTGCAAAATTCCCATCACTGGTGTTCCAAATCTCCCTCCTCCCCACCTTCCCACCTGTACTGGAGATAGGCTTTCTACTTCTCTCATTCATTCACATTGTTATGATAGTTGTCAGTGTAGTTATTTCTCTAACTACACTTACCACTCTTTGTGGTGAGCTTCATACAGTGAGCTGGACCTTCCAGCCCTCATCTCTTTTGTTTCTGAGAATTATTGCAAATCTGTCTTTTATTTTTCTTAAAAACCCATAGATGAGTGAGACTATTTTGTATCTATCTCTCTCCCTCTGACTTAATTTACTCAGCATAATAGTTTCCATGTACATCCATGTATAGGAAAATTTCATGATTTCATCTCTCCTGACAGCTGCATAATATTCTATTGTGTATGTGTACCACAGATTCTTTAGCCATTCATCTGTTCAAGGGCATCTTGG
This sequence comes from Suncus etruscus, assembly GCF_024139225.1. Classification (NCBI taxonomy): domain Eukaryota; kingdom Metazoa; phylum Chordata; class Mammalia; order Eulipotyphla; family Soricidae; genus Suncus; species Suncus etruscus. Next base: position 80,459,012 of record NC_064861.1, on the reverse strand, counting down.
TTGTTTCCAGAGTCTGGCTATTGTAAATAGCACTGCAATGAATACAGGTGTGAGGAAGAGATTTTTGTATTGTATTTTTGTGTTCCTAGGGTATATCCCTAGGAGTGGTATAGCTGGATCATATGGGAGCTCAATTTCCAGGTTGTTTGTTGTTGTTGTTGTTGTTGTTTTAGGAATCTCCATATCGCTTTCCATAAAGATTGGACTAGATGGCATTCCCACTAGCAGTGAATAAGAGTTCCTTTCTCTCCACATCTCTGCCAGCACTGCTTGTTCTCATTCTTTGTGATGTGCACCAATCTCTATGGTGTGAGATATTACCTCATAGTTGTTTTAATTTACATCTCCCTGATGATTAGTGATGAGGAGCATTTTTTCATGTACCTTTTGACCATTTGTGTTTCTTCTTTGACAAAGTATCTCTTCATTTTCTCTCCATTTTTTTATGGAATTGGATTTTTTTTCTTGTAAAGTTCTGTCAGTGCCTTGTATATTTTGAATATTAGCCCCTTATCTGATTGGTATTGGGTGAATAGTTTCTCCAACTCAGTGGGTGGCTCTTGTATCCTGGGCACTATTTCCTTTGAGGTGCAAAAGCTTTCAGCTTAATATATTCCCATCTATTTTTCTCTGCTTCCACTTGTCTGGAGAGTGCTGTTTCCTCTTTAAAGATGCCTTTAGTCTCAATGTCATGGAGTGTTTTACCTAAGTATTGTTCTATATACCTTATGGTTTCAGGTCTGATATCAAGGTCTTTAATCCATTTGGATTTTACCTTCATACATGGTTTTAGCTGGGGGTTTGATTTCACTTTTTTGCAAATGGCTAACCAGTTGTGTCAACACCACTTGTTGAAGAGGCTTTCCTTGCTCCATTTAGGATTTCTTGCCCCTTTATCAAAAATTACATGATTGTATGTCTGGGGAACATTCCCGAGTCCTCAAGCCTATTCCACTGATCTGAGGATCTGTCTTTATTCCAATATCATGCTGTTTTGATAACTATTGCTTTGTAAAACAGTTTAAAATTGGGGAAAGTAATGCCTCCCATATTCCTTTTTCCCAAGGATTGCTTTAGCTATTCATGGGTGTTTATTGTTCCCAATGAATTTCAGAAGTGTTTGATCCACTTTTTTGAAGAATGTCATGGGTATCTTTAGAGTGATTGCATTAAATCTATACAATGCTTTGGGGAGTATTGCCATTTTAATTATGTTAATCCTGCCAATCCATGAGCAGGGTATGTGTTTCAATTTTTGCATGTCCTCTCATTTCTTGGATCAGGGTAAGGCGTGATTTCTGAGTAAGAGTCCATAGTAACCCCGAAGCACCATTTGGTGCTTCTATTGTGTATAGAGAGAGAGAAAGAATATTACTATCCAATATTTGTAATTCACTTTGGTCAAAATAAAAATTATTTAAAAGAGAGAGTGTGTGTGTGAAGAAAATGACTGCCTCAGAAGCAGGTTGGATGAAGAGGGAAGAGGGTATTAGGAAAGGTAAGAGGGAAACTGGGGACATTTGTGGCAGGAAATGGGCACTGGTCAAAGTTATATAATGTATGACTGTAAATCCATTCTGCCTTTTTCATAGAAACTTGGGACACGAATCACTTTGTTTTACCTTATATTTCTGAGTTTTTCTACAAATTGAGAAAAGAAATAGAGAGAGTGTGTGTGAGATAGAGAGAAATAGAGGAGATGTGGCCCAAGAGCCAACCTTTCTCACATCAGATGCATTAGAGAAGGAAAAAAAGAAAAAGGTCAGAACTAAATATACAAACCAACATCAACAGCAATAGAATCAAGAGACCCAAACTATAACAATCTAAACTTAAAATGGACCTGTTATACTGGCAGTTCCAGCAGTTAAAATGTGAGGTATCAAATGCATGTTGAGAACTTTGGGTGGAGGGAGGTAGTGGAAATGGCCCTATTTCTTCACTGTCACATACGTAAAATCAAACTATGAAAAACTTGTAATTCACAATGGTTGAAATAAAAAAAATTAGATCTAGTGAATTACAGTTACAAATATTTTCATGATTGAGTTTCAGTCATACAACTTCTTTTTTATTTTAATGATTTTTATTGTGACCAATATGAATTACAAGTCTTTCAAACTTATATTTAAGGTACATAGTGACAGTGAATTAGGGCCATTCCCACCACCTATGTTGTCCTCCCTCCACCTCTCTTCCCAGCATGCATCCCATACCTCCCCGATTTGCCCCCTGGACTGCTTTGTATATAGCTTGTTGTAGATTGGGTATTTTGATTCAGTTGATGTTGACTTTGGGTTTGGTATTTAGGTCTGATCTTTTTTTTTTTAATTTCCACTCAATGTTCATGTGACTTTTTGCTCCTGGTACCATCCACATTTTTTCCCCTCTCAATTTATGAGGCAGAACAAGATGATTCAAGTTCTGTGGCTCTGTTTGAAAGAAAAAAAGAGAAAGCTTTGAGGAGTCCTTCTAGAAGCTAGCTATAAATATAAATTTAAAAGAAGAAAGAAAAAGAAAAAAACAAGCCAAAACAAGTATTGACAAAAACCACAACAACAGTAACAAAAACTACAACAGTAAGAAAGAAAAAAAGGAAGGGTATGGTATGGCAAGGTTTTGTGTTTTGTTTTGTTTTGTTTTGTTTTGTTTTGTTTGCATAGCACAGTAAGTATTGATGGAATTCTCTTGGCCTAAGAGATACAGGGTTTCTCCACCCTTGAAGCATACTGTCATGAAAACTAACTAACTAGCTCCAGACATGCTCATTGTCAAACCTCAAGATCATTTTATGGTGCCAGAAAACATTCTGCTCTTGTCAAAATCAGTCCTCTGTAATTAGAGATCTTGGTATTTGCACAGGTGATAGGACGAAGTCTAGGATGGAGTATTTCTTTATGGTTCCAGAAGTTCTGCTCCATTATGGTGGTTGTAGTCAGTCTTCTGTAATTAGTGATCTTGGTTTTTGCACAGATCCTAGGATGGAGCCTAGGATAGAGTCTTTTCTTATGGTTCCAGAAAGTCTGGTCAGTTGCGTTTATCAAAGTCAGACCTCTGGAATTAGAGATCTTGTATTTTGCACAAATCCTAGGCCAAAACCTAGGCCAGGGTCTTTCTTTTTGGTCCCAGGAAAAGTTCTGCTCAGTCATGGTTGTCAAAGTCAGTCTTCTGTAATTAGTGATCTTGGTTTTTGGCACAGACCAAAGGATGGAATGTCTTCTGATTTCATTAGGTGATTACCATTAGGTGATGAGGTAGGGCAACCTGCTCTTAGATCAAGTGTTGCTGTTTCCTTGTCTTCAGGATGTGGTATTAACCTGCTGCAAGTTGGTGCACAGTGGTATTAGGAACTCCGTGGGGGGGGATTAGTTTCCTGGTGCTGTTGCAGGGAATTGTCCTAAGGTTGGGATCTGAGATTTGGTGTTGGACGGTCTCTGTTTGATCACATGAAGTCTAAGTTAACTCCCATGACAATTGTTCAGGGTGGGAGATGCCTCTGTATTATAAAATTCATGGTGTTTTTTTATCCCTAGTAGATAAGAGCTTAGTAGATAAGAGTTTCCTTTTTTTAGTATGCCTATGCAAAAGGGAATAGTGCCATCTTATATTTGATGCATTTGAAAGTAAGCTGACAGGCTATACAATCTCTGTGCCCTGTTATTGACCTGAGCTTTTATCCCAAGCCTGGCTTTTTCTTTTAGAATTTTATACCAAGCAGAACCAACTCAAGCGAAATTTAAAAAGGGGAGAGGGATGGAGGAGGCTTCCTTTACATTTGGAAATAAACACACTAAGAGGTATAACTATTGAGGAAATAAACATACAAAGAAAATATAGATATCCCCCATTAAGTCTCCTGAGATATCCTTGGGGGAGAGGGGTGAGATGCAGGGCACATTTTCATCCCAGAGCGTGGTCTTATTAAGTTTGAGAAATGTAGCAGTAAGGGATCAGGTAGTGGTAGTGTCCTTGAGCTGGGGGTCCTTCTGGAGCTGAATCTGGTAGCTTGTTACTATAGTCTACAACTTAATGGGTTGTGTTAGAAGAAGGGCCACATAGAATGAGTCAGCAGGAGTGGTGGTTGCAGCTTCTTGCCGGGGCACAAGATGTGGGATGGAGAAGGTGTCTTTTGGCTTTAGAAGCTGGGTGATGGCTTATTGGAATAGGAGGTCAGTCTCAGTACCTAATGAGTTAAGAACTAGAGTTAATAGGGAAGGATAATAAATCAAGATTGAGGGGATGAGAGGACAGAAGAAGTTCTGAAGGGTGGAGAATGCATTATATATGTAGGGCTATATACAATATAGGCATGGATTGTTTAAGAACTGCTGGTGAAGAGGGTTAACGTGGGGGAAATCAAGTATCAGGGTTGAGGGGGTGAGAGAATAGAAGAGGATTTGTATGGTTGGGGACAAGAGGTAGGGAGGAGGGAATCTCACATAATAGGAACTATATACAATAGAGTCAGAGATTGTGTATAATACAGATTAAACAAGCATACAGGAGTCCACCATGTATACGCTCACACACATTACCATACATATAGACAGACAGTGGAGATCATTGTAGGTTACAGTTGAAGGGCTGACTGACCCTTGAGGAATGGATCAGAGCTCTGAAAAGAAAAAAAAAATGAGACTGGAACATGGGATGGTGATGATAGTTTTCCCATATCTTGGCCAATCATTCCTCCCTTCTTTCTTTTAGACACGACCACAAGTCTTTTACCCTCAATCATTCACGGACAAAAATGTAGTAACCTGTTGAAATCATGCTCTTTTTGTTTGCTTGTTTGTTTGTTTTGGGGCCACTCTTGGTGGCTCTGCTTCTAAGGATCATTCCTGGCTGTGCTTCGGTAACCTATGGGAGGCCAGGGATCAAGGCAAGTACAAGACAAGCACGCTGCCCACTGTAGGGATGTGAAGCTTGTCCAGGGCTGGACAGTGACTCAAATGTACGCCAGTCAACTAAGCTCCTCTTGGTGAAGGTTTGGGTGTCCCAGGGAGCAAGACAAGTCTCCTGAGCCTGCAGAAAGTAAAAGACTCAGGAGACACTCTCCACCTCTGCCCCAAGCCTGGGTGTGCCAGTTGACCAGGGACTCTTGGCCGCAGCCCTTCCTGGCTGCCTGTCACAATCTCACTCCGTGCCCAGTGACCTGTCCCCTTGGCTCACTCCTTCCCACCTGCCAGGCAGTGTCACAGGCTTTTGCCTTGCCTCTGTCACATGTCTGTCCCAGACTTTCTGCAGACCCAGACCTGGACACTCAGCTAGCCACTTCTACTGCAGCGCTGGGTCGCCAGTGTCCCCTGCTGGGCATTGAGGGTGGCGCGGTGTCTGGGGGCCCGTTACTTCCCCTCAATTGGTCCTTGGGGCCAGAAGTAAACCCAGCGGCTTGTAACTGTTGTACAGTGGACAGGGCTCTTGCCTTGTACGCGGTTGACCCGGGTCGACCCATATGGTACCCCAAGAACCTCCAGGAGTAATTCTTGAGTGCAGAGCCAGGAGTAGCCAACCCCTGAGCATAGCTAAATGTGGGACTCTGAACTTCCCACTGAGTCCTGCTACTCCTCTCATCAGCCACCAGGGGGCGCACGCAGATGGGTGCCCAGAGGTTTTCAGCCTTTCTTTATGTTTTTTTTTTTTAATTTTTTTTTTATCTTTATTTAAACACCGTGATTACAAACATGATTATAGTTGTATGATTACAGTCATGTAAAGAGCACCCCCCTTCACCGGTGCAACATTCCCACCACCAATTTCCCAGATCTCCCTCCTCCCCACCCCCCTACACCTGTACTCGAGACAGGCTTTCTACTTCCCTCATTCATTCACATTTTATGATAGTTTTCAGTGTAGTCATCTCTGCAACTGCACTCATCACTCTATGTGATGAGCTGCATGTCCTGAGCTGCACCTACCAGCCCTCATCTCTCTTGTCTCTGAGATATTGTTAAAAATGTCCTTCATTTTTCTTAAAGCCCATAGATGAGTGAAACCATTCTGCGTCTTTCTCTCTCCCTCTGACTTACTTCACTCAGCATAATAGATTCCATGTACATCCATGTATTGGAAAATTTCATGACTTCATCTCTCCTGATGGCTGCATAGTATTCCATTGTGTATATGTACCACAGTTTCTTCAGCCACTCATCTGTTGAAGGGCATCTTGGTTGTTTCCAGAGTCTGGCTATTGTAAATAGCGCTGCAATGAATATAGGAGTAAGGAAGGGTTTTTTGTATTGTATATTTGTGTTTCTTGGGTATATTCCTAGGAGTGGTATAGCTGGATCGTATGGAAGCTCAATTTTCAGTTTGTGAAGGAATCTCCATATCGCTTTCCATAAAGGTTGTACTAGACGGCATTCCCACCAGCAGTGAAAAAGAGTTCCTTTCTCTCCACATCCCCGCCAGCACTGCTTGTTTTCCTTTCTTGTGATGTGTGCCAATCTCAGTGGCGTGAGGTGGTACCTCATAGTAGTTTTGATTTGCATCTCCCTGACGATTAGTGATGTTGAACATCTTTTCATGTGCCTTTTGGCCATTTGCCTTTCTTCTTTTTCAAAGTGTCTGTTCATTTCTTCTCCCCATTTTTTGATGGGGTTAGTTGTTTTTTTCTTGTATAGTTCTGTCAGTACCTTGTAAATTTTGGATATTAGCCCTTTATCTGATGTGTATTGGGTGAATAATTTCTCCCACTCAGTGGGTGGCCTTTGTATTCTGGGCACTATTTCCTTTGAGATGCAGAAGCTTTTCAGCTTAATATAGTCCCATCTGTTTATCTCTGCTTCCACTTGCTTGGAAAGTGCTGTCTCCTCCTTAAAGATGCCTTTAGTCTCAATGTCCTGGAGTGTTTCACCTACATGTTGTTCTATATACCTTATAGTTTCAGTTCTGATATCAAGGTCTTTAATCCATTTGGATTTTACCTTTGTATATGGTGTTAGCTGGGGGTCTGAGTTCGCTTTTTTGCAAGTGGTTAACCAGTTGTGCCAACACCACTTGTTGAATAGGCTTTCCCTGCTCCATTTAGGATTTTTTGCTCCTTTATCAAAAACAAGGTGGTTATATGTCTGAGGAACCTTCTCTGAGTACTCAAGCCTATTCCACTGATCTGAGGGTCTGTTTTTATTCCAATACCATGCTGTTTTTATAACTGTTGCTTTGTAATACAACTTAAAATTGGGGAAAGTAATGCCTCCCATATTCCTTTTCCCAAGGAGTGCTTTAGCTATTCGAGGTTGTTTGTTGTTCCAGATGAATTTCAGAAGTATTTGATCCACTTCTTTGAAAAATGTCATGGGTATCTTTAGAGGAATCGCGTTAAATCTGTACAATGCTTTTGGAAGTATTGCCATTTTAATGATGTTGATCCTGCCAATCCATGAGCATGGTATGTGTTTCCATTTCCGCGTGTCCTCTCTTATTTCTTGGAGCAGTGTTTTGTAGTTTTCTTTGTATAGATCCTTCACATCTTTAGTCAGGTTGACTCCAAGATATTTGAGTTTGTGTGGAACTAATGTGAATGGGATTGTTCTCTTAATGTCCATTTCTTCCCTATCATTATTAGTGTATAGAAAGGCCATTGATTTTTGTGTGTTAATTTTGTATCCTGCCACTTTGCTATACAAATCTATTATTTCTAGAAGCTTTTTGGTAGAGTCTTTAGGGTTTTCTAAGTAGAGTATCATGTCATCTGCAAACAGTGAGAGCTTGACTTCTTCCTTTCCTATCTGGATTCCCTTGATATCTTTTTCTTGCCTAATCGCTATAGCAAGTGCTTCCAGTGCTATGTTGAATAGGAGTGGTGAGAGAGGACAGCCTTGTCTTGTACCAGGATTTAGAGGAAAGGATTTTAGTTTTTCTCCATTGAGGATAATATTTGCCACTGGCTTCTGGTAGATGGCTTTGACTATATTGAGAAAGGTTCCTTTTATTCCTATCTTGCTGAGAGTTTTCATCAAGAATGGGTGTTGTACCTTATCAAATGCTTTTTCTGCATCTATTGATATGACCATGTGATTTTTATTTTTGTTGTTGTTTATGTTGTGTATTATATTGATAGATTTACGGATGTTAAACCATCCTTGCATTCCTGGGATGAAACCTACTTGATCAAAGTGAATGATCTTCTTGATGAGGCACTGGATCCTGTTCGCCAGGATTTTGTTGAGGATCTTTGCATCTGTGTTCATCAGGGATATTGGTCTGTAATTTTCTTTTTTGGCAGCATCTCTATCAGGTTTTGGTATTAAGGTGATGTTGGCTTCATAAAAGCTATTTGGAAGTATTCCTGTTTTTTCGATTTCATAAAAGAGCCTGGCCAGTATTGGTAGTAGTTCCTCTTGAAAGGTTTGAAAGAATTCATTCGTGAATCCATCAGGGCCTGGGCTTTTGTTTTTGGGTAAATTTTTGATTACAGTTTTAATTTCCTCAATAGTGATGGGGGTGTTTAGATATGCTACCTCTTCTTTATTCAACCGTGGAAGGTTATATGAATTCAGAAATTTATCCATTTCTTCCAGGTTCTCATATTGGCATAGAGTTTCTCAAAGTATTCTCTGAATACCCTTTGAATCTCTGCAGTATCTGTAGTGATCTCCCCCTTTTCATTTCTAATACGCGTTATCAAGTTTCTCTCTTTCTTTTGCTTTGTGAGTTTTGCCAATGGTCTATCGATCTTGTTTATTTTTTCAAAGAACCAACTTCTGCTTTCGTTGATCTTTCGGATTGTTTTTTGGGTTTCCACTTCGTTGATTTCTGCTCTCAGCTTTGCTATTTCCTTCTGTCTCCCTATTTTTGGGTCCTTTTGTTGAGCACTTTCTAGTTCTATTAGCTGTGTCATTAAGCTACTCAGGTAAGCTCCTTCTTCCTTCCTGATGTGTGCTTGCAAAGCTATAAATTTTCCTCTCAGTACTGCTTTTGCTGTGTCCCATAAGTTCTGATAGTTTGTGTCTTTATTGTCATTTGTTTCCAGGAACCTTTTGATTTCCTCCTTGATTTCATCTCGGACCCACTGGTTATTGAGTATGAGGCTGTTTAACTTCCAGGTGTTAAATTTTTTCTTCTGTGTCCCTTTGCAGTTCACATCTAACTTCAGAGCCTTGTGGTCAGCAAAGGCAGCCTGCAAAATGTCTATCTTTTTTATTTTATGGAGATATGTTTTATGTGCCAGCACATGATCTATCCTGGAGAATGATCCATGTACATTGGAAAAGAATGTGTATCCAGGTTTCTGAGGATAGAGTGCCCTATATATATCTACTAGGCCTCTTTCATCCATTTCTCTTTGCAGGTCTAGTATATTTTTGTTGGGTTTCCATTTGGTTGACCTATCAAGTGTTGACAAGCCTGTGTTGAGGTCTCCCACAATTATTGTGTTATTATTGATATCCTTCTTCAGATTTGTCAACAATTGTATTAAATACTTTGCTGGACCCTCATTCGGTGCGTATATGTTTAGGAGAGTGATTTCTTCTTGCTGTACAAATCCCTTGATTAGTACATAATATCCATCTTTGTCCCTTACAACTTTTCTGAGTATAAAGTTTGTGTCATCTGATATTAGTATGGCCACCCCCGCTTTTTTAAGGGTGTTGTTTGCTTGAATGATTTTCCTCCAGCCTTTGATTTTGAGTCTATGTTTATTCTGACTATTCAGGTGAGTTTCTTGTAGACAGCAGAAGGTTGGCTTCAGTTTTTTGATCCATTTCGCCACTCTGTGCCTCTTAACTGGTGCATTTAGTCCATTGACATTGAGAGAAATAATTGTCATGGGATTTATTGCCATCTTTGTGTAGAAGTTTGGTGTGTTTTTTGTTCTGTCTTGTTTTTAGAGTAGATCTTTCAGTTTTTCTTTTAAGGCTGGTTTTGAGTCTGCAAAGATTTTGAGCTGTTGTTTATCTGTGAAGCCGTGTATACATCCGTCAAACCTGAAACTTAGTTTTGCTGGGTGCAATATTCTTGGCGAAGCATTTATTTCATTGAGTTTTGCCACTACGTCCCACCACTGCCTTCTGGCCTTGAGTGTTTCTGGTGACAGGTCTGCTGTAAATTTCAAGGATGCTCCGTGGAATGTAATTTCCCTTTTCGATCTTGCTGCTTGCAGTATTCTATCTCTATCGGTGGGTTTCATCATGGTGACTAGGATGTGTCTTGGGGTGTTTCTACTGGGGTCTTTTTTAGCTGGTACTCTTCGGGCATGCAGGATTTGGTCACATGTTTTCTTTAGCTCTGGTAGTTTCTCTGTGATGATGTTCTTAACCATTGATTCTTCCTGAAGATTTTCTTCTTGGGTCTCTGGAACTCCAATGATTCTGAAGTTGTTTCTGTTGAGCTTATCAAAGACTTCTATTTTCATCTTCTCATATTCTTTGAGTAAATTTTCCATTGTCTGATCATTTGATTTGAGGCTTTTTTCTAATCTCTTCTGCTGTGTAAAGTTGTTATGCATCTCGTCTTCTAAAGCACTAATTCTATCCTCAGCTGCTGTTAACCTGTTGGAAAACTCATCCATTATGTTCTTCAATTCGTCTATTGAGTTTTTCAGACCTGTTATCTGATCTGATATTTCAGTTTGGAGTTTTCTGATTTCTATCTTCATATTCTCTTGATTTTTATTAGTGCTCTGATTGATACTTTCTTTGATATCTGTTAGCAACCTCCATATTTCGTCTCTAAACTCCATTTCTGAAAGACTGCTTAGGTAGTTGGTCGTTGTTGGGTCATCAGAGTTTCCATCTTCATTCTCTATGGTTGAAGTTGGTCTGCGTAGTCTCCCCATTGTCTCGCTTATGCTGTGGGTTTTTCTACGTGTTGTGGTGGTACTCATTGGCGAGGTGGAGTGCGCAGCCGCGAAGCGCAGCGGAGCGGCCGCGCTCCGGCCCCCACACACTCACCTCAGCCGAGGCAAGCCATCAGGGGATGCCTGGGGAGGCCCCCAAGTGTCTGCCAAGCAAAGGAAACCAGCACAATCCACAACTCCAACAGAAAACACAGCCTCAGCGAGACACGCCTTGAAGAGATTAATGCTGAATGAGGTCAAAGTTCCCAGGTTGATGCAGGCTGGGGGAGGTCCCAAAATGTCTGCCGGGCCTAGGGTCCAGCAGTCAGCCTGATCCGCAACTCCGGCCCCCAAACACTCACCTCAGCCGAGGCAAGCCGTCAGGGGATGCCTGGGGAGGCCCCCAAGTGTCTGCCAAGCAAAGGAAACCAGCACAATCCACAACTCCAACAGAAAACACAGCCTCAGCGAGACACGCCTCAGCCGAGGCAAGCCGTCAGGGGATGCCTGGGGAGGCCCCCAAGTGTCTGCCAAGCAAAGGAAACCAGCACAATCCACAACTCCAACCCTTTCTTTATGTTTTTAAATGCTGCACTTGCCCTGAACATTGACATAATGACCTGGCACAGGCCTCAGAAGAACGGACATTCTCCATTCACCCCTGATCTAGGGAAGCCATCTACGAAACATCCAAGGTTGTCTATAACATCACCTGGAAGCAATACTCTACCAGGAAAGACCCTACTGCTGCTCTGACATCTACCTACTCAAAAGAGACTTCCCTTAACACTGAAAGACTTAACAACAACAACGACCTGCTTACTGGACAGGGTTCTCTGCATTGCCCTTTAATTGTGAGGTGAAACGAGAGGATGCTTCACATCAGCCTGACTTTAATGTAGGATATGCAGATTCCAGGATCTTTAATACAGAAACCTGATGCCAACAATAGAGATTGCATGAAAAATAAAATTGTATTGACACTACAGACAATGACTTGGATTGAACAAACTAGTTTGCCTGGAACCTAGAGTTGGTCTTATGCCAGGAAACTTCAGGGGTAGGGTCTCCTTGTATTTAGGCCAAGGCTTTTCCTTTCCATGCCCCCCATATTTTGGTGGGCCTATGCAAACAATATTTGCCACTCTAACATCGTTTTTACTGTGCCCTTTTGACTAACCCTGAAAAAAAACCTCTTAAACTTTTGATGTTAACTTAAACTAATATGTATGTGCATGAAAATATTTTAAAAATACTATGCCTTTAATGTTTAAGGAGTTACATAAGTCTCATGGCTTTAGGTTGCTTCGTGTACTGCTAAGAAATGTTATAATGTACTACAATCTGGGGACTTGTGGACAAAGTAATTGTACATGGGTTCTACCTTATTTTTCTTAATGTTCTTTGACTGTAAGTTCAATATTTAGGCGTCAGCAAGGGGATTTCTTCTGAGAACTCTGTTTATGGGCGATTGTCCTTTCACTATAACTTTACCTTGTCCTCTTTGCATCATTGTTCTCATAATTAAAAATTAAAAATTAAAAAACAAAACAAAAAATTTTTATAATTGGAGGCCACATATGGATGGCAGTACTCAGGTATTACTCCTAGCTCTGAACTCATGAATCACTCCTAGAAGGGCTCAGGAGAATATATGGGGTGCTGGGGATCAAACCCAAGTAAACCATGTGGAAGGCAAGTGTCATACCCACTGCAGTATCACTCAAAACCCTGTCCTTTTCTTTTACCGTATTTTCTGGCGTATAAGACTACTTTTGAAACAAAAAAAATTTAAAAAGTATTCTGTAAAGACATAATATTCTAGATATTATAACTTAAATTTTCTGGAGTAATCATAAATTGGCATATTATGATTAACTAACTATTATGGTTGACTTGACATACTCAAACTACCATTCATAAATTCCCATTGATATTTCTATTTATAACTACAAGACTGTAAGTAGTTGAATGTTCCACATGTGATTTTGGATAATGTTAGAACTTTAATTTGACCATCTAAGCTTAGCAATGGAGAAAACAGTTTTGAATTCTGATTGTCTAAAGCAGAAAGCAAAAAAATTTTTTTAAATTTTATTGAAAACATTTTGATTTACAAAGCCTTTCATAGTTGGGTTTTAGCCATACAATAAATATATTCACCAGAGTTGAAAAAAAAAACGGGCTGTCCCTCACTGTGGCCACCGGGGGCGCAGTTGAGTCGTGGCAGTTTAGCAGGGCCCAGGGACTGGTTCCCACCCATCCTGAATGGGGAACCCGAGATGCTCAGAAAAGTGGCAAGTATGTGAGCCTGGCTTGGGGGTCACTCTGGTCTCCGAGGACTTGGAACGTACATGGAGTGTGAGGCCATTCCCAAGTCTGTGTCCCTGAGAGGCTGAGAGCTCGGCTCTGAGGGATATGCGTGAACAAGATTCCAACCCAGCATGGCAATTCTTGGGACCAGAGCTCAGACCCAGGGCAACTGGGGGGCCAGTGCAGATCCAGGGAGCATCACTGGCACCATTCATAGTGGGGTCTTCAAGAGTTAGGGAACTCATCTGTCAGTGTTACCTGCTCTGGAAGGGGTCACACAGTCTGAGAATGGTGACTTGGTTTATTAGGCTTTTCTGCTATCTTGCTTCTTCAAATCTGTCCTTATGGGGGTTAGAGATATGTGGTGCTTGGGTTGATATTACACCTCGTGGATTTTATTTTACAGGTGTGAACTCCATTTCAGCCAATCAGGTTAGAGTGAAGTAGTGTGTGAACTTTATATCAGCCCATCAGGATAGGGTGGAATCTGGTGTGAGCTCTGTGTTTAGGGGATAAAAAGAGAGTTGTACTCTAGGGAAAACAGGGTTTGAAAGATTAAGGAAAGCAGGGTGTGTGTTCTGCATGTTTAAACAGGGTGTATGCTCAATGTGTTTCCTGCAGGTCTCAAGTGGCATTCTGTTTTTAATCAGGTATTCCAGTTTAATGCTTTTTTGTGTTGCTGCCACAGAAAAACACTCCCCATCACTTCTTTTTAGCTGTCTTGGTTCTTACCAATACATACCATATACTCCAAAAATTTGCTAATACGTTTTATGGCATGCCCAATCCTTGGGAAAAGGTATATGGGAGGCAATACTTTCCCCAATTTTAAACTGTATTACAAAGCAATAGTTATCAAAACAGCATGGTATTGGAATAAAGACAAATCCTCAGATCAGTGGAATAGACTTGAGTATTCAGAGAATGTTCCCCAGATATACAATCAACTAATCTTTGATAAAGGGGCAAGAAGTTCAAAATGAAGCAAGGAAATCCTCTTCAACAAATAGTGTTGGGACAACTGGTTAACCACTTACAAAAAAGCGAACTCAGATCCCCATCTTACACCATGCACAAAGATCAAATCCAAATGGATTAAAGACCTTGATATCAGGCCTGAAACCATAAGGTATATAGAAGAACATGTAGGTAAAACACTCTATGACACTGAGACTAAAGGCATCTTCAAAGAGGAAACAACACTCTAAACAAGTGAAAGCAAAGATAAACAGATGGGACTATATTAAGCTGAGAATCTTCTGCACCTCAAAGGAACTAGTGCCTAGGATACAAAAACCACCCACAGAATGGAAGAAACTATTCACTCAATACTCATCAGCAAGGGGCTAATATTGAAAATATACAAGGTACTGACAGCACTTAATAAGAAAAAACATATAGCCCCATCAAAAAATGGGGAGAAGAAATTAACAAATACTTCCTCAAAGAAGAAACACAAATAGCCAAAAGGCACATGAAAAAATGCTCCACATCACTAATCATCAGGGAGATGCAAATCAAAACAACAAAACAAGTCACATATCTCACAGCACAGAGACTGGCACACATCACAAAGAACAAGAACAATCAGTGCTGGCAGGGATGTGGAGAGAAAGGAAATCTTATTCACTGCTGGTGAGAATGCCATCTAGTCCAGCCTTTATGGAAAGCAATATGGATATTCCTCAAAAACCTGGAAATTGAGCTCCTTATGATCCAGTTATACCACTCCTAGGAATATACCCTAGGAATACAAAAATACAATTCAAAAATCCCTTCCTCACACCTATATTTATTGCAGCGCTATTTACAATAGCCAGACTCTGGAAACAACCAAGATGCCCTTGAACAGATGAATGGCTAATGAAACTATGGTACATATACACAATGGAATATTATGCAGCCATCAGGAGAGATGAAGTCATAAAAATTTTCTATACATGGATGTATGTGGAATCTATTATGCTAAGCAAAATAAGTCAGAGGGAGATAGACACAAAATAGTCTCATTCATCTATGGGTTTTAAGAAAAATTAAAGACATTATTGTAATAAGGCCCAGAGACAATAGAATTAAGGGCTGAATGGGCCAGAGGGACTGGCTCACGATTTGAAGCTCACCACAAAGAGTGGTGAATGGTGTTAGGGAAATAACTACACTAACAACTAGCATGACAATGTTAAAAAAAATGAGAGAAATAGAATGCCTCTTTTGAAATCATCAGGCAGGAGGGGAGATTGGTGGTGGGAATGTTGCACTGGTGAAGGAGGTATTCTGTTTATGACTGAAACCAACTACAATCATGCTTATAATCATGTTGCTTAAATAAAGATTTTATATTAAAAAAATGCTATGATCCCAGGGTGGGAGGGCTAGGGAAAGGGATATGGAGTTGATACTTGACTTGAATGGGCACCTGAGGGTGCTTTGTCTAATATATATATATATTTTTTGTGTGTGTGGTTTTTGGTTTTTGGGCCACACCCGGTAACACTCAGGGGTTACTCCTGGCTATGCACTCAGAAGTTGCTCCTGGCTTGGGGGACCATATGGGACGCCGAGGGATCGAACTGTGGTCCGTCCAAGGCTAGCGCAGGCAAGGCAGGTACCTTACCTCTTGCGCCACTGCGCTGCCCCTTGTCTAATATATTTTACACTACAGTATCTCATACTTTTTGAGTTGAGTTTCAATAAAAATTTTTCACCCAAAATTAAATAAATAAATCCAAATGCTGGCATTGTCAAGAAGATTTTTAACAGATTTATTTATAATTGTTATAAAGTTGAACTGCTGAAACTTGTTCACTGGAACATTTTGACTTCCCATTAATGCTTTATGTTCTGCATTATATTAAAAATCTACACACAAATTAAAATAGAAAAACTACCAATACCTGATTTGTGTCCCCTATTTTTCCATTTGTAATCATATATTTAGGTAATTTTGATCCCATGTGGGGGAAAAATCTAACTTTTAGAACTCCCAATAAAAGGAAGAAGGAAAAAATTATTTGAAGAATAAAATGTTTCCCATCATAGTGCATTCTTATGCAGGTTCTCCAAGTATGCGGCGTTCTAGCTGGATGTCTTTTAGTATAATTTGTCATGGATAGCACACAGGTTGGTATCTTCATAAATGCCAATCAGATTAGGCCTCCTGCTTTGCTCCTGCAAAGCACCAATGGCTGCGCTCTAGAGGCACAGATCTGTTTTGAAGTCCTGAGCAATTTCTCGCACAAGAGTGGAAGGGAAGTCTGCGAATCCTAAGTTCAGAGGACTTATGATCAGGCCTAATAGCACAGAGTGCCACAGGACCAGGCCTGTATCGATGAGACTTCCTCACCCCTCCGGTAGAGGGCGCACTCTTGCGAGGGGCTTTTGTAGCCAACTGCTTCCTGGGTGCTTTACCACCGGTAGACTTTGCAGGCAGTCTGCTTTTTCGAGCCATAGTAGGGTCCTAACCCCACTTCTCCTTCGGCTGGAGCTCACCGAGCGAGAGACAGCACTTACCGCTGTACTAAAGCTCTGGCCCCACCCTCAGGTAGTATTACTGGATGAGAGTAACTCTAGGTTTTGCTTTTGAGGAATCACCATACTGCTTGGAGCACAATCTGCAGGCACCATTCATGCCCTTCAACAGAGCAGGGTCCTCATTTCTCAGTCATGCCTGACTTGATCCCAGTGCTTTAGACCCATGCTAGCACATGTGAAAATTTATTCAGGTTCTGACCTACATCCCTAGTGTACAGGACACTAAAGCATCCAGCATTTTGGGGAGATGGGGGAACAATATGGGAAGACAAGGCCAAACCCAGGTAGATCCTGGGTCAACCATGTGCAATGTAAACGCCCTAAAGCTGTGCTATCACTCCAACCCCGACATCCAGCATCTTTCTAGAAACTTCATGACCACAATTTGAGACATGCCTAGACACCATTGTGGGGGGGTTTTGTTTGCTTGCTTTTTTAATGTTTACCCACACCTGGCAGTGCTTATGGGTTATTCCCGGCTCAATACTCAGGAATTACTTCTGGCAGGCATGGAAGACCATATGAAATGCTGGGAATTGAACTTGGGTCAGCTATATGCAAGGTAAATACCCTATCCACTATGCTATTGTGTAGAATTAAATAATTAACGATGGGGCTGGATGGTGGATGATGCCATCCAGCCCACATGGCTCTGCAACCTCCATGCAGCCGGCGAGTTCCAGGCCCAGGTGAAATCACTCACTCACACGCAGCCTTCAGGAAGAATCATCTTTATTTATGCCCTAGCCACCACAGGTGTGTGGCCTATGTCAACCTTTTAAGCATTCAGCTATATTTTGCTAGCCCTGCATCTTATCTCCTGTTAGCCATCTTCCCTTTGGGCTCCATGCGGCCCAAAGATCCAAAAGCCAGGAAGCCAAGCCGGGCCAAGAGAGAAACGGCAAAAGCGCAAAAGGGCCGAATCCCCTGGCTCAGAGGTTTATCTATCCTTTTCCAGACCCCTCCCAGAAATGGGAGGTCTTGCAGGTAGTTACACCTATTATCCGGTTCCCAAAACTCCTCCCAGATATGGGTGGGTCTTGGGGTACACCACACTATTGCTCCAACCATCCACCAATATTTTTTCACAGGAGAGAAATTAAATTTAGGGACATAGTTTTGGTTGTTGTCTTTAGACCAAACCAGTGATAATTAGAGGTACACTCCCTGGTTCTGTGTTCAAGGATCATCCCTGGAAGTTCTCAGGGCAACATATGAGATACTGAGGTTTGAACCTGAGGCTATCGTATCCCCACTGTACTTTCACTCTAGATCCAGGAATGTCTTTTGAAACAATTTCTGAAGTTCAGTTGAAAATTTCTCTTCCCAAATAACACGAAACTGTTGGGCATCCCATCCTAACCTTGAGCCTGCTCAGTGTCACCAAGCAAGAAGGTGAATGCAGTCCCCTGGGAAAAGGCACTCCTGCAAAATATAGAGGTGTAGAGGTTCTCCCCAACTTTAGCCCCCTACATCCATGCTCTTCCTCTCTGTCTCTTTCTTCCAAGCCTAAAATTTCATTTAGTAAGTTGAACTGAACAGGGTGGTACCCGGATCAAGCCTGGAAAAACAGGTGGTCTGCAGAAACCAGTTTTTCTTCATCCATATTTGCACAGGGTTCAGAGTTTATAGAGCATCAGTGTTTTTTTTTCCCAGGATTGTCCTGGAGACAGGGAAGGTATCAGTCACTTACTTGATGCCCAAGGAATTGAGTCTCCTAAGGGGCTGCCAGAGCAATCCCAGAAGATCAAGGGAAGTGCAAGACTAAACCCCCTGTCCAGGCAGGGACACATGACAAGGGCCTGTGTGCCCAGCTCCTTTGTTTGGGAACCCCCAGCTATCTCCCCAAGGTGGTAGTGATGAATCCCTGAGATCTGGATGATACATCAGACACTGGGACTCACAAGCCACAATCACACCGCACTAAAAAAATAAGAAAGTCAATGAAGAAAGGCCAGAAAGACTGCACAGTGGGGAGGACACTTGCCTTGCACCAGACAAACTGGCTTCACTCCTTAGCATCTCATATGGTTCCCGGAGCACTACCAGGTGTGATTCCTGAGAGCAGAGCCAACAGTGTGCCTTGAACATCAGGTAGGACCTCCCCTCCCCCGCAAAAAAAAACCTATCCCATATATTTTCCTGAGCTTTTTCAGAAGTGATCCCTAAGCACTGAGCCAGGAGTAAACTTTGATACCACCCGAGTATCCCTCACCCTGAAGCAAAAAGAGAAAAACAAAAAAAAGAAAGCCAGTAAGGGGTTCCTGGAACCCCTAACAACAACCTGTGTTGTTACTTAGGTAACAAGCAGGTAACAGTAGCTCAGTGCTGCAGACACCATGTGAGAAGTCGCCTGTGGGCTGATGCCATGTGGTGTAAAGCCATCTCTGGGTACAGTGTGCAAAACCGGAGTTCAGACTTGGCCAACACTGCTTCAAGCAATGCACACTGCTTAGGGAGGCTTGTGCATGTCTTGGGTGGGGCCATTAGACCATGAACACTTCATTCCAGTCCAACACACAACCAGCAGAAGAGATGTAGGGACCCCAAATCATAAGGACCTCAGCTGAAGGGAGTCAGCAGTGGGCATGGAGAAACCCTAATGTTCACACATGGAGCAGCCCCAGGAACGAAAGACATTAAGGGACAGGAGATTCCTAAGAGAGGGAGAGAAGACACAGAACTCAGACTGTTCAGGTCCTGGAGGCTGCTCCATGCCACCCTGGATCCTAGTCACCCAGAACGTGGCATCAAGAGAGGCCATGTGGGAAGCTGGAGAGAGTGCAGAGGTGAGGGAGGACAGTCCTGTGATGGAAAACACACATCACATAGGTGTCACTGTAAGTGCAATTGATCGAAGATGGAATCAGATTAAAGGCCAGAGCATGTGCAGAGGAGGAGGGAAGGTTGTAAAGCACATGGATCACACCGCACCCTGGGTGAAGCCATGCCAGGGAGGTGAGAGCACCAATCACTTTGCTATCTTGCTTAGACTGTCAATATTGACTTAGGACTAATCTAACGTGAATAAATAAACCATGGTGGCTGCAAGTGCTGGTTCCAGTTGGCAAGAGCACAAAACAGGACTTGCAGAACTGAGGGTGGGGCAGAGGGTGACAGCTGACAGATGGAAATCAGAGAAAGCCTTCGAGGGGGACGATTCCAAAGGACACTGCCCCATCCTGCCTTCCCAACCCACAGAGCCTGCCTCCAGCAGACAAGTGACTCCTCCCATCCCAGGGGCTCTGCACCCCACCTGCTCCTAGTAAAGCTCATTACAGGGAGGGGCACAAACTGCGGGGGGGGGGGGGCTGCACCCATAAAGGTAAGCACAGCCCTGCAGAAGCACCTCAGCAGAAGAAGGGAGGCTGGGGCTCTTCAGCAGGGACTCTGAGCTCCAGCATCAGTGGGAGAGAAGAAAGTACCTGTGTGCATCAGGTCCAACGTGATCCGGGTGCAGTGCCAAACATGGCATCTCAGGTGTGGTGTGGGTCAGAGGAAGGAGGGTTATGTATAGGTGTGAAGGGACGGGAGTCCCCGAAGTTCCAAACGCCCCAGAAAACTGCATCCTTTTTGATGTATGGAGGAAGGTGTGAGGGAGGAAGGAGAGAACAGACCTACTGGTGACCCTGTGTGTCCTGTCCCCTTAGCTGACCTTGTTCCTCTGCTCCTGCCTGCTTTTCCACTCCCTGGCCACCGGGGGCGCAGGTGAGTCTGGGCAGTTTAGCTTAGGTTCCAATCCTGCAAGGGGAACCAACGTAAGATGCTCAGAAAAAGTGACAAGAACATGAGCCTGGCTTAGGGGTCACTCTGATTTCGAGGATCCAGAATGGTCAGGGAGTATGGGGTCTTTCCCAACTGTGTGTCCTTGCGGAGCTGAGAGCTCAGCAGTGAGGGATGTGGGGGAACCATTTCCCTCCCAGCACGACTGCTCCTGGAACCTCAACTCAAACGCAAGGCAGCTGGGGGTTAGGGTGGATTCAAGGAGTCCCCACCCCCTTAGTGCTATCCTCTCAAGGTGGGGTCCTCAAGAGTTAGGGGTCTGGTGAGTCCATGCTGCCTGCTATGGACGGGGTCACACAGCCCAAGAGAACGGGAACTCTGTCTCAGAGCAAGTGCAGGTGACAGACAGGACTGGGAGCTGTGGAGGACAGTGTGTCTCGCCCCTGGAGAAGAGAATAACTTTGTCTCCATAGCAGCAACCCCATCTCCTGAGAAGCCCAAGACCAGCAAGGGTGTTGTTTCTCATTCCCCGTTCCTCAGTTCCCTGCCTCAGAGCTGCAAAGAAATCAAAAAAAAAACATCCAAGCTCAGAGGGTATGTATGAGCCCAACCCAATCCTGTGACTCTCTAGGCCAGGAGACTCCATGGTGTGGGGGGAGGCAGGCAGCCCATCTGCTCATGCTTAGCCAAACTGGGAGGGGTTCATGGGTAAATGAGACTTTGGGCACCCCCCAGTGGTAGCAAACATACCTCTATGCAATTGGGGACTCAGTCACTGGGATCAGTGACTGTCAGGGTCATTCAGGGGACATTGAACCAGGAGACACAGCGACATCTGCACTACATGGTCTTTGCAACAGGAGTGGGAATGGGGTTGAGGGACCTGTGTCCATTCAGAGTTGACCCCAGGAGCTCCTAAGAGAGATAAGGTGCCACCAATCATCCTGGTCTTCCTATATTCTGGGTCTGGCGGCAGAGATCTGAACTGGGGCATCTGGGTGTTCCTTGCAGATGGACTATATCGGCTCCGAACAAAGAACAGACTCATCTACCAGACCTTCTGTGACATGACCACGGGGAGGCTGGACCCTGGTGGCCAGCATACACGAGAACCACCTGGCCGGGAAGTGCACGGTGGGGGACCGCTGGTCCAGCCAGCAGGGAAACCGAGTTGATAACCCGTCTGGGGACAATAACTGGGCCAATTACAACATCTTTGGATCTGCTGAGGCAGCCACCAGTGATGACTACAAGGTGGGCACCACTGGCCTGGTCTATGCCTTGAAGTCATGTTGGGTCAAGGGTGGAGCAGTGTGGACAACAGGGCCTCTGGTGCTCCTCCCCTCATTCCTCCTGGGTCATGCTTGGTTTTCTGGCTCCTTGAGACTATGGGGAGCAGACATGGCATGGTGCCATCAATCTCTGGTGTGTCTTGCAGAACCCTGGCTACTACAATATCCAGGCTTCGGACCTTGGCATCTGGCATGTCCCTAACCAGACTCCTCTGGGCTCCTGGAGAAACAGCTCTCTGCTGCGGTATCGCACCTCCTCACACTTCTTCCAGGAACGCGGAAACAATCTATTTGGCCTCTACCAGGTACCCAAGCTGTGGGGTGGAGGCTCCTGCAGGGGTGAAGAGCAGCTGAGCTCTGTTTGGGGCACTCCAAGCATGTCGTGGGTCTGCACCCTGGGTCGCTGTGACCTCTCTGCTCTCTCAGGAGCTTTGAGCCAGGCCAAGGGAGCCTTGGAATGGGAAGGAGAAAGTCTGAGCCCCACCTCGGGACCCACCTCTCCAGATCCGAGCCCAGGGTGGACACTGCACTCACGCACCCTCTTTTGGCTCTTGCAGAGATACCCTGTGCAGTATGGCCTTGGCAATTGTCTGACTGACAACGGTCCTACCATTCCAGTGGACTATGATTATGGAGATGCCAAAAAAGCAGTCGCTTACTACTCCCCCTGGGGTCAACGTGAGTATTTTCAAACCAATTCGAGCATAGACCCATTGCGCAGGGGCAAGCAACACAGAACAGCAATGTGGTCACTTCTCCGAGTCTGCTCTGCCTTCTGTCCCTTCTTTATCACGCATATTTTATGGAATTAGATTGTTGATTAAAAATATCAAATATAGGACTGGAGAGATAGCATAGTGATAGGGCATTCATTTGCCTTGCATGCAGCTGAACAGCAATTTGAATCCCAGCATCCCTGAATCCTGACATATGGTCCCCGGAGCCTAACAGTAGCCATTTCTAAGTGTAGAGCCACGATTAACTCCTGAGCGCAGCCAGATTGACCCAAAAACAAAAACAGATAGAGATAGAGATAGAGAAACCACATGTTGGGTGAGTCCTCCCCCTGCACAGGTCCTCTATTCCCTTAGACTGACAGTTCTGAAGAAGGTGGGTAATGGCAGAGAAATAATTCACAAGTAGTCCTTTAAGATATTCACTGAGGGGCCGGGTAGGTGGCGCTGGAGGTAAGGTGTCTGCCTTGCAAGCGCTAGCCAAGGAAGGACCGAGGTTCGATCCCCCGGCGTCCCATATGGTCCCCCCAAGCCAGGGGCGATTTCTGAGCACATAGCCAGGAGTAACCCCTGAGCGTCAAACGGGTGTGGCCCAAAAACCAAAAAAAAAAAAAAAGATATTCACTGAAGTCAGATCTCTATTCCATGGCCCTGTCCACCATATGCTTTTTTCACATAAGCGTTTTCTTCTAAGCTTTCTGCTGCCCCCTCTCTGCCTTTTGCTGCTACTCCTTTCGCCTCTCCCAGCCAGACATGTTTATTCTTTATTTAAAACAGCCTGCCCCATCTCAGATGTGGGCGGTTCTGATCATCCAGGTGGATTTAATATCTCAAAAGAAAGTTTGGGTAAAAGGGTGTTGGGGGAAGGGTTACATTAGGTTAACAGAATCCTTATAGTAGGAGAGGTTCAGGATTTTTGGTAGGGGAACTGAAGATTATGCTCACATTGTAGGGCCAGTGTCTCTGTAGACTCAGACAGACAAGCATCCCCATGGGCCCAATTGCTCCTCTCCCAGATAGAGAGGTCTCTGTAAGCCATATCACCCTCACAAGACTGCAGCTGCACAGGGATACCCTAACTTCTGATTAGGGTATCTGTTGAATTTATCAAAGACTTCTTTTTTCATGTGTTCGCATTCCTTGAGTATTTTTTCCATTGTCTGATCATTTGCTTTAAGGTTCTTTTCCAATCTCTTCTGCTGTATGGAGTAGTTCTGCATCTGTACCTCATCTTTCAGCTCAAATCCAGGCAAATGCCTAACCCATGTACTATAACTCTAGCTTCAATTTTAAAACCTTTTAAACTTACTCTTAAAAAAATTTTTTTTATTTTCTCAACTCTTAAAAAATTTTATTTGGGGCCCGGAGAGATAGCACAGTGGTGTTTGCCTTGCAAGCAGCTGATCCAGGACCAAAGGTGGTTGGTTCGAATCCCGGTGTCCCATATGGTCCCCCGTGCCTGCCAGGAGCTATTTCTGAGCAGACAGCCAGGAGTAACCCCTGAGCACAGCCGGGTGTGACCCAAAAAAAAAATTTTTTATTTGGAGGATGGAGAGGTGGTGTTAGAGGTAAGGCACCTGCCTTGCAAGCACTAGCCTAGGACAGGCCTCTGTTCGATCCCCCAGTGTCCTATATGGTCCCTCCAACCAGGTGTGATTTCTGAGCACATAGCCAGAAATAACCCCTGAGCGTCAAATGGGTGTGGCCCCAAAAATGTTTCTTTTATTTTGGTTTTTTGGACCACAACTGACAGTGCTCAGGAGTTACTCCTGGCTCTGTGCTCAGGAATCACTCCTGGCAGGCCCAGGGGACCTTATGGGATGCCAGAGATCAAATCCAGGTTAGCCTCATGCAAGTCACATGCTCTCCCTAGTGTATGATGGCTCCAACCCTACCCTGAAAGTTTTTTTTTTGGGGGGGGGGGGTCACATCCAGCAGTGCTCAGGGGTTCCTCCTGGCTCCATGCTCAGAAATCGCTCCTGGCAGGTTCGGGGGACCATATGGGACGCCAGGATTCGAACCAGTGACCTTCTGCATGAAGGCAAACACCTTACCTCCATGCTATCTCTCCGGCCCCCTACCCTGAAAACTTTAAACTTAATCTTTCCCTGTTCTTTTTTCCAGAGGAGTTTGAGGCCGGGTTCATCCAGTTTCGAGTGTTCAATAACGAGAAAGCAGTCAATGCTCTATGTGCAGGGATGAGAGTCACAGGGTGTAACACGGAATTTGTGAGTCTGGGAGGAAGGGAAACAGTCTACCTGTGCAGGTAGACTGTGTGTCTATGCCTGTGTCTGTGTCTATACCCATGTGTTTAGATGTGTGTGAGGTTCTTTTTCCTAAACACTTTCTCCATGGCTCCTATTTGTCCCACTGTTCATGAGTGGGACCTTCACACACCATGCAAGACTTCCCAAAACACACAAAACAAGAGCTCACACCGCACCAGGATGGTCCTCTGAAAGCTCAGATGAGAGACAGAAATGTCAGTGCATAAAGGATATGTTGGGGATGCAGCAAGTGGTGAGAAGGGATGTGAATCAGGTCCAGGTGACTGATGGGTCACTCTATGATATGACCAATGGTAGGGACAGAGGGTAAAATGGCACCAGATAGTTCTGGAAGACCAGCTGCAATCTGAAAGTGACCAGATTAAGGAAAGCACAGGTCAGGGACATGAGGACAGGGCTCCTTTGCTTTTGCTGGGGTGGATTCCAGAACTGTGTGTTCTCAGGACCCAGGGGTGTGGGATGAAGGTCCCTGCAGGGCTTCAGGGCACAGACCCGCAGCATGCAGGCGCTGTGGTCACAGGAGGAGGCTGAGAGCACATGAAATCTCGGAGGGGAGATTCAAGAGGGGAGATGCAGCTAGAGCCCTTCAGAGCAGTATTTAGGGGCTGGCCTGGGAAGGGAAGAGAGGTGGGAGAGAGCTCAGAGGGGCAGTGAAGGAGGCAGAAGAAGCATGGAAAAGCCTGACTTCAGAGGTTCCTGAAGAAGAGCCTGAGCCTACCAGGGTAATTTTTGAACTCAGAGCCAGGAGTAATCCCTGAGTGTTACCTGATATGCCCCCAAAAAAACAACAACTATAGAATGTGGCTGGAAGGTGCAAGCACACTGGACCCTTTGGCAGCAAAAAGCTCACTGGGCCCTTCTGCTTCCAGCACTGCATCGGGGGAGGCGGCTACTTCCCAGAAAGCGACCCCTGGCAGTGTGGGGACTTCTCTGGCTTTGACTGGCATGGATATGGGACTCACACCGGGTATAGCAGCAGCCGAGAGATCACAGAGGCAGCCGTGCTTCTGTTCTACCGCTGAGCTGGAGACGCAGTGCCTGAGACACGTCCTGAGAGAGTTCAACCCAGGTTCAACTCAGCACCCCATATGATCCCTTTGGCCAATCCAGGAGTGATCCCTGAGTGCAGTCAGGAGTCAGCCCTGAGTATTGTCAAGTGTGGTCCCAAAACAACACAAAAATAAATCGCATGAATTTGTGTTTCTGGATTTTTTTGTCTTGTTACATTTAGCAAAACCTTTAAAGGATATATTTAAATGACATTGTTCTGGTGAACTTTTCTCTGGCATTCTGAGTTGGAATCACATCTCTGGGATCCCAAAACACTCTACTATGGGCCCCTCTTGTTAGAGTTTATGGGATGAGAGAGGCAAAGATTTTGTTCTTGTTCGCCTGCCTTGCCATGTCATGGCACAGCACTGGACAGAAGAGGACAGAGCCCGGATGGAAAAGCGAAGCCTGGTTGTGGCTTCTCTCAATATAACCCACACAGAAGAGTTAAGTGACACATTGTGGAAAATAAAAAAAAAAGGATTAGAATGGTGGTAGAGCAAGGAGGGTGCTGACCTTGCACCCAGCCATCCCTAAAACCCCAGAGTTCCCTAAGTCCTGCCAGAAGTAAACCCTAAGCATCCCAAAACCCAAAGAGAAATAGAGGCAGCTGTTGTGGGTATGGTCTCTGATCACACAAGGGGAGTATTTTCCTGAATGGATTCTGGGCCAATTCCAGCCTGTTGTTTGGGTTTCCACATGCCAAATCACTCTGCTACCAGCCAGACTCCTCTCAGGGCAGCACTGGATCCCATGAGAGTTTCATGGAACCAGGTCTTACATTTCTAACTCCACAAGAACAACCGAAGTCTCACTGCAACATGTGTCCCACTGCACCCCCCAAATATCGTCACTGGAGCAGATTTTCCTGTTAGATGCAGTCAGATGCCAGGTGCTCATGGGAGATGCCCTGACAAAGGCTTAATTTGGTCTGATTTAATCATCTTTTTTATTTTTTGCAATTAATAAGAAATTTACTGGTTAAAAAAAATCCAAATGCTGGCATTGTCCAGAATAAAATAACAGGTTTATTTATAATTGTTATAAAGTTGAACTGCTGAAACTTGTCCACTGGAACATTTTGACTTCCCATTAATGCTTTATGCCCTGCATTTATATTAAAAATTCACACACAAATAAAAATGGAAAAACCACCAATACCTGATTCTGTCCCCTATTTTTTTTATTTGTAATCATATATTTAGGTAATTTTGACCCTCTGGGGAGAAAAAAATCTAACTTTCAGAACTACCAATGACAGGAAGAGGGAAGTGTTTTGTTTTTTTGTTTTTCTCTTATTTTGAAGAATGAAATGTTTTCCATAATAATGGATTCTTTTTTTTTTTTCAATTTTCTTTTCTTTTTGTTTTTTTCGGGCCATACCCATTTGATGCTCAGAGGTTACTCCTGTCTAAGTGCTCATAAATTGCCCCTGACTTGGGGGGACCATATGGGATGCCAGGGAATCAAACCTCGGTCCTTCCTTGGCTAGCGCTTGCAAGGCAGACACCTTACCTCTAGCGCCACCTCGCTGGCGCCCATAATGGGTTCTTGTTTGTTTGTTTTTTTTGTTTGTTTTTGGGCCACACCCGGTAACGCTCAGGGGTTACTCCTGGCTATGTGCTCAGAAGTTGCTCCTGGCTTAGGGGACCATATGGGACACCGGGGGATCGAACCGTGGTCCGTCCAAGGCTAGCGCAGGCAAGGCAGGCACCTTACCTTTAGCGCCACCGCCCGGCCCCGCATAATGGGTTCTTATGCACATTCTCCACGTATGTGGCGTGCTAGCTGAATGTCTTTGGTATAATTGTTACACTTTTGGCATGAATAACACGCAGGTTGGTATCTTCCAAAAGGCTAACCAGACAGGCCTCACTTGCCTCCTGCAGAACACCAGTAGCTGCTCTCTAGAAGCTCAGATTTGTTTCAAAGTCCTGAGCAAGTTCTCGCACAAGAGTGGATGGGAAGTTTGTGAATCCGAAGTTCAGTGGACTTGTGATAAGGCCTAAGAGTGCCACAGAACCAGGCCTGTAAGGATGAAGCTTCCTCACCCCTCCGGTAGAGGGTACACTCTTACGAGGGCTTTTGTAGCCAGCTGCTTCCGCAGGGCTTATCACTAGTCAACTGTGGGCAATCTGCTCTTTCGAGCCATGGTAGACATCCCTTACCCTCTTCTCCTTCGGCTGGAGCTCGGTGAGCGAGGGGCAGTGCTGGAGTTGTGAACAAAGATCTTGGGAATCTTGAATAGGCTAGTTAACAAGGGGGCACAGTGTCATACCAGCCTACTGGTATGGATATGTAGGGGCCACCGTTGCTGGCCCCCACCTCATAGTCCTGGATTGGGTTCAACTGGGCTCTAACCAGTGGGAAGCATGGGGCCCAGGGTTCAAGTTAGCTCTCCTGGGGGGGGAGGGTAGAAAACTGGGCCCAAAGTGGGCAGGGATAGCAGGGCCTGGGCCAGTGACCTCAGAGATTTGTGGTAGCCTGAAGAATGGCACTGAGCAAGCACTGGGCACGCAGGGGTTTGCCCAAGTCCTCACTTGCAGTGGCCATGTGGTGGGGATGGTCGTGGGAGCAGGGTTCCTGAGTACACGATGGGAGGCAAGAGTTAGGTTCCTGGTGCACATGGTAAGGGATGTAGGAACGAGCATGGAAGCCTCCACTTCCTGACAGCACAGCAGCAGTGAAACCTCATCCACGCCTTGGACACAGCTGTAGGACCACTGGCTCTGGAAGCTGAGCGCTGGGCACCCACCAACATGGCATGGACTCCACTCTGGGCCTTCCTCCCTTGATGATGTCTGGTCTGCTGGTTCTGAAACCACAATAGCACAAAATGGACAGCAGACTACACACCAGGAATGAAATGAACTCTGAGGAGGCACACTGGAGCCCTTTTGTGTCCTCAGATGGAGGCACACTGGAGCCCTTTTGTGTCCTCAGATAGTCCCTGCAGGGCCCCTTACGATCCCTCTTTCCTCCCCTCTGCCGCCAAATTCACGGGGGTGCACTGGGGCTAGGGAGACCTGGGAGAGAGACCTCAGGCTTAGAGTGCCCATTCAGGGTCTGTGGGGAGGGCGAATGATACTGCCTGCACCCGCACCCTCTGAGCTGGAGCCTGCTGGCCAGCTCCTGGCACTGCCTGGATAGCGATTCTCCTCCAAGGATGCCAAGAACTGCTGCCGCTGGTCTTATCTGTAGTGCTTGCGAGGCCACTTTCTGGGCTCAACTGCTCAGGGACAAAGTACATCAAAATGTCTGTGGTTTGCACCAAGCCCCTCCCTCACCCCACATCTCACGCTCTGGACCAGGCTCCCTCACAGCAGGAGGATGGAAACAAAGCCTGCTCTTGGCTGTGCTCCTATCTGGACTGCTCCAGTGCTGCAGCAGGCTCAAGTCTGAGATGGGCCAGCTCAACCGCTGTGGCCATCCAGGTCCACTGGCCTGGTGGTTGGGCAGGGCTACACGTGGACTCGGAGCCCAGCAGGCCACAACTTACTTGATTTCCAACTTTCCCTGGGCTCTGCAAACCTAGTTCCACAGAATCCCCTATCCCCAAATTCTCTCAATTCCAACCTCCCCTAGAGTCTGTATCCTCTAAGGCAGATACTCCCCCACAGGCTTCTTTGACCTTTAGGGACCTCCCTACACACAGCCAGAGAGACCAATGAGGCAGGAGAATGGTGTCACGACATCTTTCTTCTGCTCTGTAGCTTCCAGACAGGGCCCTGGGCCCTGGCTGATGTATTGGCCACAGGGATAGGAAGGGGCCCTGCAGGGCCCTGAAGATACCAAAGGGCTCCAGCTTACTGCCTCAGCGTCCATTTTGTGCCTGCTCTCCGCACAGGTGTGGTTCCAGGACCAGTGGACAAGATGTCGTCGTGGGAAGAAGGCCCAGAGTGGAGTCAACGCCACCTTGGTGGGTGCCTGACGCTCAGCACCCAGAACCAGTGGCCTTGCAGCTGTGTCCGGGGCCCAGACGAAGTTTTAGGCCCCTGTACTCGGTCCTACATCCCTTACATTACAATGTGCATCGGGAACTGTGCTCCTGCCTCCCCTGTGTGCTCCGGGAACCCCACTTCCACAACCATCCCCGATACCTCCGATTGGACACGGAGAGCATGGACTTGGGCAAACTTTCCCAGTGCCTGCTCACTGCCATTCTTCCTGTTGCCACGGATCGCCGAGATCGCAGGCCCTGGCCCCGCTATTCCTGCCCAGCTATCTACCTCCCAGGAGAGCTAACTTGGACCTTGGACCCCGCACTTCCCACCCCTGCCAGAGCCCAGCTGTGCCCACTCCAGGATTATCTCGTAAGGGCTTGCGTATCCAGGCCAGCAGGCTGCTATGAGGCTGTGACCGATTCATCCTGTGACCCCACTTGCCAAAGGAGCTGGTTCCAGGGAGTGTGGGAGCCTGGAGAGAGCATCCTGGCGGATCCCACAGTCTACAACCTGGAAGCCCTGCAGGAGACGCCTGCTCCCTAACGACTCTCGGGAACTCCGGACAGATCTGCTCCTTGCAGCCCCCAGGTTGGCAGCCCCTACCTTGTGCATCGCCTGCTCTCCTGGCGCCAGGCTCCTCATCTACAGGCGCTGGAGCAGTGCCCCTGGTGCACAGACGACTCAAGACTCCCCGGCCAGGCCAGACTCAGCCTTGCAAGGAAAACAAAGCCCGGCCTGGACATCAGGGACTCCACAGATCCGTTGCTTGGCCTGCAAGCGCCCCATGCAACTGGGTTGCATCGGGCTTCCAGGAGGGACCTGACCGTGTCTGATTCTCAGCAGCGCAGACATGGACATCTTCAAGGAGCAGAAACGTCCAGTCCTTCTCTTGTTTTTCTCTGCGAACTCACAATTACCCCAACAGCCCCATCGTCACCGCCCTAGACTCACGTCTGTGGGTTGTTCTGCCACTGGGGCTTTTGGGGCTGCAGGCTGGACCCGAATGCCTCTCCGCCTTCCTGGATTAATTTGCCAGTTTTGCCACGGTGACACATGCAAAGATGGAAGATGGAGGATGGGATGGTCTTTATGAATCCTCCTGGGCCCCAGGACCACTGGCCAGCCCTTGACTCCATCCCTGACATGTGTGTTGTCTTTTACCTCAGTGCTTCTCCAACAATGTTGTCACACCCAAACAGGAATAAAATGGGCACGTAGCTGCACCGCAGAAGCCTCCTTTGTGGTTCATCCCCCTCCCTTCCCTGTGTGCATTTGCCATGACTTATCCAAGAAGAAGGGGCACATTAAATTTGAGGCTTATGGGGCCGGGAAGGTGGCGCTAGAGGTAAGGTGTCTGCCTTGCAAGCGCTAGCATAGGACGGACCTCGGTTCAATCCCCCGGTGTCCCATATGGTCCCCCCAGGCCAGGGGCGATTTCTGAGCGCATAGCCAGGAGTAACCCCTGAGCGTCAAACGGGTGTGGCCCAAAAACCAAAAAAAAAAAATTTTTTTTTTGAGGCTTATAAAGCAGCTCTCAGTCAGGCCACAAACAGTTCCAGAGGGAAAAGAGAGAAGATAGGGGGCAGGGGGCATGAAAGGAAGGGGATTTTGAACACATGTGCCAGGTCACTCTTCCCTGGTACCCGCCAGCACATCCTCCAGTCCTGCTGGGACTTAGAGCATCCCAGGGAGACGTCAGAGGCAGCTCCAAAGAGAGGAACAGACACAAGCAGGGCCACAAAATGGGCCACCCTGTATGTGAGATCTGGGGAGAGAACCTTGGAAGAGAGGGCACAGAGGTGATTTAAGCCACAGAGAAGGAGAGAAGGAAAACTTGGGAGGGGGTGTGGGAGAACTATGGTTCATCTATCAGCATCTAGCAGGAAAATCTGCTCCAGTGGACAATATTTGGGAGTTACAGTGGGACCCATGTTGCAGTTTGCGCTGAGACCTCAGTTTTTCTTCTTGTGGAGTTAGGAATGTAGAACCTGGTTCTATGAGCCCCTCTGTTTTCTGAAAGACCTGGGCGATCCGGAGACTGAGAAAAACCCTATACAGAAACTGCTGGGCAAAAAGAGAGATAGTAGGAAGGAGTTTAGGTGGCTCTCACACATTTCTGTCACTGTCCAGCCCTTGACAGGCTTCACATCTTCTGCCGTGGGTAGGGTCTTTTCCTGCACATGGCCAACCTAGGTTTGTTCCCTGGCCTCCCATAGGATTCCCCCAAGCACAACCAGGAGCAGCCTTGGGAGCAGGGCCAGAAGTAAATCCTAAACACCTCCAAAAGTGGCCTAAACACAAAAAAACAAAAATGATGATTGTTCATCGGATTACTAAATTTTTGTCAGTGAATGATTGAGGGTAAAAAGACTTGTGGTTGGGGCCGGAGAGATAGCATGGAGGTAAGGCATTTGCCTTTCATGCAGAAGGTCATTGGTTTGAATCCCGGCATCCCACATGGTCCCCCGAGCCTGCCAGGAGCAATTTCTGAGTGTAGAGCCAGGAGTAACCCCTGAGCGCTGCCGGGTGTGACCCAAAAAAAAAAATACAAACTAAAATAAAATAAATAAGACTTGTGGTCATGTCTAAAAGAAAAAGGGAGGGATGTTTGCCATAGAGTAGGTGGGGTGAGGTCTAGAGAGAAACTGAGGACATTGGTGGTGGAAATGTGCACTGATTGAGGGATGGATGTTGGAAATTTGTGTGTGTGTGTGTGTGTGTGTGTGTGTGTGTGTGTGTGTGTGGTTTTTGGGTCACACCCGGAAGTGCTCAAGGGTTATTCCTGGCTCCAGGCTCAGAAATTGCTCCTGGCAGTCACGGGGGATCATATGGGACGCCGGGATTCGAACCGATGACCTCCTGCATGAAAGGCAAACGCCTTACCTCCATGCTATCTCTCCAGCCCCGGATGTTAGAAATTTTATGACTGAAATTCAATCATGAACAACTCTGTAACTGTATCTCACTAAGATTTTATTTTAAAAAATATATAAATTAAAACGCTTTTTAAAAAGATTTTTATATTTTTTTAAATATAAATTAAGGGAGCCGGAGAGATAGCATGGACGTAAGGCATTTGCCTTGCATGCAGAAAGACTGTGGTTCAAGTCCCGGCATCTCATATGGTCCCCTGAGCCTGCTAGGAGTGATCTGAGTACAGAGCCAGGAGTAAGCCCCAAGCATCTCACACACACACACACACACACACACACATACACACACACACACACACACACACACGTGTGTCAGTGTTCTAGCTGCATTTAGCCTAAAGAAATCTGATCCCCTGAGCCTAGTGCTGACTGGCTATGAAGTTCTGATGGAGTCTCCAGGCAGAGTCCACCATCTCTCTTCCTCCCAACCAGAGACATGAAGTACAGGCATATTGCTGCTGTCCACACCACTCTAGTCTCCTCCTGCTCCCAAGAAGCAGTCACTCAGTTTCTCACTCCTCACTCACCCCCAGACACCGCTAAGCTTTCAAAAATATACTCAATATAGCTTCTTTCACTTAGCTTGATGTACCCATGTACATCAAAAAAAATTTTTTTGTTTGTTTTTTTGGGCCATACCCATTTGATGCTCAGGGTTTACTCCTGGCTATGCGCTCAGAAATTGCTCCTGGCTTCAGGGAACCATATGGGATGCCTGGGGATCGAACCACAGTCCGTCCTAGGCTAACACTTGCAAAGCAAACGCTTTACC
This sequence comes from Suncus etruscus, assembly GCF_024139225.1. Classification (NCBI taxonomy): domain Eukaryota; kingdom Metazoa; phylum Chordata; class Mammalia; order Eulipotyphla; family Soricidae; genus Suncus; species Suncus etruscus. The sequence goes on along the minus strand of NC_064861.1, from coordinate 80,425,652 downwards.
TCTAGCGCCACCACTCTGGCTCCTGCCCTGAAATTTTTTTATATAGCATCTATTCATGCACAGACTTTTCGTATTTGAGCTAATGTGAACTCCCCTGACATGACCTGAAGTAAGAAATCACACCCAAGGACCCCATTTTCTTGTTTTTGTTTTAGGTCACAACCAGGTTTATTCATGGCTCTGCACTCAAAACTCGTTCCTGGTAGACTCAGGGGACCATACGGGATGCCAGGAATCGAACCGGGGTCTGTCCAGGGTTGGTTGCATGTAAAACAAAAGCCCTACTGCTGTGCTATCACTCCAGCCCTGGGTGTGCTGTTTATACCCTCAGGTAGTTTTGTTGTTGTTGTTGTTGTTTTGGGGGAGTATGGGTTTTGGGTCACAGCGGACAGTGCTTAGGGATTACTCCTGGCTCTTTGCTCAGAAATCACTCTTGGCAGGTACAGGGGACCATATGGCATGCTGAGATTCAAATCCGTCCTGTGTTGGTTGTGTGCCAGGCAAACACCTTACCGCTATGCTATCGCTCTGGCCCCACCCTCAGGTAGTATTGCTGGATGAGGGTTACTCTAGGTTTCGCTTTGAGAAATCACCCTACTGCTTGGAGCACAATCTACAGGCACCCTTCATGCCCTTCAAACAGAGCAGGGTCCTCATTTTCAGTCATGCCTGACGTGATCCCAGTGCTATAGACCCATCCTAGCACATGTGAAAACTTACTCAGGTTCTGAGCTACATCCCTAGTGCACGGGATATTAGGGCATCCAGCATCTTTTTGTTTGTTTGTTTTTTGTGTTTTGGGCCAGACCCAACTCAGGGGTCAACTCAGGGGTTACTCCTGGCTTTGCACTCAGAAATCGCTCCTGGCTTGGGGGATCATATGGGACACCAGAGATCAAGCCCAGGTCAATCCTGGGTCAACCATGTGCAAGGCAAATGCTCTACTGCTGTGCTATCGCTCCAGCCCCTACATTCAGCATCTTTTTTTTTTTTTTACATTCAGCATCTTTCTAGAAACTTCATGACCACAGTTTGAGATATGCCTAGTCACCATTGTGCTTTTTTTTTTTTTTAATGTTTATCCACACCTAGCAGTACTCAGGAGTTATTCCTGGCTCAACACTCAGGAATCACTCCTGGCTGGCACAGGAGACCATATGAGATGCTGGGAATCAAACCTGGGTCAGCCACATGCAAGGTAAATGACCTAGCCACTGTGCCTTTGCTCCAGCTGCCAAATATTTTTCAGGGGGGGGATTAATTTAGGAACATAGTTTTGAATGTTGTTTTTAGGCCAAACCAGAGATGATCAGAGGTTGCTCCCGGGTTCTGCGTTCAAAGATCACTCCTGGAAGTGCTCAGGGCAACATATGAGATGCTGAGATTTGAACCCGGGTCTATCACATCCTCACTGTACTTTTACTCTAGATCCTAGGGATGTCTTTTGAAACAATTTCTGAAGTTCAGTTGGAAAGTTCTCTTCCCAAATGACACTAAACTGTTGGGCATCATACCCTAGCCTTGAAACTGCTGCTCAGAGTCACCAAGCAAGAGGGTGAATACAGCCCCCCGGGGAGAGGCATTCATGCAAACTTATAGAGGTGTAGAGGTTCTCCCCAACTCCAGCCCCCCACACCCATGCTCTCCCTCTCTGTCTCTTTCTCCCAAACACAAAATTTCGCTCAGTAAATTGAACTGAACAGGGTGGTGCCCAGATCAAGCCTGGAGAAACAGGTGGTCTGTAGAAACCAGCTTTATCTCATCCGTGTTTATGCCGTGTTCAAAGTTTACAGAGCACCAGAGTTTTTCCCCAGGATTGTCCTGGGATGGGGAAGCTATCAGTCATCGACTTGACACCCAAGGAAATGAGGCTCCCAAGGGGCTTCCAGAGCAACTCTAGAAGATCAAGACTTTGCAGCCTGCTCAGCTGGTCTTCCTGCAGAACCCTGCCTGGTGTCTGGGACCAGCCCTCCTGGGAGGAGGCAGCAAGTGAGCAAATCCCTACAGAAATGCCTGAGGAGGCCCAGAGCACAAGGCAGGGCTTTGGTTTTGCATGCATGGAACCCAGGTTCAGTCCCTGGACTATGTGTACCCCCTGAGAATTGCAGGGAACCCTAGAGACTGTTGAGCAGGTGTCTCTGAGTCCCCAACACTACTAGACCCCAGTATTCCCCATCCTCTGGCCTGAGCATAAATCATCGGACTTAGTTGGCTAATTGTTGCTGGAAGTGGGCCCCTGAGCTTAGCCTGGGAACCCCCCCCCCAAAGTAAATGAAAAATGAAGTAGAAGCAGCACACTGTCCCTCTACAATAACTAGGGTTCCGGAAGGTTAGGGAGAGCCAAGTCCTGCCTGGATATTATCACTGACGCTGAGGACTCCAGTGTGGTCTAAGAGTGGAGCCAGGAGGCTGAAGGATGAGGCGCTGTACTATGTATGTCCCTGGAGGCCACTGGTTCAGGTTGATGCTACATGTGCCTATTCTGGTGCATAGCATGAATCTCTCCTACAGATAAGTTGTTGCCCAAACCCCTGATCACAGCTCCATCTCAGAGAGGGAGGAATCCCCTGGAATGTGTATGAGGGGTTGCTTTCTAATACCTTGATATGGGCTGGAGGTCACAGGGAGGACTAGCTGACTGTGGCTGCCCTCCTGAAGCTGCCTAACATAGGAAGGAGAAAGGAGATGGTGGCTGGATAGCCCAAGTCCATGGTGGCGCCACACCATGGTGACTCTGGGAAGTGCAGGACTAAACACTGTCCAGGAAGGGACACATGACAAGGGCCTGTGCACCCAGCTCCTTTGCTTGGGAACCCCACAACTGTCTCCCCGAGGTGGTGGTGATGAATCCCTGAGCATCTTGATGTTCCATCAGACACTGGGGCCCACAGTTATTCTGTTAAATAAATAAGGAAGTCAATGAAGAAGGGCCAGAAAGACTGCACAGTGGGGAGGACACTTGCCTTGCATGCAGACAACCTGGCTTCACTCCTTAGCACAGGGGTCTCAAATTCGCAGCCCGCGGGCCATTTGCGGCCCTCCATACAACATTTTGTGGCCCACAGCCGGCCTTCAAATATCATTATTCGCGATTATTTGCTTACCGAATAATCGCAATAAAAATCGCATTAGTGGGCCCGGAGAGATAACACAGCGGTGTTTGCCTTGCAAGCAGCCTATCCAGAACCAAAGGTGGTTGGTTCGAATCCCGGTGTCCCATATGGTCCTCCATGTCTGCCAGGAGCTATTTCTGAGCAGACAGCCAGGAGTAACCCCTGAGCAATGCCAGGTGTGGCCCAAAAATAACAAAAAAAAAAAGAAAAAATCGCATTAGTAAGAAAAAAATCGCATTAAACATTCGCATACCCCAAGCAGTTCCGTTCGGGGTATGCAAATGTTTAATGCGATTTTTTGCGATGTTTTTTCTTACTAATGCGATTTTTTATTGCAAATATTCAGTAAGCGAATAATCGCAAATACTTTGCGCCTAGCGCAGACGTCATTTCTGCTGCTCCTCCCCGCTGTCCCTTGCATTATCGGAGGCCTAAGGGAGAGGAGAGAAGTTTATTACAGAATTAGATTTTGTCATACCTTCATCATGACTTCATCAAAGCCTGCAGTGAAGAGAAAGATTGATGACGAGCACAGACAATTTCAGGAAAAGTGGGAGACGCAGTATTTCTTTGTTGAGCACAGGGGCATCCCCACATGTCTTATTTGCTCAGAGAAAGTCGCAGTGCACAAAGAATACAACTTGAAACGCCATTATTCAACTAAACATGCTGAGGAATGTGCAAAATATCAAGTAAATGAGAGAGCCAAGCGGGTTGCCAGTCTTAAAGCATGTCTAATGAGGCAACAAGATTTCTTCAAGAAAGCAACCAAAGAGAATGTTGCATCAGTCGAAGCTAGTTACATGGTTAGTGAGATGATTGCTAAGGCAGGGAAACCATTCACAGAAGGAGAGTTTGTTAAAAAAAATGCATGTTACAGGCTGCAAGTATTATCTGTCTGGAAAAGAAAGGTCAGTTTAGCAAAATCAGCCTTTCTGCCAACACTGTGGCAGAGTGCATTTCTGACATGTCAAGTGACATTTATCATCAACTGTGTGAAAAAGCCAAATGTTTTGATGCATACTCAGTTGCTCTTGACAAGGGCACAGATATAACAGACACTGCACAGCTCAGAATTTATGTCCGTGGTGTTGATTGCAATTTTTAATTGACAGAGGAGATGCTCAAAATAATTCCAATGCATGGCCAGACCACTGCTAATGAGATATTTCAGCATCTGTGTGATGCCATTGAGAATGCAAGTTTGCCATGGAAGAGGTTTGTTGGAATAATAACCGATGGAGTGCCATCGATAACAGGGAGGAAAAATGGACTGAGTGGCACTTGTTCAAAAAAAAACTTGAAAAGGAGGGTGTAGAGAAGGCCATTGCTCTTCACTGCATTATCCATCAGCAGGCCCTTTGCAGTAAATGCCTGCTGTGTGACAATGTGATGTCTGTTGTTGTGAAATGCATCAACCAAATTAGATCCAGAGGCTTAAAGCACAGGAGGTTCTGTGCTTTTTTAGAGGAAATAGAGTCACAATATGGAGATGTACTCTATTTCACTGAGGTACATTGGCTCCAGAAAAGATTTTTTGAGTTGAGAGAAGTGAAAGCCTTCATGGAGAAAAATGGGAATGCTGTTTCTGAGTTGAGTGATCACAAATGGCTCATGGACTTAGCTTTTCTTGTTGACATCACACATAAGCTGAATGTATTAAACAAGATGTTACAAGGCTTGGGGCAGCTTATCAGTGCTGCCTATGACAACGTGAGAGCATTCTCCACAAAACTTGTGTTATAGAAATCCCAGCTCTCTCAGACAAACCTTTGCCATTTCCCAGCATGCAAGGAACTTGTGGATGCAGGCATACCATTCAGTGGTGAGAAATATGTTGATGCTATTTTTAAGCTAGAGAAGGAATTTGATCACAGATTTGCAGACTTCAAAAAGCACAAAGCCACTTTCCAAATTTTTGTGGACTCCTTTTCCTTTGATGTACAAGATGTTCCTCCTGTGCTTCAAATGGACCTCATTGACCTGCAGTGCAACTCTGATCTCAAAGCCAAGTTCAGGGAGATTAGTGGAAAAGCAGACATGCATGGGCAATTTTTGAGAGAATTGCCCCCCAGCTTCCCTGAGCTTTCCCGAATGTTCAAGCGCACCATGTGCCTTTTTGGAAGCACATATTTGTCTGAAAAGTTATTCTCCACTTTGAACTTCAATAAGTCAAAGTACAGGTCTAGACTTAATGATGATCATCTTCAAGCCCTATTGAGGGTCTCAACTGCTTTCTCTCTAAAGCCAAATGTGGTTCAGATTTGTGAGAAGAAGCTCTGTCAAGTCTCTGGCAGCAAGGAATAGGCAAAAGATGCCATGTTCAGAAGAACTGTTCATGATCTTCACTCAATGGTCTATTCATGTTCAGAAAAAATAATTAAAACTGTTAATAATGACGTTTGAGGACTTTTTTTTGTGAAATCCCTTATGTGGCCCTTCCTCACCCCGACTTTGCCTCCTGTGGCCCCCAGGTAAATTGAGTTTGAGACCCCTGCCTTAGCATCTCATATAGTTCCCCAAGCAACACCAGGTGTGATTCCTGAGTGCAGAGCCAACAGTGTGCCTTCAACCTTGCCAAAACAAACAAAAAACATCCCATATGGTTCCCTGAGCCCTTCCAGGAGTGATCTCTGAGCACAGAGCCAGGAGTAAACTTAGAACACTACCACATGTGTCCCACAACCTGAAGCAAAAATAGGGGGTGGAAAGCCAGTTGTTCAGGGACCCTGAACAACAACCTGGGGTCAGGTACCAGGAGCTCAGGGCTGTGGGCATTATGTGAGAAGTCTCCTGTGGGCTGATGCCATGTGGTATAAAGCCATCTCTGGGTACAGTGTATGGAAATGGGGTTCAGGCTTGGCCGATACAGCTTCCAGCAATGCACACTATTTAGGTAGGCTTTTGACTGTCTTGGGTGGGGCCTTCAGACCCAGAACACTTCATCCCAGTCCAACACATAATCAGCAGAAGAGATGTAGGGACCCCAAATCATAAAGTCATAGGACCTCAACTGAAGGGAGTCAGTGGGCATGGAGAAGCCCTGGTGTTCACACATAGAGCAGCCCCAGGAACCAAGGACTCCTAAGAGAGGGAGACTTCTAAGAGAGGAAGGGAAGACACAGAACTCAGACTATCCAGAACCTGGAAGCTGCCCAGTGCCACCCTGGATCCTTGTCACCCAGAATGTGGCATCAGAAGAGGCCATGTGGGAAGCTGGAGAAAGTGCAGAGGTGAGGAAGGACAGTCCTGTGATGGAAAACACACATCATGTAGGTGTCACTGTGTGTGAAATTGATCAGAGATGGAATCAGATGAAAGGCCAGAGTGTGTGCAGAGGAGGAGAGAGAGTCATAAAACACAGGGGTAATAGCATACTAGGTGAAGCCATGCCAGAAAGACATGAGCCCCTATCACTTTGCTATCTTGCTTAGACTGTCAATATTGACTTAGGACTAATCTAACGTGAATAAATAAACCATGGTGGCTGCAAGTGCTGGTTCTGGTTGGCAAGAGCACAAAACAGGACTTGCAGAGCTGAGGGTGGGGCAGAGGGTGACAGCTGACAGATGGAAATCAGAGAAAGCCTTCGAGGGGGACGATTCCAAAGGACACTGCCCCCATCCTGCCTTCCCAACCCACAGAGCCTGCCTCCAGCAGACAAGTGACTCCTCCCATCCCAGGAGCTCTGCACCCCACCTGATCCAAGTAAAGCCCATTACAGGGAGGGGCACAAACTGCAGGGGTGGGAGCTGCACCCATAAAGGCAAGCACAGCCCTGCAGAAGCACCTCAGCAGGAGAAGGGAGTCTGGGGTTCTTCAGCAGGGACTCTGAGCTCCAATATCAGTGGGAGAGAGGAGGGTATCTGTGCATCAGGTTCAACATGATCCGGGTGCAGTGCCAAACATGGCATCTCAGGTGTGGTGTGGGTCAGAGGAAGGAGGGTTATGTATAGGTGTGAAGGGACGGGAGCCCCCGAAGTTTCAAAAGCCCCAGAAAACTGCATCCTTTTGATGTATGGAGGAAGGTGTGAGGGAGGAAGGAGAGAACAGACCTGCTGGTGACCCTGTGTGTCCTGTCCCCTTAGCTGACCTTGTTCCTCTGCTCCTGCCTGCTTTTCCGCTCCCTGGCCACCGGGGGCGCAGGTGAGTCTGGGCAGGTTAGCTTAGGTTCCAATCCTGCAAGGGGAACCAACCTGATGCATAGAAAAGTGACAAGAACATGAGCCTGGCTTGGGGGTCACTCTGGTTTCGAGGATTCAGAATGGTCAGGGAGTATGGGGTCCTTCCCGATTGTGTGTTTCTGAGGGGCTGAGAGTTCAGCAATGAGGGATGTGGGGGGACCAGATCACTTCCCATCACTGCTACTCCTGGAGCCTCAGTTCAGAGCCAGGGCATCTTGGGGTCAGGACAGGTCCAGGGAGACCCCTTGACACCATCCTCACAGAGTGAAATCCTCAAGATTTAGGGGACAAACTGTTCAGTCAGTGGTGCCTGCTATAGATGGGGTCACACAGCCCAAGAGAACGGAAACCCAGTCTCAGAGCAAGTGCAGGTGACAGACAGGACTGGGAGCTGTGGAGGACAGAGTGTCTCACCCTTGGAGGAGAATAACTCTGTTTTCACAGCAGGAGCCCCGTCTCTGGAGATGCCTGAGATCAGCCAGGGCTGTGCCTCATTCCTCAGCAACCTGCCTCGGAGCTGCAGAGAAATCCAAAAAGATCACCCAAGCTCAGCGGGTATGTATGAGCCCAACCCAGTCCTGTGACTCTCTGGGCCAGGAGACCCCATGGATGTGGGGAGAGCCAGGCAGCCCATCTGCTCTTGCTCAGCCGAACTGGGAGGGGTTCATGGGTAAATGACACTTTGGGGCACCCCCAGTGATAGCGAACATACCCCTATGCATTTGGGGACTCAGTCACTGGAATCAATGACTTTCAGGGTCATTGAACCAGGAGACACCAGTGACATCTGCTCTGCATGGTCTTTGCAACAGGAGTGGGAATGGGGGTGAGGGACCTGTGTCCACTCAGAGTTGACCCCAGGAGCTCATTAGAGAGACAAGGTGCCACCAGCCATGCTGGGTCTTCCCAGCTTGCATATTCTGGATCTAGTGACAGAGGTCTGAGCTGGGGCATCTGGGTTTGTTCCTTGCAGATGGGCTATATCTGCTCCGCACAGAGAATGGGGTCATCTACCAGACCTTCTGTGACATGACCACGAACGGCGGCGGCTGGACCCTGGTGGCCAGTGTGCACGAAAATCACCTGGCCGGAAAGTGCACAGTGGGGGACCGCTGGTCCAGCCAGCAGGGAAACCGAGTTGATAACCCGTCTGGGGACAATAACTGGGCCAATTACAACACCTTTGGGTCTGCTGAGGCGGCTACCAGTGATGACTACAAGGTGGGCACCACTGGCCTGATCTGTGCCATGGCGCAGTGGGTTGGCTGAGCTCCTGGAAGTCAAGGTAGGCCCAGGGTGGAGCAGTGTGAACAGCAGGACCTCAGGTGCTCCTCCCCTCATTCCTCCTGGGTCATGCTTGATTTTCTGGTTCCTTGAGACTATGGAAGCAGGCATGGCATGGTGCTATCAAGCTCTGGGATGTCTTGCAGAACCCTGGCTACTACAACATCCAGGCTGAGGACCTTGGCATCTGGCATGTACCTAATCTGACTCCGATGGACTCCTGGAGAAACAGCTCGCTGCTGCGGTATTACACCTTCTCTCACTTCTTCCGGAGACTCGGGAAAAATCTCTTTGGCCTCTACCAGGTATTCAAGCTGCAGAGTGGAGGCACCTGCGGAGCCATAAGAGTCCTCAATGGGGTGAAAAGCAGCTGGTCTCTGTCTGGGCCACTCCAGGCATGACGTGGGTCTGTACCCTGGGTCGCTGTGACCTCCCTGCAGCTCTCTCAGGAGATTTGAGCCAGGCCAAGGGAGCCTTGGAGTGGGGAGGAAAAAGGCTGAGCCCCACCTCAGGACCCACCTCTCCAGATCCGAACTCAGGGTGGATGCTGCACTCACGCACCCTCCATTGGCTCTTGCAGAAATACCCTGTGCAGTATGGCCTTGGCACTTGTTGGAATGACAACGGTCCTGTCATTCCTGTGGACTATGACTATGGAGATGCCAAAAAAAACTGCCGCTTACTACTCCCCCTGGGGTCAACGTGAGTATTTTCAAACCAATTCAAGCATAGACCCATTGCGCAGGGGCAAGCAGAGCAGAACATCAATGTGGTCATTTCTTTTTTTGTTTTTGTTTTTGTTTTTGGGCCACACCCAGTAACACTCAGGGGTTACTCCTGGCTATGCGCTCAGAAGTTGCTCCTGGCTTGGGGGACCATATGGGACACCGGGGGATCGAACCGTGTCCGTCCAAGGCTAGCGCAGGCAAGGCAGGCACCTTACCTTTAGCGCCACTGCCCGGCCCCAATGTGGTCATTTCTTCTCTGAGTTTGCTCTGCCTTCTGTCCCTTCTTTATCATGCGTATTTTATGGAATTAGGTTGTTGATAAAAATTTAAAATAGGGGCCGGAGAGATAGCATAGAGGTAAGGCGTTTGCCTTGAGTACAGAAGGTCAGTGGTTCGAATCCCAGCATCCCATATGGTCCCCCGAACTTGCCAGGAGCGATTTCTGAGCATAGAGCCAGGAGTAACCCCTGAGCGCTGCCAGGTGTGACCCAAAATCAAAAAATATATACATATATATATACATATATATATATATATATATATATATACACATAGAGAGAGATAGCACAGTGGTAGGGCATTTGCCTTGCATGCAGTCTAACAGTGGTTTGAATCCCGGCATCCCATATGGGCTCCCAAGCCTGCCAGGAGCGATTTCTGAGTGCAGAGCCAGGATTAACACCTGAGTGCCTCTGGGTGTGACCCAAAAACCAAATAAATATATAAACTATATAAAGATCCACATGTTGAGTGAGTCCTCTCCCGGCATAGCCCCTCTATCCCCTAGTAGAGTTGTTGCCCACAGCCAGCCTTCAAATATGTGATTTTTATTCGGCAAGCGAATAATTGCGAATACTGCGATACTTGAAGGCCGGCCGTAGGCCACAAAATGTTGTACGGAGGGCTGCAACAACTTGTGGGCAGCAAGTTTGAGACCCCTGACTGTCAGACAGGTCTGAAGAAGCAGGGTAATGGTGGAGAAAAAATTCACAAGTAGTTAAGATATACACTGGAGTCAGCAGCTCTCTATTCCATATCCCTGTCCACCATATGATTTTCCTCACATAAACTTTTTCTGCTAAGCTTTCTGCTGCCCCTCTCTCTCTCTCTGCCTTTTGCTGCTATTTCTTTTGCCTCCCCTCCAGCCAGATATTTTTTTAATTATTTTTATTTAAACACCGTGATTACAAATATAATTGTAGTTGTATGATTACAGTCATGTAAAGAACACCCCCCTTCACCAGTGCAGGATTCCCACCACCAATTTCCCAGATCTACCTACTCCCCACCCCACCCACACCTGTACTCGAGACAGGCTTTCTTTTTCCCTCATTCATTCCCATTGTTATGATAGTTTTCAGTGTAGTTATTTCTCTAACTGCACTTATCACTCTATGTGGTGAGCTTCATGTCTTTAGCTGCACCTACATGGGAAGATGGGGGGAAGTAAGGGTTGGGACTCAGCCAGACATTTTTATTCTTTATTTAAAATAGCCTGCCCCATCTCAGTGTGGGCAGTTCTGATCATCCAGGTGGGATTAACATCTCAAAAGAAATCGTAGGTAAAATAGTGTTGAGAATGGGGCCAGAGAGATAGCAATGGAGGTAAGGCATTTGCCTTTCATGCAGAATCCTGGCATCCCATATGGTCCCCCATGCCTGCCAGGGGCGATTTCTGAGCATAGAGCCAGGAGTAACCCCTGAGTGATGCTGGGTGTGACCTAAAAACCAAAAAAAAATTTAAAAAATGGTGTTGAGGTAAGGATTACATTAGGTTAATAGGATCTTCATAGCAGAAGAGAATCCAGGCTTATTTGGTAGGAGGAGCTAAAAATTATGCTCACATTGTAGGGCCAGTGTCTCTGTAGACTCAGGCAGACAAGTATCACCATGGGCCCAATTGTCCCCTGTCCCAGATAGAGAGATCTCTGTAAGCCATATCACATCAGGGGACACCCTCACAAGCCTGCAGCTGCACAGGGACACCCTAACTTCTAATTAGGGTATCTGTTGAATTTATCAAAGACTTCTATTTTCATCTGTTCACATTCCTTGAGTATTTTTTCCATTGTCTGATCATTTGCTTTAAAGTTCTTTTCCAATCTCTTCTGCAGTATGGAGTAGTTCTGCATCTGTACACCTCATCTTTCAGCTCAAATCCAGGCAAATGCCTAACCCATGTACTATAACTCTAGCTTCAATTTTAAAACCTTTTAAACTTATTCTTTTTTTTTTTTTTTTTTTTTTTTTTTTTTTTTTTTTTGGTTTTTGGGCCACACCCGGCAGTGCTCAGGGGTTACTCCTGGCTGTCTGTTCAGAAATAGCTCCTGGCAGGCACAGGGGACCATATGGGACACCGGGATTCGAACCAACCACCTTTGGTCCTGGATCGGCTGCTTGCAAGGCAAACGCCGCTGTGCTATCTCTCCGGGCCCATTAAACTTATTCTTAAAAAATGTTTTTGTTTTGGTGACTTGGGCCACAATCGGCAGTGCTCAGGAGTTACTCCTGGCTTTGAGCTCAGAAATCACCCCTGGCAGGTCCGAGGGACCTTATGGGATGCCGGGGATCAAATCCAGGTTAGCCTGGATTTTTTTCAATTATTTTTCTGTCATGCCCCTAGGAAGAAGAAAATATTTTTTGCACCCCCACGCGACTGTAAATATTGTCTTTATTAGAAAAAAAACTTTAACCTGCAAAACAAAAATCTATAAAATAATTTGAGCTGATTCTTAAATCAGAGGTGATGTCTGGATTGCTACAATGAGCACGTTTAGCAATGTATAGCTTTTCGAAGCAGGGTTTGAAACAGGACACAGCAACTCTCAGCTCCAGAGACATAAACACGGGGCTTAGCTTGTTATGACAGTGTTTGCTGAGGTCAAACATGCCCCCCCTTTACAAAGCCTTGCCCCCCCGGGGGGGGGGGGAACGCACCCCACTACTTGAGAAGCACTGGCCTCGTACAAGGCAAACACTCCCTACTGTACAATGAGCCCTACCCTGAAAACTTGAAACTTAATTTTTCCCTGTTCTTCTTTCCAGAGGAGTTTCAGGCCGGGTTCATCCAGTTCCGGGTGTTCAATAACGAGAAAGCAGCCAATGCTCTGTGTGCCGGGATGAGAGTCACGGGGTGTAACACAGAATTTGTGAGTCTGGGAGGAGGGGAAAAAAGCCTGTGCAGGTAGACTGTGTGTCTGTGCCTGTGTCTGTGTGTATACCCGTGTGTTTAGATGTGTGTGAGGTTCTTTTTCCTAAACGCTTCCTCAATGGCTCCTGTTTGTCCCACTATTCATGAGTGGGACCTTCACACACCATGCAAGACTCCCCAAAACACACAAAACAAGAGCTCACACCGCACCAGGATGGTCCTCTGAAAGCTCAGATGAGGAACAGAAATGTCAGTGCATAAAGGGATATGTTGGGGATGCAGCAAGTGGTGAGAAGGGATGTGGATCAGGTCCAAGTGACAAATGGGTCACTCTAGGACATGAGCAATGGTGGGGACATCAGATAGTTCTGGAAGACCAGCTGCTATCTGAAAGTGACAAGGTATGTTAAGGAAAGCGCAGGGCAGGGACATGAACACAGGGCTCCCTTGCTTTTGCTAGGATGGATTCCAGAACTGTGTGTTCTCAGGACCCGGGGGTGTGGGATAAAGGTCCCTGCAGGGGCTTCAACCCGAAGCATGCAGACACCGTGGTCACAGGAGGAGGCTGAGAGCTCCTGAAATCTGGGAGGGGAGTCTCAACAGGGGAGATATAGCTAGTGCCCTTGAGAGCAGTATTTAGGGGCTGGCCTGGGAAGGGAGGAGAGGTGAAAGAGGACTCTGAGGGGAAGTGAAGGAGGCAGGAAGAAGTCTGGAAGAGCCTGACTTCAGAGGTCCTTGAGGAAGAGAGTTTTAATGGGGGGAGGGAGGGACATGGTAGGACATGTTAGGACATGGTAGCACAATTGGTAAGGTGTTTACTTAGAATGTGACAGACCTGGTTTCCATCTTCAGCATCCCATACGGTCCCCTGAGCCTACTAGGGTAATTTTTGAACTCAGAGCCAGGAGTAATCCCTGAGTGCTGCCTGATGTGCCCCCCAAAAAACAACAACAACTATAGAATGTGGCTGGGAGGTGCAAGCACACTGGACCGCTATTTGGCAGCAAAAGCTCACTGGGCCCTTCTGCTTCCAGCACTGCATCGGAGGAGGTGGCTACTTCCCAGAAAGCGACCCCTGGCAGTGTGGGGACTTCTCTGGCTTTGACTGGCATGGATACGGGACTCACACTGGGTATAGCAGCAGCCGAGAGATCATAGAGGCAGCCGTGCTTCTGTTCTACCGATGAGCTGGAGAAGCAGTGCCTGAGCCACATCCTGAGACAGTTCAACCCAGGTTCAACTCAGCACCCCATATGATCCCTTTGGCCAGTCCAGGAGTGATCCCTGAGTGCAGTCAAAAATCAGCCCTGAGTATTGCCAAGTGAGCCCCAAAACAAAACAAAAACTATATTGCACAAATTTGTGTTTCTGGATTTCTTTGCCTTCTTACATTTAACAAAACCCTTAAGGGATACATTTAAATGACATCATTCTGGTGATTTTTTTCTCTGTCATTCTGAGTTGGAATCACATCTCTGGGATCCCAAAACACTCTAATATGGGCTCCTCTTGTTAGAGTTCAAGGGGGAGGGGCTGGAGTGGTGGCACAAGTTGTGGTAGGGCATTTGCCTTGCGTGTGGCTAACCTAGCATGAACCATAGTTTGATCCACTGACATCCTAAATGGTTTCCCAAGCCAGGAGTGATTTCTGAGCACATAGCCAGGAATAACCCCTGAGCATTACCAAATGTGGCCCAAGAAAGAAAAAAACTTCCCAATTTAAAAAAAAAAAAAAAAGTTCAGGGGAGGGGGAAAGATTTTGTTCTTATTCACCCCTCTTGCCATGTCACAGCACAGCACTGGACAGAGGAAGAGGACAGAGCCCTGGATGGAAAAGCAAAGTCTGTCCTTGAAGTGCTACTGAGCCCAGTCAGTATAGCTGGGCTGAGATCCGCCCCTCCACCTCAGTATCCTTCGCCAAGATGATGAGATCAGCTTCACCTGCCATATGATTTTGGCCACCTCTAATGGAGAGATTGGAGGCAGCAATCAGGAGGTGGAATCCCCCTAGAGTCTAAGCACTGAATCCAGACGAGGTGCAACCTAGGAAAGAGAACCTAGCTGGCTAGAGGTGGCCTGAGCATGGGGACTGCAATGGTGACCTCTTAAGGACAGGGCAAAGATAGAACCAAGAACCGAGGGAACCCCCACATATGCCCAAACTTACATGAGGATCGATGCTGCCCATGCTGATATCCTAACACTTTACATGGACTTCAGACTTAAAGTTGTGGCTGGTGGAGAAGAGATAGTATAGGTAGGGCATTTGCCTTGCATTCAGCTGACCCAGGTTTGGTCCCTGACATCCTATATATGGTCCCAAAAAATAGATTTCTGCAGCTCGGAGCCTACCCTTTCTGTAATTCCTGAGCAGAGCCAGGTGTTACCCCTGAGTATCAATGGTTGTAGCCCAAAACATAGAAACAAAAAAATAAGAATGGGATAAATACAAAGAATGATATGAGTTTTTTCTTTTGGTATTGGGGAGGTTGGGTCACACTTGGCAGCGCTCAGGGGTTACTCCTGTCTCTGCACTCAGAAATTGCTCCTGGCAGGTACGGGGACTATATGGGATCCCGGGATTCAAACCACCTTCTGCACTGGATGGGCTACATGCAAGGCAGATGCCCTACCGCTGTGCTATCTTTCTGGCCCCAATATGTGGGTTTTTTAAATGACATTGTCAATAAGTGGGCTCTTGGGGCCTTCGGGGACCCAAAATCAAGATTCTTTCCATTTCTTTTTGTTTTCATTTTTGTTTTTGGGGGGCCACATCCAGTGATGCTCAGGGGTTACTCCTGGCTATGCACTCAGAAATCGCTCCTGGCTTGGAGCACCATTTGGAATCTAGGGGATTGAACTGCGGTCCATCCTAGGCTAGCGCTGGCAAGTCAGACACCTAACCGCTCCACACCACTGCTCTAGCCCCAAGAGTCTTTCCATTTCTTATCCACGTATTAAAGATTTTATCATATCTCTCAAACACTTTAATAAGCTTGTTTTTGTTTAAAATCCCTAAGTCATACACACTAGACAGGATATAGTCACATAGTCTAGGCGGGACATTCTGTCTAACTTCCTCAGAGGGATCCACCTGAGGCCAGACCCTTCAGTCACTTTTAGCAGGAACCAGCAGTTTTATCCCTCTCACTGATCCTTAGCAGGCACAATGATAGGGAAAAAGGAGACAGGCAGAATGAGAATAGGAAAAAGAATTCTTGGTACAAATTTCACCAGCGTGGGCCAAGGGGTGCCTGGAAGACTGATGGCTGAACCATCAGATGACAGGACCTCAGAAGAGCATCATCTCTGCATCCCAACAGCTTCACTGCCCACTGGCTCTCAACTCGAAGAAAAATGCTCATCCCCTCCTTTGTTAAAAATGTGGAAAGGGGGACCCGGAGAGATAGTACAGCGGCGTTTGCCTTGCAAGCTGCCGATCCAGGACCAAAGGTGGTTGGTTCGAATCCCGGTGTCCCATATGGTCCCCTGTGCCTACCAGGAGCTATTTCTGAGCAGATACCAGGAGTAACCCCTGAGCACTGCCGGGTGTGGCCCAAAAACCAAAAAAAAAAAAATGTGGAAAGGGGGGCCCAGAGAGATAGCACAGCGGCGTTTGCCTTGCAAGCAGCCGATCCAGGACCAAAGGTGGTTGGTTCGAATCCCAGTGTCCCATATGGTCCCCCGTGCCTGCCAGGAGCTATTTCTGAGCAGACAGCCAGGAGTAACCCCTGAGTACTGCTGGGTGTGGCTCAAAAACCAAAAAAAAAAAATGTGGAAAAGGGGGCCGGAGAGATAGCATGGAGGTAGGGCATTTGCCTTGCGTGCAGAAGGATGGTGGTTTGAATCCCAGCATCCCATATGGCCCCCCAAGCCTGCCAGGAGTGATTTCTGAGCGTAGAGCCAGGAGTAACCCGAGTGATGCTGGGTGTGACCCCCCCAAAAAAATGTGGAAAGTCGGGGCTGGAGCAATAGCATATCTCTAAAGCATTTTGCCTGTCATGTGGCCAACACAGGACGAACCCCGGTTCAAATTCCGGCATCCCATAAGGTTCCCCCAAACCTGCCAGGAGCGATTTCTGAGTGCAGAGCCAGGAGTAACCCCTGAGCGCCTCTGGGTGTGACCCCCCTAAAAAAGGGAGGGCAGAAAAAAGAAAGTTTCCTGCTTTCTCTGGGCTCCTATTTCAGGAGACCACTTACATAACTGGAATAACTGGGAGCTTCCCTGCCTTCCTTTCCTTCCCTGAAATAAGACCTTTCCATGGGAGCTGAAATGATAGTACTTCAGGTAGGGCAATTTGCCTTCCATGTGGCCAACCCTGATTCAATCCCCAGCATCCCATTGGTCCTCTGAGCCTGCCAGGAGTAATTTCTAGGCTCAGAGCCAAGAGTATGAGTGCTGCTGGGTAGAGTCTCAAAACAAACAGAATCTTTCCTGAATTCAGCAAAAATAAAATGCCATGGTGGTGCTTGAGCTTGAGGGCAAGGCTACTGCCCTGACCCAAGGGATGCTGAACAAACTCTCTGGAAACCCAGGATGGGGATCCCAAGGAACCCAACTCTTTGGCAGACCCAACATGCCCTGGTTGGTACCTGACAGCCTTAGGCAAGATTCTTCTTCTGAGAGTGCATCGGTGGGGGCACCTTATGCCAGGAGAGACCATTATCAGGTCATATACCGACCAGGAGCCACCTAGAAAAACGGTCTTCGACTACTGTCCACAGCCCTGCTAGTTATAGGAAGGTTGAAGTGGGGTTGGCCTTGCACGTAGCTGAACCAAGTCTCATCCCCAACACTCCATATGCTTCCCCAAACCCCCCTACGAGTGACCCCTGAATGAAGAACCAAGAGTAACCCCTGAGCATAACCAAGTGCAGCATTTAATAAACGTAAAGAAAGGCTGAAAACCTCTGGAACCCATCTGCGTGCGCCCCCTGATGGCTTCAGAGAAGAGCAGAGTCCTGCAGAAGGCTCCTTACTTTTGGGATGTGGGGGTCCCACACCTGGCTATGCTCAGGGACTAGTTACTCCTGGCTCTGCACTCAGGAATTACTCCTGGAGGTGCTCAGGAACCATATGGGCCGCCCCGAGTCGACCTCGAGCAAGGCAAGCGCTCTGCCCGCTGTACTACAGCTCCAAGACACTGGGTTACTTCTGGCCCCAAGGACCATTTGGGAGGCAGCAACCAGCCCCAGACACTGCGCCACTCTCGGTGCCCATTAGGGGGCACTGGTGACCCAGTGCTGCAGTAGAAGGGGGTGGCTGGGGTGTCCAGGTCTGGGTCTGCAGGTCTGGGGCAGACACGTGACAGAGGGCAAGGCAAAGGCCTGTAACACTGCCTGGCAGGTAGGAAGGAGTGAGCCACGGGGACAGGCCACTGGGCACAGAGTGAGGCTGACAGGCAGCTGGGAGGGGCTTTGGCCAAGAGTCCCAGGTCAAGAGAAGATGGTGTCTCCTGTGGCCTTCACTTTCTGCTGGCAATACCCAGACCTTCATCAGGAGGGTTGGGGTTCCCTCCCGTACTCTCCTGTACACAGGATGTCCCCTACTCCTGCCAGACCTCTCTCCCTCCCCTCTCTTATCCTCTCCTCTCCCTTCCCCCATTTCCCCCCCTTCTGCTCTAATCCCTCTCCCCTCCTCTCTAAAGATCCCACTTCACTCCCTCTCGGTTCCATCTCTTCCATTCGCAAGCCTAGCTGGTTTGTGCGGTGGGAGTAAAGCATTTGAGCCTGAATTCCATGGCTGCAGTACAGGTAGTGAATCAAAGGGGTCAGCAAGTGTGAGGGTCCTGTGGTCAGATTGATTAGGTGGCCACTTAAGAAGACAAATGGAGGGCCCGGAGAGATAGCACAGCGGCGTTTGCCTTGCAAGCAGCGGATCCAGGACCAAAGGTGGTTGGTTCGAATCCCGGTGTCCCATATGGTCCCCCGTGCCTGCCAGGAGCTATTTCTGAGCAGACAGCCAGGAGTAACCCCTGAGCACCGCTGGGTGTGGCCCAAAAACCAAAAAAAAAAAAAAAAAGAAGACAAATGGCACCCTTAAGACCAGAAAGGCCAACTGTGATGCCAAGGCCCCATGAGATTCCACATTCCCTTGATTCTGGCTTCTGGGTAGCTTCAGGATGGGAACAACGGCCAGGATAGTGAGTGCACGTGGAGGGCATGACGACTCCCTGCACTGGGAATCGGGAGCCATCTCCACAGCAGAGCCAAGAAAACAGGTTGAGCTGGCAGCAAGAGGTCGAAGAAGCAACTTTGCAATACTGACAAGAGCAAAGCAGCCAGCAGCAAGCAAGCAGGAACAGAGGCCTCCTTGCATGCCTGCGCTTTGTCCAGCACTGGGGTCATTCCCTCCAGCTCACACCGAACCTGCCGTCACTTGCTCCCTTGGCCCACCAGGGGGCGCTCCTTTGACGCAGCAGGGCCCATGCTCCACTAAGCAGGACGCCCATGCTTCCCCCACCTCCGCATCTCCTAGAGCCCTGAGAACATGATGCAGGCTCTGTCCTGTACCCCATCCCCAACAATGAGGACTACAGCAGACCCGTGATTATTGGCCAAAATATGCCAGGGCCCAGATGTGGCTCAGAAATATATGTGAGGCCTTGAGTTCGATCCACAGAGCACCGCCAGGTTTTCAAATTGGGTGAAATTAGTGAAAATCACTGTGATAGTTCATGCTGCAGAAAGGAGTTACAGTGTGTCCCTCAGAAAGAAGATTTAACCCACATTTTATTTCATTTCATAGGGCTCTCCTTTCTCTCCTTTCTATTCTTCTCCCTCTCCCTCTCTCCTCAAACAGGTTTTGAAGGACGCTTTGTTGGTGATAGCAGACAGGTTGGAAGTCAAGTCACTCCTATCCCCAAATGCTATTTGCGAGACAACAATCTCAGTTTGACACTCAAACATTATGTATCTTTGAGACTCTTAGAAAAATTTATACAAAAATAGTTAAACTTCAATATTTTCATCACCTGAAAAACTAGCTCTCGTGTGATCTACTCATGTGATCGGACATTTAATTTCTTGTAACTTTGCTAAGAAATAACAACCATGAACCAAAGTTTTTTAGAAGAAAATTATATTCTTTTAAAGAAAATGAAAATATTCTCAAAGGAAAAACTTAATTTAAGTCAAATCAGATCCTTTGGTCGTGGAGCCTGATACACAGTGCTTGCCCGCAGCCGCTGTTCTCCCCCCACAGGGGGTTGGGGATTCGCCCCAAAAGGTTCTCCCGGCCAACCCCTCCAGGCTGAGGCTGCGGGGTGGGGTGAATGGGGAAAGGAGTGTGATGACCAGAGCCGGGGATGGGGAGCCAGGGACAGGTTGTGGCTGAAAGTACCCACAAACCCGGGGCACACAGCTGTCAAAGGTAGCTCCTCTGTGGGGCCCTATACCCAAGGGCCACACTCCTCACCCCACAATGACCCAACCTAACACTAACAGGCCCCTTCCTGTCCAGGCATGGACGTCAGGACAGAAAGACGAACACACACCTGCATCCGGCCATCCCACACCTGCTGGCACCAGCCTGCACTGACCCCACAGTCTGGGGGCCTGCCCCAGGGGCTGGGTGAGGAAATCCCCGACAGAAAGTGGTGGAAGGAATGGGGGCCGGTGGGGGCCAGAGGGAAGGAGGGGCCAGAGGAGGCACAGACGGTGAATAAATAGAAATAGCTTCTCCGCAGGGCCGGCCCTGCGGACAGCAGCTAGTTGGCAAGCAGGGAGGATGGAAGGGCAGAAGAGCTGACCCGGGCCACTTTCACACTCACACATGCACACACATACATCCTACACACACACACACACACACACACACACACACACACAAAGCCCAACACACATGTACACACACACAGGCCCAGGTCGGCAGCCCCCCACTCAGAGCTCCGTGACTTGCACAGCAGGTGAGGGGAGCGGGCCTGGCCGCAGGCGTCGCAGGTGGCAGCGGCGACACAGCAGGTGGCCCTCCAGGGGGTAGCAGCGGCGTCCATCGTCCCCACTCAGCTGCATCCCGCAGTCCTGGTGAGGAACAGGCGCCAAGGGTTACTGACAGGCACAGAACATGGTGGAGGACCCCTGAGGTACCCTCACACAGCTGCAGAGGACCCCGATACAAGCCACAGAGGCAGCAGCAGTGGAACACGTGCAGGGCTGGAGTCTGGGAGGGGTGACAGAGCAGTGACAGTGAAGGGCATTAAATGGGGTCTTTACAGGGGTCTTATTGCTGGGATGGTGCTAGATCAAACTCAGGAGCTCGTACACACAAGGCTTTGTGCTTGCAGCTACTCCACAGTCCCTCAAAAAGGATGTTTTAATCACAAAACAATCAGCACCTCAGGGAGCGGGATGACTAGGGGGAAGCCGGGAAGAGACAGGGGGAAGGCAGGGAGGGCTGAGCAGGCTGTGAGAACCAAGAGGAAGACAGAAAGAGGCCCCTGAGCCCTACCTGCTGAGCCTCCTCAACATTCCAAAAGTCCCTACCTCCTTTGCCCTTAAACTCAGGAGAGAACAGGAGGTAACAGTCTTGCACACAACCAACCCTGCTTGATACCAAGCACCTCACATGGTCCCCTGAGCACCTGCCAATCAGTGACCCCTGAGTGCAGCCAGGTATGGCCCCCAAAAAAACTATACCCGGGGGAGAATCCATGAAACAAGGACCTTGGGGCGTGCAACCCAGGGAAGGTGGCTGTTGACTCATGGCGGAAAGTGAGCGGCTCTGGGCCCAAGTAGAGTCTCGGCACATCCAGGTGTTGGGGCCATTCCTACAGCTGCCACCTTCTGACCAGCTGGAGACAAGAACAGGACCCCTCGCCTGCTTCCTTTGCCCACTCCCTCCTGGATGTCTGGCCCCTCAGGTCTACACCGCCCTTCACCAACACTCACCTCACTCACCAGCTGCCCTGCCCTGCCCTGGGGTTCCCCAGCCTCACTCCCAACTCAGACGGCCCCATCATGGGCTGGGGAGTCGCTCTGGTACTCCAGCTCCCAAAGATACTTTATACCTCCACACATCTACTTCCCTGCCTGCAAGCGGCCATTTGCTGCCCCTCTCCAAAAAGGAAAACATCGGGGTGGGGAAGGGGGCAATTTGAGCCACACCTAGCAGCGCTCAGGTTTTACTCCTGGCTCTGCATTCAGGGAACCTGAATTCCCTGGCATTCAGCTCCCCAGCTTTTATTTCATTTCTCAAATTTTAACTCTAGTGCCACCTCCTCTCAAAAGCCTCCCTTGATTTTCCAAGGCCACCCTGTGTTCTTTTTTGGTTTTTTGCTTATTTGTTTGGTTAATTGGTTTGGTTTCTGGGCCAGACCAGGCAGCACTCAGGGGTTACTTCTGACTCTGTATTCAGAAATTGCTCCTAGCAGGCTCAGGGGACCATATGGAATGCTAGGAATTGAACCAGGTCTGTCCGGGGTCAGTATGGCTGACGCCCTACCAATGTGCTATGGGGCCTGTGTTCTGACAAGACCACCTGCAAGGATCCTGGTGGGCCTTATCCCCGCCACCTCCCGGGAAAATAAGGTTTGTTGTTATGTCTTTTTTTTTTTTTTTTTTTTGGTTTTTGGGCCACACACAGTAACGCTCAGGGGTTACTCCTGGCTATGTGCTCAGAAGTTGCTCCTGGCTTGGGGGACCATATGGGACACCGGGGGATCGAACCGCGGTCCGTCCAAGGTTAGCGCAGGCAAGGCAGGCACCTTACCTTTAGCGCCACCGCCCGGCCCTGTTGTTATGTCTTTAATCTCTCCAAGACCCACACAGTACAAGGATCAAATAAATACCGGGAGAATGAGAAGCGGGCAGAGAGGCAGAAGAGAAAATATGGGTGACATGTGCCCAAGAGTCCAGACACGAAGGTAGCCCCACACCTAGCCGGACGAGTAGGCTCACCTCGCAGTGGTAGCACTCCACGTGATAGTCCCTGTCCATTGATACCACCCGGATGGTCGTCTCACAGCCCTGCAGGGAGAGACAGCATGGAGGCTTGGCAAGGCACAGCTCAGCCCCCACAGGCAGCTAAGCACATCTGTGAGCACCACGGGCACGTCTGTAGCAGGTCCTTCCACCCAGTAAGTGCCTCTTCCCCAGGCCTAGCAGCACCCTTAGGCAAATATCAATGCTCAACAAGAGAGCAAGAACTGTACAACCCAGGGAATTCCTGTGGGCTGCTCCCCACCCCTAAATCAGCAGAGCTTGGGGACTAGAAGAACCTTCCACGGAGGCCTGCAGGACCCCCAAGGGCAGCCCAGACGATCCTACCTGGGCAGGGAGAATGGGGCGGGCACAGGAAGCGCACTTCGGTGCAAAGACCCTGAAGGAGAAAATGAGCAGCAGTGACCACTAAGGAGGATGCCTAGATCCCAGGGTCTCCTCCTGTGCAGGGTGGGAACAGCCATGGCCCCACCTCCCTGCAGGAACCCAGTTTCCCCAGCCTGTCCTGTGCAGCCCTTTCAGGCTTCTGGTGAATTCACTCTCCAGGAACATCCAGGTCTAGGTCTAGGTCTCTGGCCGGAGCAGAGGCCCCTACGAAGCCTAGCCATGCCAAGTACTGGGAGTCAAGCCCAAGAAAGGTGGCAGAGAACTAGCCCCAGGCCAGCTGCACCCACACAGAATAACCGAACAAAGACACCAGAGAGACACCCCCAAGGCCCTCTGCTCCAGGCAGAGGAAGCCTAGCCTAGGCATCATCCACCTTGCTATCCCTCCAGCACCCCTAAAATTATTATTTTTATTTTGCCTCATGTCCCATACCTGCCTCCTATGCAGGGAGGGACCAATCTCCACCATGAACTCACACTCTCTTGCCCAGCCTCTCCCTGCCTGGCATGCAGCCCACCCTGGTTTGACCGCTGCCACCACCAAGCGTGGCCCCAAATCCCACCCTTCCACACCCAAACCAAGACAGACTACCCAAGCTGCGCGGAAGGCGAAGCGAGGGCGGCACCCACTTACTCGTGGTAGTCTCGGACACAGTAGATATTGTTGTGAGCGTCCACAGTGAAGGGCACACCGTCCAGGCACTCGTTACACACGGAACACCGGAAGCAGCCTGGGTGGTAGGACTTGCCTAGGGCCTGCAGGATCTGGGGGCAGGAGGCACTGAGCAGTCAGTGCAGGTGGGAGGCTCAGCACAGCCCCCGAAGAGGCTCTGGGCCAAAGCCCCTGGCAAATCTGCAACAGGAGAGAGGGCACGGCAAGGGGGCTCCAGGAGCCGGGCGGGGTCTCACCATCTCCATGATGAGGTGTCCACACACGCTACACTTGTCAGCCGTCTGCTGGAACCCAGAGTACTGCAGGGAGGACAAAGGCACCTGGAGGTCATGGCGCAGAGGCGCCCCATGGCCCATGCAGCCCTGCCTCTTGGGCACAGGTGCCAATAAGGGCAACAGGGCAGAGCAGGGCCAGGCACTCACCAGAAAGTCCTCCTGGCAGTACACCTTCTCGCCCACGTTGTAGAACGCCTTCCCGCGAAGCCGTCTCCCTGCAAGGGGAAGGAGAGCATCCCTGGGCCTCCGGAAACAGCATCCCGTCTCTGCACCTTCCTTGCTGGGCTGTTTGTGTTTGCTTGGAAACCTCTCTCAGCTCAGCGCTGAGGATCAGATCTGAACCTCGGGCGGGCAGAGCAAATGCTCCAGTCCTTTGAGCTATCTCTGCCAGCCTCTCTGAGATGATGAGCCATGTTTTCACTTTCACTTTAAAGTTATCTAATACTTGGGACCGAAGTGATAGCATAGCTCTTAGGGCATTTGCCTTGCACAGGGCCAACTTGGGACCAACCCAGATTTGATCTCCAGCATCTCATATGGTCTCCCGAGCCTCCCAGGAGCGATTTCTCAGTGCAGAGCCAAGAGTAACCCAAGTTCTACCAAGCATGGCCCAAACCCCCCTTTAAAAAGTTACCTAATACTCTTTTCTTTTTGTTTTTTTTTTTGGGGGGAGGACCACACCCAGTGACACTCGGGTTACTCCTGGCTATGCGCTCAGAAATCGCTCCTGGCTTGGGGGGCCAAATGGAACGCTGGGGATCAAACCAAGGTCTGTCCTGGGTCAACAGCATGCAAGGCAAATATCCTACCACTGTGCTATCGCTCCAGCCCCTAATAGGCCTTTCTTTTCTTTTATTCTTTTTTCTTTTTACTTTTGGGTTACACCCGGCGGTGCTCAGGAATTACTCCTGGCTCTACACTCAGAAATCGCTCCTGGCAGGCTCAGGGGACCATATGAAATACCGGGGATCAAACCTGGGTCCGTCCTGGGTAGACAATGTGCAAGGAAAACACCCTACCACTGTGCTGTCACTACAGCCCCTAGGGATTGAACTTGAAGTCTCTCAACATATGAATTTTGGACCACACCTGACTGTACTCATGACTTACTCCTGGATCTACCCTAAGAATCAACCCTGGAAGTGTTCTGGGAACCATATGGCTGGCATGTTAGGGATTGTACTCGAGTCAAACATGTCTTCTCACCTCTGTATTACCTCACGTGCTGTATTACCTCTCCAGCCCCAAATACAATATAAAATTTTGTTTTGTTTTGGTTTGGTTTGGTTTTTGGGCCACACCTGGCGGTGCTCAGGGGTTACTCCTGGCTGTCTGCTCAGAAATAGCTCCTGGCAGGCACGGGGGACCATATGGGACACCGGGATTCGAACCAACCACCTTTGGTCCTGGATCGCCTGCTTGCAAGGCAAACGCCGCTGTGCTATCTCTCTGGGCCCACAATATAAAATTTTAAGACAACATTTTTGTTTGTTTGGGGGCCACACTCAGCAGTACTTGGGGTTACTCCTGGTTCTGTGCTCAGACATCGGTCCTGACAGGCTTCAGGAACCATAAAGGATGCTGATGATTGAACCCAAGTCCATCCCAGGTCAGTCACGTACAAGGCAAATGCCCTACCACTGTGCTATCTCTCCGGTCCCTTAATAAGTTTTGATTTTTCACATCATACCCGGCTCTACTCCTACGCAAAGGTCAGAGAAAGGTGCTTAAAGGAAAATGTACTACCATCAACTAACTGGGCTTCTGCTGCACTCTAGTGCCCTCAGCTAGCTCCTGCCCAATCTTTTTCGATTTTTAAAAACCAGGGGCCAGGGGCCAGAATGATAGCACAGCGGTAGGACATTTGTCTTGCACGCAGCTGATCCAGGACGGACCTTGGTTCAAACTCTGGCATCTCATATGGTCCCCCGAGCCAGGAGCGATTTCTGAGCGCATAGCCAGGAGTAATCCCTGAGCATCACAGGGTGTTGCCCAAAAAGCAAAAAATAAATAAATAATAAAAATAAAAACAAGGGGCCAGGGGCCAGAGAGAGAGCGTGGAGGTAGAGCGTTTGCCTTGCATGCAGAGGATGGTGGTTGGAATCCCAGCATCCCATATGGTCTCCTGAGCTTGTCACGAGCGATTTCTGAGCGTAGACCCAGGCAGGGCACATGCCTTGTACTCGGATAATCAGGATTCAATCCCGTGTATCCCATATGGTACCCAAAGCCCCTCCAGGAGTGATCTCTGCACAGCAGTCAGGAGTAAAACCTGAGCACTGCTGGGTGTGGCCCCAAAACAAAACCACACTAGAAAGGTCAAAGTGATAAAGTGGGTGGTGCATTTGCCTTGCGTATAGCAAGGTTCAGTCCCTGGCACTGCACAGGTTCCCTCAAAGCCATCCAGAAGTGATCCTGACCCTCCTGAGCATAAAGACCAAAAATGTTACTTCACTGGTGTAAAGACCAAAAATATTAGAATCCTGGGCCAGAATGATAGCACAACAGTAGGACGTTTGCCTTGTATGCAGCCTACCTGGGACAAACCCGGATTTGATTCCCGGTATCCCATATGGTCCCCTCCTCCCAAGCCTGTCAGGAGCAATTTTTTGTTATTGATGATGGGTGGTGGTGGTGGTGGTGGTCTCAGGAGCAATTTCTGAGTGCAAGAGTAATCCCTGAGCACTACCAGGTATGCCCCCCCAACCAAAAATTAGAATTCTATTAAAAAAAAATACTCTAGAACATATATGCAGAATATGAACATACACACATATCTAGCTAAGTAATAAAAATAAAGCAATCTCAAAATTTAAGACTGCAGATTTGAACATAATTCACAAAAGATGAGCAATGGCCAACAAAAGGCAGACAAAAAAAGATTATTAAACCTCTGAGTCATCAGAGAAAACCAAATTTAAACAACAATGAAATACTACTTCAGATCCATTTAAATAGATAAAACCACCAATAAACCCATCTCTGGCATGTAGAAGAACCTTTCTTTACTTTTTCTTTTTCTTTTTTGGTTTTTGGGTCACACCCAGCAGCGCTCAGGGCTTCAGGGCTTACTCCTGGCTCTATGCTCAGAAATCGTCCCTGGCAGGCACAGGGGACCACATGGGATGCCGGGATTCGAACCACTGTCCTTCTGCATGAAAGGCAAACACCTTATCTCCATGCTATCTCTCCGGCCTCAGAAGAACCTTTCTTATTTTCTAGTAGGAATAAAGAAATGACCCAATCCCTTTAGAAACGAAAAACAATTTGGCTGCCTTAGCCCATGACCCAGAAATTCCACTCCTTGGAATTTCCCCAAGAGAAATGAACACCTCTACCCATAAATGACCTGTTGAGAACATTTGTGGAACGCTGTAACCTCTCTCAACAGTTAAGTGGGTAAATAAACTGTGATAGAGTAACACTGTGGAATCAATCCTACACACAATAACAGGGTATTAAGCAAGACATGCTTACCAAAAATAGTCCCCCCCCCCCAAAAAAAAATTATAGACCATGGGACTTCCTTAATTCTAAAGTTCTAGAACAGACAAAACTAAAAGCTGAGGCCTGAGAGATAGCACAGATGGGTAGGGCACTTCCTTTGGACACAGTCAACCTGGGTTTGATTTCCAGCACCATTTATGGGACCCCAAACTCCAACAGAGTGACCCTTGAGCAGAGGATCATGGTTAAGTCCTGGGCACTGCTTGCTGGCTATGGTCCAAAAACAAAAATAAAATCAAGTCAAAACAAAAACAAACAGACTGGTGGCACAGCTGTGGGTGTGGCCTGGCATCAGGAGCATGAGCTTGAGGTCTGGCTGAAAATTAGGAGCAATAATTAATGGTAGATGGGGCCAGAGCCCTTGCACGCAGCCGACCCAGAATGGACCTGGATTCGATTCCCATCATCCCGTATGGTCTCCCAAGCCTGCCAGGATTGATTTCTGAGCGCAGAGCAGGAGTAACCCCTGAGCGCCGCCATCAGGTGTGGCCCCAAAAAAACAAAATAATAATAATAATAATGGTAGAGCAAGTGTGTCTTAAGGAAATACAAGGATCATCTAACAAAGGACAAGACAAGAGATGCATGATGGGCTGGGAAGATCCCTGACCCTGAAGGAAGGTGCTTTGAGCTCAGAGCCAGAGTGGCCTATGACCCACAAGAGTGATCCCCCACCCCAAACACCACCAGAATGGCCCTAAAACAAAACAAAACAAAATAAAATAAAAGTATGAGACAAAGTTAGGTGGTAAGGGAACTGCCTTGCACAGTGGGGGCCTGTGTTCCATGCCCAGTAGCCCCCACAGGCTAAGTGCTCAGCTGCAAAGATCAAGTGTGTGTGAGCACCACAACTGAAGTGTGTGCACTCACCAGGCTCAGTGTGCAAGCACCGTGCCAATGTATGTGAATGCGACAAACACTTCCATTTCATGCGTGTCTGCAAGACAGCAATAAGAAAGGAAAGGGGGAAAGACAAGTGTCAAATGTTTGGGGTCAGGCTAGAGAAGGCACCTGCCTTACATACAGCTGGCCCAATTTAATCTCCAGCACAACACTGTCCCCCTACCATAACCGAGAGTAGCTCCTGAGCACTACTGGGTAGGGCCAAATTCACCATCCAAAAAAGGAAAAAGAAGTCTGGGAGGAGAGAGGTAGTACAGACTTTTAATTAAAAGGTTTTTTTTCTTGCATGCAGCTGAGCCAGGATCCCTAGTACCACACATGGTCTCCCAAGCTCTGTCAGGAATAACCCCCTATAAGAGCCAAGGGTAGGTCCAACTACTGCCAGATGCATACCAAAAACCCAACAAAAATAAAATATTCTATGTCTTTGCTAGGGCATGTGAGCTCCATAAATATAACATTACCCTAAAAACTGACCTCCAGAGTCCCAAGATGTTTTATGAACATACAAAAACAAAGGAGCCAGAGAAGATTGCTTAGAGGGCCAGAGGATAGCTTATCTTTGTATACAGGAGGACCAGATTCAATTCTCCGCACAGGGGCCAGAAAGATAGCACAGAGGTAGGGAGGGCATTTGCCTTGCAAACAGCCAACCCAGGACCAATGGTGGTTTGAATCCTGGCCTCACATATGGTCCCTGGTGCCTGTCAGGAGTGATTTCTGAGAGTAGAACAAGGAATAACCCAAGTACCGCCAGGTGTGGCCCAAAAACAAAAACAAAAACAAAAATCAATTCTCAGCACAATCTGATCCCCAGAGCAGCAGGAGCAAATCTCACGCACCATAACCAGAAGCAGCTCGAGTTCGAGTTCCACCGAGTATGGTTCAAAAAGTAAACAGAGACTGAGACTGAAATCACAGGGTTAAGGGGCTTGCTTTGCAATACAGCCAACCCCACTTACATCCTCGGTTACTGCAAATGGTCTCAGGCTCTGCCAGTAGTGATCTCTGAGCAGAGTCAGGGGTGAACCCTGGGCCCCACTGGATGTAGCCCAAACCCTCCAGTACCAGCACCAAGAAAAAGAGGCGGAAATGTGGGTCAGGGGCAGCAATCCCATTCCCAGCAACCAAAGAATAAAATAAATCAAAGGAAACAAAGTGAACTGGGTACAGCTTGTGCCTCAGACTACAGGGATTCCAGCAGAGGGTATGGGGTCAACTTCCTCGGGTCAGATGGGAGACGAGACATGCACCCAAGGGGGCAAGCAGAGGTGGGGGCACCAGTGACCCCAGAGCATTGCTGGCTGTACCTCTGGTGGTCCTGAGCACTGCTACAGTAGGTTAAGTGGTCCTCAACACTTGAGGCCTGAGTAGCACCTTACTGTAGGTCAGTGCACTAGAGTCAGATCCAGCTGGTCAAATATCACCAGGAGGAGACCCCTAGCTGATGGAGAATTGCTGGACAGGTTCCCCCCTCCCCCAAAAATAAAATACTGGGGCTGGAGCGGTGGCACAAGGAGTAAGGCGTCTGCCTTGCTCACGCTAGCCTAGGACGAACTGTGATTTGATTCCCCAATGTCCCATAAGGTCCCCCAAGCCAGGAGCGATTTCTGAGCACATAGCCAGGAGTAACCCGAGCATCACCAGATGTGGCCCAAAAACAAAACAAAACAAAAAAACTGAGCAAAGAATAAGAGAGATGGTCCAGAATTAAAGACAGAATTGTCCTTGTTTGACAGGGCCACTTTGGAGCATGAAACTAGGAATAATGGTTTGCCCCAGCCCTGACCACCTCACCCCTCTCCCATATCAACTGCATACTCAGACATGAAGACACATGGAGAACAAGCCCACAGAAACATCTGAGAGGGCAGAAGCACATGCCTGGGCATGGGAAGCTCTGAGACTCAGCCCAGGACTCAGTTCCTTCAGCCCAAGGCATGAGGCAGGAGAAACCCAGAGCAACACAGGGTGTGGGCCAAAAAAGCTCATTTGCAAACCCACAAGAAGTTCCCTACTACAGTTTGAGACCTGCTTTAATGGAGTTTAAAAACATTCCCAGAGGGACCCCCTTCAACACAGAGTCCCCCAAAGCTGCCACTGTTAAGATCCAAGGTTCAGGGGCTGGAACAATAGCACAAAGGCTGTCTTGCACTCAGCCAACACAGGACAGCACCTGGTTTGAATCCCGGCATCCCATATGGTCCCGAGCCTGCCAGGAGCGACTTCTGAGCAAAGCCAGGAATAAACCCTAAGCATTGCCAGGTTTGACCTGCCCCCCCCCCAAAAAAAAAAAAAAAACTCAAGCTTCATGTAGCCCAGCGGTAGGGTGTTTGCCCTGCACACACCTGACCCAGGACA
Organism: Suncus etruscus; assembly: GCF_024139225.1. Lineage (NCBI taxonomy): Eukaryota > Metazoa > Chordata > Mammalia > Eulipotyphla > Soricidae > Suncus > Suncus etruscus. The sequence goes on along the minus strand of NC_064861.1, from coordinate 80,395,148 downwards.
GACCTGGGTTCAATCCCCAACATTCCATATGGTCCCGAGAGCCTTCCAAGAGCGATTTCTGAGCTCAGAGCCAGAAGTAACCCCTGGGCGCTGCCGGGTGTGGCAGAGATGAGCAGCTTCACTAATACTGGTTGAAGGATACCCGAGAAGGTGCTATTAAGGCTTACAAAAATAAAACCAGATGTCTGAAACAGAAGCCTGTGAAGACTTCTTGGAATGGACATTAAAAGCAGTAACTAGGGCCCGGAGAGATAGCACAGCAGCGTTTGCCTTACAAGCAGGCGATACAGGACCACAGGTGGTTGGTTCCCGGTGTCCCATATGGTCCCCCGTGCCTGCCAGGAGCTATTTCTGAGCAGACAGCCAGGAGTAACCCCTGAGCACTGCCGGGTGTGGCCCAAAAACAAAACAAAAAAAAACAAAAAACAAAAAACAAACAAACAAAAAAAAAGCAGTAACTATAAGCAAAGAAGATCAAATAGGCCTTCATTAGGAACTAATGAGAAAACATAGTTACGAGAGTAATGAGGAGCCCAGAGGATGGTCTAGTGGTGAAAAGCCCTTGCCTTGCCATGAGCTGAGTTGAGTGTGGTCCCAGCAGCTCTGTTTTGTGGCATCCTTGGCACCCAGATGAGTATGGGAGCTCAGCACCACTTAAGTGTGTGGACCCCAAGAGCACCCCACAGGGGCTGGCGAGGTGGCGCTAGAGGTAAGTTGTCTGCCTTGCAAGTGCTAGCCAAGGAAGGATCGCGGTTCGATCCCCCAGCGTCCCATATGGTACCCCCAAGCCAGGGGCAATTTCTGAGCACTTAGTCAGGAGTAACACCTGAGCATCAAATGGGTGTGGCCGAAAAAAAAAAAGAGCACCCCATAACCAGAACATACAGAAGCAACAAAAGAAGGAGTGTGACCCCCAGCAAGTACAGGGCCAGGTGTGGAAGGACCACAGCAGCAGGCACCAGTCACATGACCTCAGATGGTCTCAGCACAAAGGGAAGGAAGACGTGTAGATGTTTTATAAAAAGAAGAGGAGGGTGCCAGAGAGATAGCATGGAGGTAGGATGTTTGCCTTGCATGCAAGAGGATAGTGGTTCGAATCCCAGCATCCCATATGGTCCCCCGAGCCTGCCAGGAGCGATTTCTGAGCATAGAGGTAAGAGGAAACCCTGATCACTGCCTGGTGTGACTCAGAAACAAACAAAATAAATAAGACAGGGGGGGGGGGGGGCAGAGAGAGCACAAAATGTGGCCAACTGGGATAGACCCAGGTACAATCTCCAGCATCTCATATGGTCCTCCAAGCCTGCCAGGAGCAATTTCTGAGCACAGAGCCAGGAGTAACCTTTGAGCCCTGCCAGGTGTGATCCCAAAACAAAACAAACAAAAAAGAGTGTCCACAGTGATGATGCAATGAGCAGGGCACTTGCCTTGCACGTGGCTGACCTGGGTCCTATACCCAATAGCAAAAGCTGTATGTGCCTCCCCACAAAAAGAGAGAAACAGTGGGCCTGGGCAGAGAGGACAGGGGTTGAGGCACTGCTCTGCATGTGACGCACAAGGGTCAATCACATGGTCCCCCCAAGCATTGAGCAGGGAAGGGCAAGTGAGTCCCATCTCAGCACAGCTGGGTGTGGCCCAGATGCCAAACAAGAAGTGTCCATGTCCTATGTCAGGTGCAGAACCATAGCAGGCATGGAAGCCCAGCTCTCTCCTCCTCCCTTCCCTCTTGCTGGCTGTTGCTGTATAGTGACTAGGGTAACCACACCCTCAGCTGCAATGCTTGCCTTCTGAGTACACACTAAGTCACAATGCACTGAGAGATCACACTGGGGACATGGCAGGGATGGGAAAAGGCAAGGAGGCACTGACATGCAGGAACCAAACTGGAGTTTGACATCCCTAAGGCAGGAACCTCCATGGTCCATTGCCAGCTGCTGTAGAAACAGTGTCCCAGGGGCCGGGCGGTAGCGTTAAAGGTAAGGTGCCTGCCTTGCCTGCACTAGCCTTGGACGGACCGAGGTTCGATCCCCCAGTGTCCCATATGGTCCCCCAAGCCAGGAGCAACTTCTGAGTGCATAGCCAGGAGTAACCCCTGAGCGTTACCGAGTGTGGCCCAAAAACCAAAAAAAAAAAAAAAAAAAAAAAAAAAGAAACAGTGTCCCAGGACTTCTGAAGTTAATACGTACATACATGACACTCTAGAGGAGTAAATACCGGTGTTTAGTGTAAACTCACTGGAGAATTCGGGGTAGGGAGCAGATCTTAGGTGCAGAGTGGGAAAATAAAGAGGGCAACTTGTGTAGGATGGCTGAGTCATGGCTATATTATTTTTTTCCTGTAACTTTTTCCAGGTAAAATAATACCGTTTATAGTTTAACTAGATTTGTTTTTAATACTTGGGAGGGGTCCATGCCTGGCAGTGCTCAGGGGATCATTTGGTGTCAGGGATCAAACTCAGATCCCCTACATAAAAAACAAGAAGTTCCTGACCCCGGAACCACCTCCAATACAGCTTATAACTCAGATAAAATTAATTGCAGGGGGGCTGGAGTGATAGGCATTTGCTTTGCAGGTAGCCGACAGGGGTTCAATCCCCGGCATCCCATATGGTTCTACTGAGCCTGCCAGGAGTAATTGCTGAGCATAGTATGGAGTAACCCCTGAGCACCCCCGGGTGTGCCCCACAAAAGAAAAAATATTGACTGCAGGGAAAGAGACATTAACCCCAAATGCAGGTGGGAGATGTTCCCTCACTGGCTGCCCTGCCTGCAGGCAGCTAAGAGACATAAACACCCAAAGCCTAGAGTCAGAGCATTCGATAAGGTTCTTCCCTGAGCCCCCTCCAACCCATAGGCCCCCATATATGTGCTCAGAGGTTCAGCCCTCACCAATGAAAAGAGCGACAGCTATGGGATGGGATGATGCTGGGCCAGTGCACAATGGCCCAGGGAAGCATCACCTACCGCAAGAGTCGCAGGTGAAGCAGTCAGTATGATACAAGCTGCCCATTGCCTGGCAGGCCTGCCTGGCTCCATAGATGCCCAATCCACACTTGATGCAAATGCCTGCAGGTAGAGAGAGCAGAGCCAGCAGTTAACACGAATCTGGGGACAGGTTCCCACATCCAGGCCTACTGCTGCTCATCAGCCTGGCTTCAGGAGTCTAACACAACAGAACCACCAGTGCGCCCACACTCAGGATCTGTGAACTCAGAGTTTATTATTATCATTATTCGTTTGGTTTTTGGGCCACACCCTGTGAGGCTCAGGGGTTACTCCTGGCTATGCGCTCAGAAGTTGCTCCTGGCTTCTTGGGGGACCATATGGGACGCCGGGGGATCGAACCGCGGTCCGTCCTAGGCTAGCGCAGGCAAGGCAGGCACCTTACCTCCAGCGCCACCGCCCGGCCCCTCATTATTCGTTTGGTATTTGAGACACACCCAGCAGTGCCCTGAGATTAGTTCTGCACTCAGGAGTCACTCCTGGCAGGCCCAGGGACCATATGAGATGCTGGGGATAAGCTGGGTCAGCTACATGCAAAGCAAGCACCCCACCTGTTGTAGCATGGTACTACAACCCTACTACTATTATTATTAACCCCTATTCCAGCCCCTATTATTGTTATTTTGTTTTGGTGTCATACTTGGGTCTTTTTTTTGTTTTGTTTTGGGACCACACCCAGCAGCGCTCAGGGGTTACGTCTGGCTCTGCACTCAATTCACTCCTGGCAGGCTCAGACGACCATATAGGATGCTGGAGATCAAACCAGGGTCCATCCCAGGTCAGCCACGTGCAAGGCAAATGCCTAACCGCTGTGCTATCATTCCAGCCCCAAACCTGATGGTCTTTAGGGCTTATTCCTATGTGCTCAGGAATCACTCCTGACGGATTTACATAGACCATATCCCAGGGCCGAAGAGATAGCATGGAGGTAGGGCATTTGCCTTGCATGCAGAAGGACAGTGGTTCAAATCCTGGCATCCCATATGGTCACCCGAGCCTGCCAGGGGCAATTTCTGAGCATAGAGCCAGGAGTAACCCCTGAACGCTGCTGGGTGTGATCCAAAAACCAATAAATAAATGAACAAACAAACAAACAGTGAAAGAGAAACTTGTGAGCAGCACAGAGACTAAACTAAATGACTGTGATCAAATGACTCAATGACTTAAGACATGCTTCGGTGGGGAAGGCCTAGGTTTCATCCCTGGCCCCACATAAGGATCCCGGCAAAATTAGGAGTGCTCCCTGAGCATTGAGCAGCCCCTGAAAATATCTTACATAAAAGAATAAATGACAAAAAGAAACATGCATAGGGTTCGAATGTGGCTCAGCAGCGGTGAATGAAGTCCTGGGTTCAGTCCCTCATGCTGCCAAATAAGATCTGTCAGGAGACAAGTGCCTTGGGTGGGACTGAGCAAAGGCTAAAGGACACGAGGAAACAGAGCTGCCAAGCAGATATCTGGGATACGGGAGATGGAACTGGGGCCACCACTGGTGGTCCATGTGGAACCTCGGCCAGAAGGTAAGACCAGGAGGGCAGCAGCTGGGTGAAGACCAGATCTTGCCCAAAGGGCATGGCCCTCACGGTGCCCGGGGTCTCTGCTGCACTAGAGGTTCTGAACTGGTTGGCCTCTCTGGGTCAGGGTTCAACTGGTCTGGTTCAGTTTGGGAGGCACACCTGGCAGTTCTGTACCTGCGCTTTGCTGTGAGAAATGCTCAGTGTGCTGAGGGCCACCCAGAGTCAGATTGAACCAGGTCTCCCACAAAGCATGTGCTGAGCCCTCCAGCCACTCTGCCAGCTCTCTGGGTCAGATATTTTTGTCTGTTTTTTTTTTTTTTTTTTTTGGGGGGGGAGGGTGTTTCATATCCATTGGTGCTCAGGACTGACTACGGGCAGGCTCAGGGGATCATATGTACTCCTGGGAAACAAACAAGGCAAATGCCCTACCCACTGTACTCTTTCCACCCCAAGTTAAGAGTTTCATTTTTTTTTTTTTTTTTTTTTTTGGTTTTTGGGCCACACCCGGTGACGCTCAGGGGTTACTCCTGGCTATGTGCTCAGAAGTTGCTCCTGGCTTGGGGGACCATATGGGACACCGGGGGATCAAACCGAGGTCCGTCCAAGGCTAGCGCAGGCAAGGCAGGCACCTTACCTTTAGCGCCACCGCCTGGCAAGAGTTTCATTTTTTTTAACATTTTTTAATCTGAGGTTCTGTGATTTACAATATATTAATGATGGTTTACCAAAAACATCATTCCAACACCACTAAGTCAGAGCATCTTAAACCCTTCCCACTTGCGACATTTTTTTCCACCCCAGAAAAACAGCACAGGCAGGCACTGCCAGCCCCACCTCAATCATTCCATGGTTGATTCCCAGTAAATGTATGGCAATGCCATTTCAGACACCTTTACTGGTGCCCAATTATTCCATGACAAAATCCCACACGGAAGTGGGAGTGGGGCTCGAGGGCATACGGGCCACCCGATGCTTCCCAACTTCCAGCCACACCCCTTTGTGCCTTAACCATGCCCAGAAGCAACTGCCTGAAGATGCTACCCCACTCCAGCGTGTCCCCTCCCTGCAGCTGGCAGAGTCCACCTCGCCACCTCCTAACTTGCTCTGGGGATCGAGGACAGCACAGGCCCCTTGCCTGTCGCCTCCAGGCCACCACCTGCACACCTGCTTCCTGCCTATCTCCCAGGGCCAGCCAACATCTTGAGAACATGAAAATGGCTAGAGGGGAGCCAGAGAGATAGCATGGATATAGGATGGTTGCCTTGCATGCAGAAGAATGGTGTTTTGAATCCCGGCATCCCATATGGTCCCTTGAGTCTGCCAGGAGCAATTTCTGAGCATAGAGCCAGGAGCACTGCCAGGTGTGACCCAAAAACAAAAAGGGGGGGGGGGGGCCAGGAGGGGATCCTGATAGCTCCCCAGAGCAGCCTGTATCTCTGGGCTCCACGACAGCTACTGGGTGAGGGCAGGGCCAACATGGGGAAGGCCTCTTTGCAAGAAAAGCTAGAAAAGGGGCCAGAAAAGTAGCACAGCAGTAGGGCATTTGCCTTGCATGCAGCCAGTCCAGGACAGACGCTGGTTCGAATCCCAGCATCCCATATGGTTCCCCGAGCCTGGCAGGAGCGATTTCTGAGCGCAGAGCCAGGAATTACCCCTGAGCACCCCACCTATGACTCAAAAAAAAAAAAAGCTAAAAAAAAAAGAAAAGCTAGAAACTTCAACCCATGGGTACGACCTTCTTGCACTGAAATGACTGACTCATCTGAACATGCAGGTCCCAGCTGGCCTTGTCTGTGTGGCCCACCTGTGGCTCTGTCCTGTGGGCTATCAGTCCTCACCTGCTCCCTCCTGCTCTAGGTGAGTGTCCTACCCAGGCCCAGCTCCTGATCACTCTTCTGCATCCATCCAAAACAGGCCACCAGGCTCTCCACAACTCTGCCCAGGTTGTCATGTTCCTACTCAGGACAATGTTCACTGAGGACAGGCAGGCTCTGGGGAGCCTCTGTCCTGAACCATGGTTTCCGTTTCCTATTCTGGATCCCACTCACTGAGATTACTCTGGCCTGAAGGGTTCTCAACGCCTCCTCCAGGCACAGGCTGAGCTCCCAGCAGCAGCCATAAACTGCAGCCAGACTTTGCTCTGCCGGGAAGAGCCAAAGAGGGGGCAGTGCCCCTTTGCATTCGTCTATGCACTTGGTCACTCCCTCAGTGACTCACCACAGATGGTGGTGAGGACACCTGCCTGCCAGAAGGACTAGGACAGGAGGTGGCCAGAGGGAAGGCTCTAGCCTCCTACTATATTTTGGTTGTTTGATTTTTTTTTTTTTTTTTTTTGGTCTCTAACCACATGTTTGTGTCACTTGAACAAACATAAGAGATTGAGAAGGAGCAGAAAAGCCCCTCAGAAATTCAGAGCTAGCAGGCTGGAATAAAGCACAGTGGTAGGGCATTTGCCTTGCATGTTGCCGACCCAGGACAGACCCAGGTTCAATACCAGGTATCCCTTATGGTCCCCCAAGCCTCCAGGAGCTATTTCTGAGAGCAGAGCCAGGAGTAACCCCTAAGCACCATCGGGTGTGACAAAAAAATCCAAAAAAGAGAAATTCAGGGCTAGCATGCTGGGATGATAGCAAAGCTATAGGGTGTTTGCCTTGCATATTGCCAACCCAGGACAGACCCAGGTTTGACCCCTGGCATCCCAAATGGTCCCCCAAGCCTGCCAGGAGCATTTCTGAGCATAGAGACTAACCCTGAGTGCTGTCGGGTGTAGCAAAAGAAAATTGAAAAAAGAAAATAAATTCAGGGCTAGAACAGCCAACATGTACAGACTGCATTGATCCACAGACACAGGCCCGGCAAGGGCGAGATCCAGGGCAGATGCCCAGCATCAGCAGAGGCACAGCTGGTGTAGCACATGTACACACCCACCAGGACTTTGGGCCAAGAGGTAAAAAGACACACCAGACCAGACTTGATGGCCTTGCAGGGTATTAAGGCTTTCTGCTTTATGAAAGCTATATCCACTGGCACTTGGGAAAGAGCGTTACACACCAGGGAGCCAACTCTGAGTCTCATACATGCTACTAGACATGTGTCTATTGGTTAAGACCTCTCCCAGTAACAGATTTTTATTTTGGGGGCCACAGCAGGCAGTCTCAGAAGATCATAAGATGCCAGGGATCAACCCAGGCATCTAGCATGCATAGCAAGTGCTTGATCTGTGGAGCTATTCCTCTGGCACATTTAGTTCTTTTTGAGGTCCAGAAATCAAACCTAGAGCCTCACACCTATAGGTGTGCTATTCCCCAGCCAGTATTATTTTTTGTTTGTTTGTTTGTTTTGTTTTTTGGGCCACACCCATCAGCGCTCAGGGGTTACTCCTGGCTATCTGCTCAGAAATAGCTCCTGGCAGGCACAGGAGATAACATGGGATTCAAACCAACCACCTTAGGTCCTGGATCAGCTGCTTGCAAGGCAAATGCCGCTGTGCTATCTCTCTAGCCCCAGTATTATTTATTTACTTATTTGTTGTATAGGGGGCTGGAGAGATAATAGGTAGGGTGCTTACCTTACACATGGCTGATCTGGGTTAGATCCCTGACATCCCATATGGTCCCTCAGTACCACTAGGAGTAATTCCTGGCATAGCCAGAAATAAGTGCTGAGCACAGTCAGGTATGGCCCCAAAACCAAAAACAAAGAAAAAAGCCGGGGCCGGAGAGATAGCATGAGGCAAGGCATTTGCCTTGCATGCAGAAGGACGGTGATTCGAATGCCAGCATCCCATAGGGTCCCCCGAGCCAACCAGGAGTGATTTCTGAGCGTAGAGCCAGGAGTAACCCCTGAGCGCTGCCGGGTGTGACCCAAAAACAAAAAAAAAAAAAAAAGAGAGAGAACACAAAGAAAAAGTCAAAACAGCCCTACCACTAGGTCCAACATGAGAAGAGCAAGGCCCCTAGGGCAGGCCAGGCAGCAGCAGGAAGAACCAGGCAGAGGGGCAGGAAGAGCAGTCAGAGGCAGGGATGTAGCTCTGGGCCAGGAAGTAGAAGTTATGCACGTACCAAGTCCTGAGTCTGGGAACAGGTCATGTGTCTCAAGTGAGAGGGTACGTGCCTTGCCTGGGCTTGGCCCTGCATTCAATACACAGTCCTGCAGAGCCCTCTGAAAACTGCTGGGTATGGCCCTAATACAGACCTCAAAAACTATTAAGTACAGATTTCATAACAATAGCTACAAAAAGGGGAGGGGAGGCTCTGGCTTTTACCCTTAATTCCATAAAAATAAAAAGATGCAGTATGTCATTTTATACAGCTAAAGCCAACAGCTGTCCTTATTTTTTAAAATCTGGGTAATGTTACCCAAATCTAAGTTCTCTTAAAACACACCAGCCAGGGCCAGAGAGTACAGGAATTAAGGCCTTACTTGGCTCCCCCACACTCCAATCCCCAGCACCAAAGATGGTGCCCCCTGTGCCACTAGAGGTCACCCCTAAGCAGAGCCAGGAATAGCCCATGACCAATGCTGGGTATGGCCCAACATTCCCCCCCCCCCATCCTTCAAGGTTCCCACACACACACTTTGGATCTTTCCCCTTGTTTCCCACACAGGTACACACATCCTCAGCTCCACAGCCCGCCCTATTGGGGGATGGGGTGTGAAAATGCGCGTCCCTCAGAGCACTGGAAGTTCCCTTCAGAAGACAGCGTGGGGGGCCTGAGCGATAGAACAGGGGTAGGGAATTTGCCTTGCACACAGTCAACCCAGGACAGGCCCCATTTCGATCCCCAACATCCCATATGGTCCCCGGAGCCTGCCAGGAGCGATTTCTGAGCGCAGAACCAGAAGTAACCCCTGAGCACTGCCAGGTATGACCCCCCCCCCAAAAAAAAAAAAAAAAAAAAAGAAAAAAAGACAGCATGGGCCAGAGATAGTACAGCAAGCCAGGCATGCACTCAGCCCAGGTTCCAACAGCTGCATCACATGGGCTCCTGAGCATCACCGAGTACAACCCTGGAGAAGCACCACCAGAGCAGTCTGGGGAACCCCGTGGCACCACATCCTCAGGCCCTGGCATTAACCCGCAGGACCAGAACTGAAGTGGGCACTAGGCTTTCTTCGCAGCACTTGGAAGAAAGAGCTCACGCCGGAAAAAGAGAAGGTAGCCTGATTTCTTTCTCGGGCAGAAGATACAAATTGCCCAATTCCAGCTCCCTGCTTCCAAACAGCGAGCAGAGGCCACCAGCCCAGTCCAGCACAAAGGCCCCGGCACACTGAAACACCCAGCAGGCTGAAACCCTATGGGGTGTGTGTCCCCCATTTGGGGGGGGGGTCTGCGACCCCTGAGAGCTAGTGAGACCTTGCAGCTGGGCTTCCTCCTCTATCCCACATTTTCCCCCAACCCTGAACGCCCCCATCCCGCCGCCTCCTCTTGCAAGATACTACTTGGGGGGGAGGGCAGCCTGAGCTGCTGACAGGAAGGAAAAGCCCCCACGGAGTCTCCCCCAGGTAGACAAACTGCTCAGTTCTGCTCAGCAAATGCAGGGAAGAAATGGAGCCCCTCTCCTCAGGTCTTTTTTTGAGGAGGCAGGGAGTTACACCCTGCGGTGCTAAGGGTTTACTCCTGGCAGAGATGGGGATCACCCGTGGTGCCAGGGGTCCAACCACGGTCTGCTGCATGCGGGGAGTACTATGACTGACTCCGGCCCCTCTTCTCCTGGTCTTCACCAAAATCTTCAACCAGAGTCCGCTCAAAAGACCAGGCTGAGGGGGCAAAGGTCAGCCTAGGAAATGCTGGGAAATGCGAGTCCCCGCAGAATCATCCCCCATGCAAAGCCGGCTCAGAAAGGTCAGCCCAGGGAGACTCGTGCAACCAGCTGCCACCCGACCCAGCCCTCCCTCTCTCCTCGGGCCACCACCATCCTCAAAGCCTCCCGACTTGGGGGGTGAAGGGAGGGGGATCCACAAAGGGCTGAGGAAGGGGAACAACAGAGAGACGCCACCGCTTCTGCAGATCTAGTAGGAGAGGCAGAAAAGCCCAGCACCGAGGGTTAAAGAAATCAGGGAGAGATAGCACAGCGGCGTTTGCCTTGGAAGCAGCCGACGCAGGACCTAAAGTGGTTGGTTCGAATCCCGGTGTCCCATAGGGTCCCCCGTGCCTGCCAGGAGCTATTTCTGAGCAGACAGCCAGGAGGAACCCCTGAGCAACGCCGGGTGTGCCCCCCCCCCAGAAAAAAGAGATCAGGACTCTTGACAGCTCAATGCACTTAGAGAGCACAAGGGGGGGGGGGAGTTTGCAACCCTGAGACACGGAGCCTGGACTGAGCGAGGCCCAAACACCTCCCCTCTGCACCGCACCGTACAACAGATAGACAGCGTGGAGGTAGGCCGTTTGCCTTGCTGGCAGAAGAACGGCGGTTCGAATCCCGGCAGGAGAGCTTTCTTTTTCTTTTTTTTTTTTTTTTCTTTTTGGTTTTGGGGCCACACCCGGCGGTGCTCAGGGCTTACTCCTGGCTGTCTGCTCAGAAATAGCTCCTGACAGGCACGGGGGATCCTATGAGACACCGGGATTCGAACCAACCACCTTTGGTCCTGGATCGGCTGCTTGCAAGGCAAACGCCGCTGTGCAATCTTCCCGGGCCCAGGAGCGCTTTCTTCGTGCGGAAGCCAGGCGTGGCCCCAAGAACCTCTCCACCCGTCGTCGATCAAGTGTGCAAAAGCCCAGAGTCCCAAGTGAGCGGCTCTGCCGAGGAGCGAACTCGGCGTGGCGGGGTTGCGGGGCCGAGGATCGCCGTGCGTGCGGCCGGGGAAGGGGTGCGTGCATGCGGCCCCCGACGGCGCTCACCGAAGTAATCCCGCGCCGAGCGCGCCTCCAGCGCCCGCTCCAGCTCGCGGGTGAGCGCGTCGAGCCTGCGCTCGGCCGAGCCGGGGCCGGGGCCGGGGCCGGGGCCGGGCAGCGCGAAGGCGGGGGGCGGCGGGTCGGGGGAGCGGGCGGGCGGCAGCAGGTCGGCGTAGGCGCCGGCCGAGCCGCGGGAGCCCAGGCTGGACAGGCTGGAGCGCGCGCTGCCCCCGGGAACGGCGACGGGGTTGGGAACGGGGCGGGCGGCGCGCGGGCTGCCGTGGCGCTGGTCGTAGCCCAGGCTGATGCCGCTGGAGCGCGCGCTGCCGCCGTCCGAGCCCGCCAGGCTGGCGCGGGGGCTGCCGGCCGCGAGCTCCGAGGCGACGGCGCGGCGCGGGCCTCCCCGCTCGCTGCGCAGGCTCGGGCCCCGCCGCGCGCCGCCGCCCGGCTCCGGCTCCGGCTGCGGCTCCGGCTCCCGCAGGCCCAGCCCGGCCAGCAGCAGCGCCGCCTCGTCCGCCGCCCGCGAGCGCTGCATGGCCCGGCGGCGCGGCGCGTTCACCTCAGCCTCCGCTTCCGCCGCCGCCGCCGCCGCCGTCGCATCGTCCGGCCGGCCGCCCGGGACCCCTTTGGGCGCGCGGGACGCGACGCGACGGGACGGGACGCGACGGGGCGGGGCGGGGCGCCGCGCGCCGGCCACGGGCGGGCGGGCGGGCGGGCGGACTGGGGCCGCGGCGCGGGGCGCGTGCGCGGCGGAGGGATCTGCGCGCGGGTGGTGGTTGGGGTCGCGCGCCGCCGCCGCCGCCTCCGAGGGACTTTTTTGCGGGGAGGAATGCGAGGAAGGATATGCGGTGCTGCGCGGCTTTGGAATGCGGCGAGGGAGGGGTGGCGGGGGCGGCGCCTCAGGAGGCCCGAGCGAGTCTTCCATCCGGGTCTCTTCGCCCAAGCCTGCGCTTCTCACTCATTTTCTCTCTCGCCCCCTTAGGAAGCAGGAAACATTTTTCGAGTCTCCCAGCGCGACTTCAAATAGTATCTTTACTTAAAAAAAAAAAGTTAACAAAACAAAAATATATAAAATAATTGGAGCTGATTTTTTTTAAATCAGAGGTGATGTCCGGATGAATAGCTACCATAAGCACGTTTTGCAATGCGTAGCTTTTCAAAGCGGGGTTGGAAGCAGGACACAGCGACTCTCAGCTCCAGAGTCCTACAGAGACCTCAACACGGGGTGTAGCTTATTAGGACGGTGTTTGCCCGGGTCGAATGCGCCTCCCTTTACTACAGAGCCTCGCGCCTCAACTATTTGACAAGCACTGGCCCAATCCAACCGGCCTGGGATGTGGGAGCAGCTGAGAGGCGCTTCCCACCTCCTCTACTTTCTCCTCCTCCTGCTCATCTCTGTAGTTTTGGGGCTCTGGGCCCAGGCAGTGGCAAGCAGAAGGCTCTCAGGACCCTGAGAGACACCCCCAAGGGGCGGCCAGAGGCGCCCCCCTATTTTGTCCCACACCCACCCTGTGACTCCCAAGACTCTCCTGAGTCCGAGGGGTATTTGGGGTTCTAATTTCGGGGACCCACATCTGAACCCAGCACTGAGGCTTAGGACTAGGGTTTGGGGAGCTGGTCTCCCAAGTTGGGGCTACGCCCAAAGCAGGCCTGCGGCTGGGCCACCACTGAGCTAGGAAGACCCCACCACCACTGGGAGTCAAGAGGAGAGGATAGGACCCCCTTTTCCAGCACTGCTTCGGGGATGCAGAGCAAGAGTCTTGCCACCACGGAGGGTGGGAGAGTGGGGAGTAGTCGGGCCATTTGAACCCCTTGAGCTCAAGTCTCAAAGTCCTTCTACTTTTCAACCAGTTGGTGGCCCTGGATCCTGGTGGATCCAGAACAAGTGGCTGAATTCTGTTTTCCACTGCTTTTTCCAAGTCTCTGAAAAGTAACCCCATTTCTCTAATCCAGGAGGAGGAAGATAACACAGCATAACAGCAATGATCTTTCTAAGAATCTATTAGGGGGAAGTAATCCAGAGTGCAAATTACCTATGAGTAAAGAACTATGTACCTAGGTGTTCCCCAAAATTGGGTGATATGGGGAAAGGATCAGGAAAGCCTAAGCAGGCCAAATAAATTTGAGAACCTCTGAGCTAAATAGATGGCTAGCCACCTAGTTCTTGGGGTTTTTATGAAGGCCACATCCAGTGGTGCTCAGGGCTGCTCTTGGATGGGTGCTTTGGAAACCATGCAGTGCCAGGATGGAACCCAGGCCCTCAGCAGGGAAAGCATAGATTCAGTCCTTAACACTCTGTCCCGAGCCATGTCAACTCAGTTCTAAAATAACTGAGTAGATAGTCCCCCAGCCTGTCAGGGGTGATTTCTGATTGCAGAAGCCAGGAATAGCCCCTGAGCACTGCTGGGTGTGGCCAAAAAAACAACCAACCAATCAATAAATAAAATTTAAAAAATAATAAAATAGGGGCCGAAGAGATGACATGAAGGTAAGGCGTTTGCCTTGCATGCAGAAGAACAGTGGTTCGAATCCCAGCATCCCATATGGTCCCCCAAGACTGCGAGGAGCGTTTTCTGAGCGTTGAGCCAGGAGTAACCCCTGAGCGCCGCCGGGTGTGACCCCAAAAACAAAAACAAAAAATTAATAATAATGATAAAATAAAATAACTGAGTGGGACTGAGACCTCCTGAACTGTCTGTGGTTGTCTATACTGTCCAGTTATGGACACATTTAGAGAATTACTTTAAGCTTAGGACACTCTCAGATGTCAAGCATGTGTGGCTGGAGAGCTTGGATTACAAAGGAAGTGGAGCGGGTAGACATGCAGTCACACTTCATATAAAGGGAACAGCTCGAATCCACCCTTCCTTTTGCTCAGTCTGTGGTGGTTTTCCCCCCTCATAATTTTCCCTGGCTGGATGGACTATGGCCATAGCAACTCTCTCCCACGGCTCCTGCATAGCTTCCCATCCCCTGCCAAGCACCTCAGCCCAGCTGTGTTCTAACTGATACCCCAAGAAGCTGCTCCCTCCAGTGAATCCAATCCAGGACCTCCCACATGTAAGGGCTGCTAGTACTGAGCCATAAGCACCTACACTTCTCCCTTTCTGCTCTGAGATCCAGTTATATCAACCAGATTAACCAACTTCTTTGATCCTGGGATCTTCCTGAGCACCCTTGGTGGCACTAATATTTGCAGTCCTGGGTAGGGGGTTCCAGTCTAAGAATCAGGATCCAGGGCCGGAGAGATAGCATGGAGGTAGGGCATTTGCCTTGCATGCAGAAGGATGGTGGTTCAAATCCCGGCATCCCGTATGGTCCCCTGAGCCTGCCAGGAGTGATTTCTTTTTTTTTTTTTTTTTTTTTGGTTTTTGGGCCACACTCGACTTTGCTCAGGGGTTACTCCTGGCTGTCTGCTCAGAAATAGCTCCTGGCAGGCACGGGGGACCATATGGGACACTGGGATTCGAACCAACCACCTTTGGTCCTGGATCGGCTGTTTGCAAGGCAAACACCGCTGTGCTATCTCTCCGGGCCCGCCAGGAGTGATTTCTGAGCATAGAGCCAGGAGTCACCCCTGAGCGCTGCCGGTTGTGAGCCCCCCCCCCCAAAAAAAAAAAAGAATCAGGATCTAACGGTGCTTTTTTCCTTCATCAGGGACCATCTGAGACCTTTGCCTTCTGGTCTTGAAACCTCACGCTGCGCTCAGGAACGGGATCTAAGCCCAAACTTCGAACATAGCAAAGACCCCAGGCAGCCAAAGACTCAACTCCATGGGGAGGAGCTATTTGTAGCTTCATATTTGTAGCACAGATTCCTTCAGCTTTTTATAATCACATTTCTGAGCATGATGGTGGCATTCACAATTATAATTGCAGCAGGAAGCTGCCCCTGGGACTTAGCTGGGAAGCTTGGAGTGCACAGAGCATGGGTGCTCAGACTCTGATCCCACCACCTATTCGAGTTCTGCTTGCAGAACACCTGTGCGCTGCCATGTGTGACCCAAAAACCAAAAAAAAAAAAAAAAAATTTATTTTCTGTTTTGGGTAGGGAAAGCATACCACAGGGTGCTGTGGTGCTAGGGATCAAAACTGGACTTCATATACAAAGCATGATAGCACAGGGTATAGCACTTGCCTTGCCTTGCACACTGTTGACCCAGGTTCGAGATCCCTAGCATCCCATATGGTTCCCTAAGCCCTATCAGGAGTAATTCCTGAGTGCAGAGCCAGGAGTCAGCCCTAAGCATCACCAGGCATGGCCCAAAATTTCTTCCCCGCCCACCCCCCAAAAAAGCATAAGCTCAGTCTTAATTTTCACTCCAGCCCCTAAATTTCCTAAGATTAACATGAGTATTCAAATGAGTCACTGAAGATTTATAAAGTGAATGTACAAATAAAAAAGGAAAGAAACAAAGTGAAAGTACAGTTGAAGATCTTTTTGCAGTATGTAGACATTGTTAGTAAAGTTTTTGCTCAAAGTCTTTCTCTTTGTATCATCTCTCCAGCCCCCCAAATTCCTTAAAGAAGCTTTTAGGTGTACATGTGCTCCCTGGACCCATGAGTTGGTGCTGTGCATGTGGGCTGCCAACCCACACACATGGTGCCCACATGCACATGTCACCCACATCTGCCCTCTTGAGATGTGAACTCTCCAATATTCGTACTGGGCTGTGTACCGGGGATCTCTCTGTCTTTGTAGAAGCTCATGTTCTCTCATGAGCATGTTAGTCTCTCTCCCTTTCTTAACCTCTCCTTCCCTTTCCTCAGTACCTTTCAATAAAGCCTGCTTTTACTTAAAAAAAAAAAGGATCCCACTTCTGACAAACCTTTTCTAGGGTAGGCAGAGAGATAGCACAGTGGTGTTTGCCTTGCAAGCAGCCGATCCAGGACCTAAGATGATTGGTTCGAATCCCAGCGTCCCATATGGTCCCCTGTGCCTGCCAGGAGCTATTTTTGAGCAGATAGCCAGGAGTAACCCCTGAGCACCGCCGGGTGTGGCCCAAAAACAAACAAACAAACAAAAAAAAGACAAAAAAAACAACAAAAAACAAAAAAGGAGGGGGCCAGAGAGAGCACAGCAGTAGGGCATTTGCCTTACACACAGTCAATCTAGGATGGACAGTGGTTCAAATCCCAGCATCCCATATAGTTTCCCATGCCTGCCAGAAGCAACTTCTAAACACAGAGCCAGGAGTAATCCCTGAGTACCACTAGGTGTGACCCAAACACCAAAAAAAAAAAAAAAAAAGCTTTTAATTCGGTTCAGAGGAAAGTTCCTGTGTGTTAGAAGGTAAAAAAAAAATGTATTTTCCAGTATGAAAGTGTTTATAAAAAATACTTCTCAGGGCTGGAGAGATAGCATGGAGGTAGGGCATTTGCCTTTCATGAAGAAGAACGGTGATTCGAATCCCGGCATCCCATATGGTCCCCTGAGCCTGCCAGGAGCGACTTCTGGGTGTGACCCAAAAACCAAAACCAAAAACCGGAAAAAAAAAAAAAAAAAAAACGACTTCTTTAGGGATAGGGTGTTTACTTTGCATGCAACAGAAAATCAGATTCAATCTTTGGCATTCCAGTGTTCAGGAGCCCACCCTAAGTGAGCCCTGAGCACAGATCCAGGAGTAAGCACTGAGCATCCCTGGATGTGAACCAATGCCACCTGCCCCAGAAAAAAGTCCTATAGGAACAAAGGAAAATATAAATATTTTGGGTTTTGGTTTTTGGACCACTCCCATGGTGCTCGGGTTTACTCCTGGCTCTGTGCTCAAAAATCGCTCCTGGCAGGCTCGGGGGCCATATGGGATGCCTGGTGATTGAACCCTGTTATGTTCAGGGTCAGGTGCATGCACAGCAAATACCCTACCTGCTGTGCTATCGCTCTGTCCCCAATATAAATATATTTACACATCAGTCTGCACTTTTTGCTTGGGAGTCTGCCAAGCAGTGCTCAGGGGATCCAGGGCCACTCTCAGCAATTCATGGCTATTTGGTTGGTGCAGGGCTGTACTTGATGATGCCCAGGAAACCATATGGTTCAGGAGAGCAAACTGGGGTCAGTTGCATACAAGGCATGTGCTCAGCCCATGTACTACCACCTATGAGATTGTTTCATTAACTGTTCTACTTGTTTACTTTGAGCCAAACCTAAAACCTAGCAGTATTCAGGGACTACTTGTCATGCAGTGCCCAGGTTCACAGCCTAAGTGATGTTCAGGGGGCCATGCAGTGATAGGAGGACCAGTAGTAACAAGGATCAAACCCAGGCTTCCCACATGCTAATCACCCTGTCCCTTTAAGTTATCTCCCTGGGCACTAGCTATGCTTGATCTAATTATTTGACTGCCATAGTCAGTCAGGCTTGTCTGTGGTCAAAATTAACTTTTTTGCAAATTACTTATATAGCAACACTTAAATGATGTGAAAAAAAAAATTATTCTTCCGGGCAGATTAGTAGAGCAGGTAGAGCACTTACCTTACTGAAGCCAACCCAAATTTGATCCTGACATCATTTATCACCCCCCCACCCCTTCCACAATCTGGCCACGAGTGATCCCTGAACGAAGAAGTTCTGCGCTCAGAAATGGCTCCTGGAAGGAAGGCTCTGGGGACCATATGGGATGCCGGAGATAGAATCCAGGTCTGTCCCAGGTCTGCTGCGCACAAAGTAAATGCTGAACCGCTGTGCTATCACTTCAGCCCCATCTCTCTTTCTTCTTTCTATTTTTTGGGCCACACCCTGGCTGTGCTCAGGGCTTACTCTTGTGACATAATCGCACTCAGCACACACAGCAGTGCAGGGACTGTATTCTTGGTTGCAGACTTGCAGGGCTTTCTAAGTCACTAAGACATAACTCTGGGTCTTTGGGTTCTAATTTCAGAAAATAACTCCTGATACATATCAAATACTGAAGGCCAGAGAGAAGATAGTAAAGAGGTTAAAGTGCTTACTGTTGGGGCCGGAGAGATAACATGGAGGTAGGGTGTTTGCCTTCCATGCAGAAGGACAGTGGTTCGAATCCTGGCATCCCATATGGTCCCCCAAGTCTGCCAGGAGTGATTTCTGAGTGTAGAGCTAGGAGGAACCCGAGTGCTGCCTGTGTGACCCAAAAACCAAAAAACAACAACAACAACAAAAGTGCTTGCTGTCCTCTTAGCCAATCCTGATTTGATCCTATCAGCACTGCATATGGTCTCCCAGCACTGCCAAGAGTGATCCCTGAGCACAGAAGTGGGAATAAGCCTTCAGCACTGCTAGGGGTGCACCCCCTTTCTCCTCAAAGTAAAGAGAGAGAGAGCACAAACAGGACATACATCTGTAGATCAAATAGGCTCCTGCTGTACATTCAAATGTGAAGAAAAACAAAGACAAAATTCCAGAAATACATTGTTGGCAATTGTCTAAAAGGCAGGGCGGGGTTTTAAGAAATGGAATTTCAAGAATTCTAACTTCTGAGGCTGGAGATAGTCACTTGCCTTGTATGTGGTTAACCCAGGTTAAATCTCCAGCACAGAGTTCAACCAAGAATTATACCTGAGGGGCTGAAGAGATAGCATGTAGGTAAGGTGTGTGACCACCACCACCACCACCAAAAAAAAGTGATCCCTGGGTGCAAAGCCAGGAATAAGCCCTGCGCACTGCCAGATTAGGTCAGTCCCCCAATATTTTTTTTTTAATTCTACACCTGAAAGATGACTCAAAAGGCTGGAGCATATACTATATTCCAAGTTCAATCTTTTTTTGTTTGTTTGTTTTTGGGTCACACCCAGCAGCGCTCAGGGATTACTCCTGGCTCTACGCTCAGAAATCACTCCTGGAAGGCTCGGGGGACCATATGGGATGCTGGGATTCGAACCACCATCCTTCTGCATGCAAGGCAAACATCCCACCTCCATGCTATTTCTGCAGCCCCTTCAAGTTCAATCTTGAACCTTCTTCCCCCTACTCCCCAACATTGATGTGAGTGACACTACACTTATCCCCTCAACATGATTTTTTTGGGGAGTCATACCCGGCGGTGCTCAGAGGTTACTCCTGGCTCTACACTCAGAAGTTGCTTCTGGCAGGCTCAGGAGACCATATGGGATGCCACATTCCAACTGGGGTCCATCCTTTGTTGGTTGCATGCAAGGCAAGGCAAACACCTTACTGCAGTGCTATCGCTCTGGTCCCTGTCTTTTTTTTAGAGCGGGGGGGGGGGGGGGTTTAGGCCACATCCAACCACACTCGAGCTACTCCTGGCTCTGTGCCAGAAATCACTCCTGCAGTGGTACAATGGTAGGGAGCTTGCTTTGCATGTGGCTGACCTAGGACAGACCATGGTTCAATCCCCTGGGGTCCCATATGGTCCCCCAAGCCAGGAGCGATTTATGAGCGCATAGCCAGGTGTAACCCGAGTGTCACAGTGTAGCTCAAAAAACAAAACAAAATAAAACAAAAAAGAAATCACTCCTGGCTGGATCAAGGGACCATATGAAACTCAGGTGCGTCCTGGATCGGCTGCGTACAGGGCAAACACCCTAACACTATGCAATCTCTCCAGCCCATGGTTTTTGTTTTGGTTTTTGGTTTTTGGGCCACACCCGGCGTTGCTCAGGGGTTACTCCTGGCTGTCTGCTCAGAAATAGCTCCTGGCAGGCACGGGGGACCATATGGGACACCGGGATTCGAACCAACCACCTTTGGTCCTGGATCGGCTGCTTGCAAGGCAAACACCGCCCAGCCACGGGTTTTAAATTCAATTTTCTGGAGGTAGGGGAAGGAGAACACCCAAAAATGCTTGGGGTTTACTTCTGGCTCTGTACTCTGAGTCATGGTCACTCCTAGAGGGCTCAGACTACCATATGGGATGCTGGAGATGAAATCCAGGTTGGCTGCATGACAGGCAAGCAAGTGCCTTACCCACTCTAAGGCTATGGCTCCAGTTCCATAGGTGATTTTTTTGAACTAAAAATTTAAAACAATCATCAGCGAACAGCAAACTAAACCTTTTTTTTTGTTTTTGTTTTTGTTTTTGGTTTTTGGGTCACACCTGGCAGCGCTAAGGTGTTACTCCTAGCTCTATGCTCAGAAATCACTCCTGGCAGGCTCGGGGGACCATATGGGATGCCGGGATTCAAACCATTGTCCTTATGCATGCAAGGCAAAAGCCCTACCTCCATGTTATCTCTCCGGCCCAAACTAAACCATTTATTTCTATGATAATCCAAAATCGTGTGTAATGCCAGGAACTGAACTCTGGGCCTTATATGAACAAGGCAAATGTTCCATCACTGAGCCGCATCTCCAGACCAGTCACCAAGATATTTCTGGTTTACTTATTTTTAGGGGGCACACCCAGTGGTGAGGAGGGAGGAGTATTTAATTTTGGTCTGTTACATAGTTCTGTAAGCATGAATATTTCTCCCAGAGGAAAATGAAAACACCTAAAATTCCTAAAGGAGGCCAGTCAGAATAGTACTGTGGGTTGCTCATAGCCAACCTGGGTTCGATCCCCAGCACCTCCTATGGTCCTCCCCAGAGCCCACCAGGAGTGATCCTTTAATACCAAGCCAGGAGTAAGAACTGAACACCGCTGGGTGTGGCCCCAAAACGAAACAATAAAATTCCAAAGGTAAGATTGAACCTCTGAGAATCAAGGCGTTGGGAGTTCCGGACCCAGGTTAGGTGGCCATCCAGGAAACATCAAGCACTAAGCTCCTGAGAGTCTTTTCCTACCTTTTTCTGAAGGTTTTGATAACCCGATTCATTCAGAAAGGACACAAAAGCAGAAGTTAAAGGCAGGCAACAGGGATCAGATAGATGGTTCAGAATGTAAAGCACTTGCCTTGTACATAGCTCCCTCCCAAAACTTGACCCACATTGGGTCCCCTCTGCAGTATTAGGGTCATTTCTGAGCAGAGCCAGGAAAAACCTCTAAATCACACAAGATAGAATACAAGTTATGGGGGCCGGGTAGGTGGCGCTGGAGGTAAGGTGTCTGCCTTGCAAGCGCAGGCCAAGGAAGGACCGCGGTTCGATCCCCCGGCGTCCCATATGGTCCCCCCAAGCCAGGGGCGATTTCTGAGCACATAGCCAGGAGTAACCCCTGAGCGTCAAGCGGGTGTGGCCCAAAAACAAAACAAAAAAAAAGAATACAAGTTATGGAGGGGGTATGAACTTGGGTTTTTTTGGGGGGAGGAGGCCACACCTGGTGGTACTTGGGTTACTCCTGGCTCTGCGCTCAGAAATCACTCCTGGCAGGATCGAGGGACCATATGGGATGTCGAGAATCAAACCCAAACCCAGGTCCGTCTTGGGTCAGCTGTGTGCAAGGCAAATGTCCTATTGCTGTGCTTGCTATATCTCTCTGGCCCCATGAGTCATCAACTTGAAATTCTGTTGTCTGGGGTCTAACACAAAGGGTATGCAGGTGAAATGTGCAGAAAGGAGGTGGTGAATCTGGGGTATCTTGTCACCTTCCTCTCCACCCACCTGTCTCTTGGGGCAAGTTTAGGACTGATGGAAGTCGCATTGAGCACCTTATGATACAGACCTTCCATTTCACCAGCTCCACACAGATGTTCAGCTGTACCTGTCATACTTGTTCTGCCCAGTGTGGGAAATGATAACTATTTTTCCAGGACCTGTAGAACTCAGGCTAGAGCAAGAACTCTGCAGGGAAAAAAAAACCAAAAAACCACTACAAGAAGTGAGCTCTGAGCACAGCCACATAGGGCAAAACAAAACAAAACCACTAATTCTTTGAGGCATCTGAGCAATAATACAGCAGTTAGGGCATTTGCCTTACATGTGGCTGACCTGGGTTTGATTCTCAGCATCCTATATGGTTATTCCTAGATGGCTCAGGGACCACACACTTTATCAGGGACCACAAGGGGGCTCATTCCTGATCTCTTGGGCTCTACCAGAAAGATCTTTTTAGGGCCATACCCATTCATTTTAAGATATTTGAATGTGCATTTACATTGGGGAGGGCTAGGTCCACACACAGCAGTATTCAGTCCTGGCTGAGTAATCCTGAGGATGTTTCAGAGACCAGATATTCAGAAAGAATTTAGCTACACATAGGATCCTCTTTTTTTTTGGGGGGGGGAGGGGAAGGGCAGCATACCCAGCAGCACTCAGGGGTTACTCCTGGCAGGCTTGGGGGACGATCATATGGGATGGCGAGAACCAAACCAGGGTGTGTCCCAGGTTGGCTACGTACAAGGCAAACGTATTACCGTTGTGGTATCACTCTGGCCCCCACACTCATCTATTTTTTGAAATGAGATGAGGGTGGAGAGATAGCATAGAGGTAAGACATTTGCCTTTCATGCAGAAGGATGGTGGTTTGAATCCCGGCATCCCATATGGTCCCCCGTGCCTGTGATTTCTGAGCATAGAGCCAGGAGTAACCTGAGCGCTTAGCACCAGCTACAATGACACTACATTAGATTATAAATCCAAGAAAGCTGGAGAAACATAAACGATGCAGCCATATGTAACAAAGTATGCAGATACCATTTATTTGGTCCTTAGTATAGCTGTATCTGAGTCTTACAAAACATGGAATATAAATAACCTGAAACTTTAACAATACACAAAAATTGGCTTCTTACATAGACATACCAGGCAGTACAAGCTGAAAAAACTTGAGTAAATTAACATTGTTTTACATTAATATACATAGTGCTAGATAACATTCTTAAAAACAAGTCTCAATGCATAGCACTTGATACTTTTCATCTGTCTGTCAGTTAAAAGTATGAAAATGGTTAGATCTAGGCTAAAAATAATTCTTTTTCTAACCAAAAATAAAGGCATAATATTTATAACCAGGTATCAACTTTACTAAACCACAATGGTGTAAAACTATTAAATGATACCGAAGGTATTTACATGAAAGGCAACATGCACTGCATTGCTTCATTT
The DNA here is from genome assembly GCF_024139225.1 of Suncus etruscus. NCBI lineage: Eukaryota > Metazoa > Chordata > Mammalia > Eulipotyphla > Soricidae > Suncus > Suncus etruscus. The sequence goes on along the minus strand of NC_064861.1, from coordinate 80,371,878 downwards.
CATGATTGGTTATGCACACTTGCTCAAGGGCTTAAAACTATCCTACTTGCAAACATACTGCAATGTTTCTAACGGGTCTAACAAAATGAATGCTTTCAAAGGGAGCAGAAACGTCTTCAAGTCACTGGGATCAAACAAATATCCTGGCCCTGCCCCAACGGCTGAGTGCAGTAACAGCGGTTGTGAGGCGAAGCTCACTGCTCTTTAATCCAATGCGATAACATCAAGGTCTTCCGGCTGCTCAGTACGGGCCCTCTTTGCACTGACATTCTCTTTCTCTTCCAATTTTCTCTTGCGACTTCTGTCTTCTTCACTGATGTCAGCATTATTGGAAGGCTCTTCTTCATCTGAAGTAACCAGGAGCACATCATCTTGCTCTTGTGCTTATTTCAGAAAAAGAGAGGAAAAACTGGTTTAAAACAAAGTGAGTTACTAATGGCTCACCAGCAGTTTATTTAACATAACTTTTCATTTCATTGGTTTTTGTGCCATACCCAGAGGTTTTAAGGGGTCACTCCTGGAGGAGTACAGCAAGTAGGGTGTTTGACTTGTACGTGGCCAACTCAGATTCAATCCCCAGCATCCATATGGTATCCTGAGCACAGCCAGGAGTGACTCTGGAGTGCAGAGCAAGGAGTAATCCAAGCATTATCAGGCATGCTCCCCAAACCAAACTGAACAAACAGGGTCACTCTTAAGAATCCTCTGGGACCTCAGGTGCTGCTGAGGATCAAACTGAAATCAGCTACACACAAGGTCAAGTGCCTTACTCCCTGTACTTTCACTCTACTTCTTGTCTAAGCAAATCAAAACACAATTAGACATACTCAAGAGAATTACTAATAATTCTTCTTTGTGACTATTTCCCCAATAGGAAAAGTATGCATTCTAAAATTGGAAGTAAAGACAATACTTTTTTTTTTTTTTTTTGGTTTTTGGGCCACACCCGGCGGTGCTCAGGGGTAACTCCTGGCTGTCTGCTCAGAAATAGCTCCTGGCAGGCACGGGGGACCATATGGGACACCGGGATTCAAACCAACCATCTTAGGTCCTGGATCGGCTGCTTGCAAGGCAAACACCGCTGTGCTATTTCTCCGGGCCCACAATACTGTATTATTAAGTAACAACAAAAACATATCATAGCACTTACAATGTGCCAGGAACTGTTCTGAGCACTTTGCATATAACAACTCATTTAATCATCACACAAACCCTATAAAGAAGACAATATTATTATCTGTTTTCCAAACAAAGGAAACTGAGGTCAAGCAACGGACTTGCCCAAGCCAGAGAAGCAGAGGATGGATGAGTCTAGGATTTAGTCCAAGCAGAAGGGCTCTACAGTGCATGCTCTTAATCTGACACTAATGGCTGTTTCTTATGTCCACTAGATAAGACCCACCCCTCATCAAAGGCAGATTTGCTCTAAAGTCCTCATTGCTACTGGTACAAAACAGGTGGTCCATGAATGGACACTCCAACAGATCAATTCTTCCTTCAAGACAATAGGACCTGCCTTTATTCATAAACCTAATTCACAGCTGGGACACAATCTAATCTCATCATGCACCCAACCTGGGTTCAATCCCCAGCAATCCACCTGGGTCTTCTGCACCCTGCCAGTGCGGTCCCAGAGCACAGAGCCAGAAGGCCTGAACACAGCAGGTGCAGCTCAAAGAATAAAGCACACAAGAAAAAAGTTTATAAAATTTGTTTATTTACTTATTTATTATTAGATTTTAGACCACATCCAGCAGTGCTCAGGGGTTATTCCTAGCTCTGCACTCAGAAATCACTCCTGGCAGGCTTGTGAACCATATGGGATGCCGGGAATTGAACGACGTCCCTCCCGGGTCGAACGCATGCACGGCAAATGCCCTACCACTGTGCTATATCTCCAGCCCCAACATACAAAAAATTTAAAAAAGAAACAGAAAAGTAAATACTCAGGTAACTTTCAATACTGAGGGGCCGGGAAGGTGGTGCTAGAGGTAAGGTGTCTGCCTTGCAAGCACTAGCGTAGCACAGACCGCGTTTCGATCCCCCGGAGTCCCGTATGGTCCCCCAAGCCAGGGGTGATTTCTAAACACATAGCCAGGAGTAACCCCTGAGCATCAAAGGAGTGTGGCCCAAAAAACAAAACAAAACAAAAAAACTTTCAATACTGAAAGGGACTGGGCTGGAGGTGGGTGGAGCAAAAATAGATCAGAGCTCAGCTAGGTAATAAGGACCAGCACACAAGCTCGAGAAAAAACAGTCTCTGCCTTCCCAGTTCAGAGAAAACTGAAAAGCTAAAACTCATTCCTTGCCGAGCATCTCTTAACCAAATATAGATGCAGTGGTTTGTTGCTCCTAAGTAACAGAGGCACACAAAATCTGAATTTCAGGTGGTCTTGATGTGCTATTCTTTTTTTTTTTTTTTTTTTTGGTTTTTGCTTTTTGGGCCACACCCAGCGTTGCTCAGGGGTTACTCCTGGCTGTCTGCTCAGAAATAGCTCCTGGCAGGTACGGGGGACCATATGGGACACCGGGATTCAAACCAACCACCTTAGGTCCTGGATCGGCTGCTTGCAAGGCAAACACCGCTGTGCTATCTCTCCAGGCCCTTGATGTGCTAATGTAACTCACTACAAAATCCCACCAACAAAAATTAGCTATTTCTACTTTCCACAAGAATCCCTCCAATATAAAAATGTCTTAATGGCTCACACATTCAAAACTCCACCAGGATGACTACCAAATCACCACACCTCTCCTGGTTCTATGGGTGAACTAGTTTATGGTGAATGTCCATGGAGTCTGGCTTAGTGAGAACTGCAAATTTGCTAACTGGGACAATGACTCACCTGTGGATGTAGAAGGCTGAGCTCCATCGTCGCTGCCATTGGTTATGCTTTTGGAAGTATCTTCTGCTTGTTTGGGCCCCACTTTTTCCGGGGCATCACCAACAACTTCGAATTCAACATCCTTTCCCAGGTCTTCACTGTAAGAGAACCACACACTATAAAACTAGACAACAGGGGCCGGAGAGATAGCATGGAGGTAGGGCGCTTGCCTTTCATGCAGGAGGTCATCAGTTCGAATCCTGGTGTCCCATATGGTCCCCCGTGCCTGCCAGGAGCAATTTCTGAGCCTGGAGCCAGGAATAACCCCTGAGCACTGCCAGGTGTGACCCAGAAACCACAAAAAAAAAAAAAACCAAAAACAAACAAAAAAAAAAAAACTAGACAACGACTACCACCATTACAAATGCAAAGATTGACCAGAGAAAAATTTCCTCAAAGCATAAATGTACACACCAAATATATGGCTTTTTTTTTTAATGGTTTTTTGGGGTTACTTCTGGCTTTACTCCTGGCTATGCGCTCAGAAGTCGCTCCTAGCTTGGGGGACCATATGGGACACTGGGGGATCGAACTGCGTTCTGTCCTAGGCTAGTGCTGGCAAGACAGACACCTCCAGGACACCACGAAATCGCCCCTGGCTTGGGGGGACCATATGGGACACTGGGGGATCGAACTGCGTTCCATCCTAGGCTAGTGCTGGCAAGACAGACACCTCCAGGCCACCACGAAATCGCCCCTGGCTTGGGGGGGGACCATACGGTGGAGTGGCGGTGGCATAGCAGTAGGCTGGTTGCCTTGCACACTGCCAACCTGGGACAGACCCAGGTTCGATTCCAGGCATCCCATATGGTACCGAGTCGCCAGAAGCAACCCGAGCGCCACTGTGTGTGGCCCAAAAACAACAAAAACAAAAACAAAGGGCCAGAACAACAGCACAGTAGGAAGGGTGTTTGCCTTGCACACAGCTGACCTGGGTTCGATTCCTGGCATCCTATATGTTACCTGAGCCTACCGAGGCTACTTCTGAATGCAAAGCCAAGAGTAAAGCCCTGAATGCCACCAGGTGTGGCCCAAAAACTTAATTAAGACTCCTCTTTTAGACACTATTTCCATTTATCTTTTTCTGTCAATATTGAACACAAGGTTAGAACTGACAATTCAAAAAAAAAAATAAATTCAATTCAATAGAAGTCACTTTGAAGCTAGAGCACTGTTAAAAGAGATTTTACCTTTGGGGCTGAAGGGATAGTACAGATAGCATTAGGTGCTTGCCTGGCACACGGCTGATCTGGTTTTGACCCCAGCATCTCATCTCATCCCCTGCATCCTTAGCTCCACCAGGAATAAATCCTGAGTGCTGAGCCAGGAGTAAGTCATGAGCATTGCCAGATATGACCAAAAAAACAAATGATAGCGCAGTGGTAGAGCATTTGCCTTGCACACGGCTGACCCAGGATGGACCTTGGTTCAATCCCCAACATCCCATATGGTCCCCCAAGCCAGGAGCAATTTCTGAGTGCATAGCAAGGAGTAACCCCAGAGCATCAGTAAGTGTAGCCCAAAAACCAAGTAAAAGAAAAAAAAGAAATTATACCTTTGACACAATTGTGTAATTTTGTGAAAATATTTATTACCAATCTATATTCAGTATTTCTTACCATTTCATGCTTTATCTCAAGCTAAATGTAAAATGCAATGCTCTTGGGCTAGAACAACTCAAGGATCTAGCACATGCTTTGAATGCTGAAGTCCTGATTACATGGTCCCCAAAGCACTGCCAGCAGAACCCCAAAACCAAACAAAAAAATATAGCTTTTAAAGCAACTATATTTGTATGGCAATAACATTACTGGCAAACAAATGGATGGATGTGACAGTTCTCTAAAGTCCTAGGTATATACTTCAGTTTAGGGAGCTATCAATGATCATAGACAAGTCACCTTGAGGGCTGAAACATAGTCCAGTGGGCAGGATGATCCTTGCCTTGAACACAGCTAACCTAGCACAATATACACCACAAGTGACCGTAGAGCACAGAGTCAGGAGTAAGCCCTGTGCATTGCTGTGCGTGGCCCAAAAATAAGAACCAAAACAAAAAATCATGTTGGGGGCCCGGAGAGATAGCACAGCGGCGTTTGTCTTGCAAGCAGCCGATCCAGAACCAAAGGTGGTTGGTTCGAATCCCGGTGTCCCATAGGGTCCCCCGTGCCTGCCAGGAGCTATTTCTGAGCAGACAGCCAGGAGTAACCCCTGAGCACCGCCGGGTGTGCCCCCCCCCCCAAAAAAAAATCATGTTGGACCGGGGATGTGTGCAGTGGAAACCAGCATGAGTACTGCAAGGCTCCCCACTTAAGTTCTAAAGGAGTAGCTCAAGATCAGGTAGACGTGGTACAACTCCCCTCCCCCACATCATCCTGTTTAACAGATTTACCAAAGTAGTCAACTACTCTGCATTTTAATTATGCCACATATATGGAAATACTCTGAAATGCAGTTGAAAGTATTTGATAAAGCAGATAAGATAAAAATAAAATAAAGGGGCCGGAGTGTTAAGCACTCTTCCAACTGTACTATCTCTTTAGCCCCCCCAAAAAAGAGTTTTGTTTTGAGGGGCAGTGTTCAGTGAGTTTGTGGCCATGCCCATCAACATTCAGCCAAGCTGTGGTGTCTAAAGTAACTGAATTCAACTGAATTGGCAACTGAATTCAGTTCAAGGCATGAACTCCAGTCTTTTTATTGAATAAACTCATTTCTGATTAAATTTCAAGTGCTTGAATTTCCACCATTCCATTTGTAATAAGTGAGCCCTGATAAAAATTAAGCATAAGCCATTTTTAATTTTTTTTTCTTTTTTGCAGGATTCTCCCAGCAACGCTCAGCGACCTCAAAGAGCCATCTGAAGTTGGGCCGTGCACACACAAGGTATATACTCGAATCTAGCTCTCTAACTAGAGTATGGGAACTGGCTCGAGCCCACAGCTGTGAAAGCTTGAAAAACACTGACAAGGTATTTGAACTACTTCCCAGGCACTTTTTTTATATTCCTAAACTCCCAGATTTTTTCTTAGGGAGCTAATTAGCCAATTTAAGAAAATAAACTAAGCAGGGGGCCAGAGAGATATCATGGAGGTAAGGTATTTGCCTTTCATGAAGAAGGTCATTGGTTCAAATCCCGAAATCCAGATATCCCAGGGCCTGCCAGGAGCGATTTCTGAGAGTGGAGCCAGGAGTAACCCCTGAGCGCTGCTGGGTGTGACCCAAAAAACAAAAAAACAAAAACAAAAAAAAGGGAAAAGAAAATAAACTAAGCAATTTCAAAACAATAGCAGTAGGTATGAGTTAAAAAATATTTTTCCTTTTCACTTTTTATACAGAAATTTAAATATGCAAATATCTCCTAATACTTAAATATTAGTACTTCTTACCTATGAAGAATATTAATCAATAAAGTGTAGTCCTGAAGAAAATCATCTGCTTGAAGTCGGCTCCCATTTCTAATTCCAAAATCTGACAGCTTCTTGTGATTGTTAGCTAGAAAATTTGAAGGAAAATTTCAATACCAATTGCATGTACTTGAACAGCCAGTTTAGTTCTAAAATAGTTAAAACCCTTGCAATAATAAACTGAACATTCAGTCACCCCATCACTCGTTATGCTGAAAACCTCTCCAGCAAAGAAACCTCAAAAAACAATCTATGAACTCTAACTAACCTTCAGGGCTGGGCACTTCTAATTTCCAAAGATGATGAGAAAAAAAAATAGTTACAGAACTGTTGCTTATATTTTGGTACAAAAACCCTTGCAATCTAACCAACCAAATGTATGACACTAGGGAATTCAACTCTGAACACTCAAGTACCAAAAGCCACTTCAAGTGTGCTAGAACAAAATTGAGACCCTTGTCCCATTCAAACCTAAAACACCAGAGCTAACTTCTAGGGTTATTAAAAATATATTAAATATATTCAAATCACTTTTTTGGGGGGTAGAGGGAGCACTCATGTGTTCTGGGGTAACACCAGTGAAGCTCAAGGATTATTGCTAGCTTATTTTCAGGGAACCACATAGAGTACCAGAGATCAAATCAGTTAGTCACTTGCAGGTAATTTTTAGAAGGGTGGGGAGTTTGAACCAACCCAGTGACACTCAAGACCTACTTGTCTCTATGCTCAGAGATTACTCCTGGCTCTGCACTCAGAAATCGATACCGGCAAGCTCTGAGAACCATATGGGATGCTGGGAATCGAGCCCGGGTTTGTCCCAGGTCAGCCATGTGCTAGGCAAACAACCTACAGCGATGCTATCTTCTCCAGCCCCAGAACTGTATGTTTAACAAAAATGTCATCTTCACCATTACTACCAAACACAATGAATCATCCAGTAATAATGATCGGCTATCAAGCTGTTTAACAAATTCAGGCCCTTGTAGACATTGCTTATTTGTCCAGTATTTCCTTCAACAGTAGACCCAAGAATTCTCCAGTCCTTCACAAAGCTTCAATTTATACCAGGTACATCCTTTTTATGACACCAGACTACACTAATTATACTGGTGTCCTCTCCTTTTTCCTGGCTAGAAAATGCTTCAAAGTAGTTATTATAGTTTTATCCATCTTTGAATTATGAACACTTCTGATCTTTTCCATAATACTTAAGGATACCACACATACTTAGATAAATGCTCTCCCCTTCAATAGCATGTGGTTAAAAAAACTTTTTTTTCCTACTACACTCAGCAGTGCTCATAGGTTGCTCCTGGTAGTGTTCAAATGATCTTATATTGTGCAGTACCAGGAATCAAACAAACCCAGGCCTTCCATTTCACTTTGCATTTAAGAAGCCTGGGTTTGATTCCTATCACATTATTGTCTCTTGAGCACGCACCACTAATCGTGACCAAAAAAACAATAAAATAAAAGGCTTTCCCATCACCGCAAAATAAGCCAGCAGCATTTATTTAATGAAGAAAGGCCCATTTAAATTCTAGAGGGCAAGAAATCAGGGAAAAGTGCAGTTAACAAATTTCCTGTGTGTGTGAAAGACAGCTAGCTGGCCTGAGAGAGAGAGAATTAAATGTAGAAACAGACTCTTAAAATAGATTACTACCCAGTCAAAACATGATCTCCAATTACTCATGACCTAGTATCTCAAACAATTTAACAGAACTACAGTGAAGAATCCCGAATGTCTTAAAAGGTTGACATCAGAATCTCCATGAGACTTGGCAATGCATATTTAAACAACTGCCGAACAAATGGTTGAATAAATAAGCGAGGCCAATGATTTGGAAGTAAAGGTACACAGGCAAAATCTGGAATAAAGAAATCAACTAAAATTCTAACCCAAGAAATGAAGGTACTGGGTTGGAGTGATAAGATACTACAGTGGGTAGACACTTGCCTTGCATGCCCAACCCAGATTCAATCCTCAGCATCCCATATGAGGCCACAAGCACCTCCAGGAGTAAAATGAACTCCTGAATGCAGAGCCTTGCTGGATGTGACCCTACATCTACCTCTCTCCTCTCTCCCTACACACACACACAGACACACACACCTACCAATATGCCTGAGGTATTCTGTTTATGACTGAAAACCAACTACAAACATGCTTGTAATCCTGGTGCCTAAAGATTTATTTTAAGGGACCTGTGAGGTGGCGCTAGAGGTAAGGTGTCTGCCTTGCAAGCACTAGCCAAGGAAGAACCTCGGTTCGATCCCATATGGTCCACCCAAGCCAGGGGCAATTTCTGAGCACTTAGCCAGGAGTAACCCCTGAGCATCAAATGGTGTGGCCGAAAACCCAAAAAAATAAAAAATATTTTTTTATTTAAAAAAAAAAATGCCTGAGGAGTGCAGAAACTTCTACGTTCAACTAGACTAATCAGTCTGAGAATAATGCAGTTTTTCAATTAAGAAAGCAGAAGTGGGGGCCGGGCGGTGGCGCTGGAGGTAAGGTGCCTGCCTTACCTGCGCTAGCCTAGGAGACGGACCGAGGTTCGATCCCCCGGCGTCCCATATGGTCCCCCAAGCCAGGAGCGACTTCTGAGCGCATAGCCAGGAGTAACCCCTAAGCGTCACCGGGTGTGGCCCAAAAACCAAAAAAAAAAAAAAAAAAAAAAAAAAAAAAAAAAAAAGGAAGCAGAAGTGGTGGGGCTGGGCGGTGGCGCTAAAGGTAAGGTGTCTGCCTTGCCAGCACTAGCCTAGGACGGACCGCGGTTCGATCCCCCGGTGTCCCATATGGTCCCCCAAGCCAGGAGCGACTTCTGAGCGCATAGCCAGGAGTAACCCTGAGCATCAAACGGGTGTGGCCCAAAAACCAAAAAAAATAAAAGCAGAAGTGGGCCTGGAGAGATAGCACAGTGGCGTTTGCCTTGCAAGCAGCCGATCCAGGACCTAAGGTGGTTGGTTTGAATCCCGGTGTCCCATATGGTCCCCCGTGCCTGCCAGGAGCTATTTCTGAGCAGACAGCCAGGAGTAACCCCTGAGCAACGCTGGGTGTGGCCCAAAAACCAAAAAAAAAAAAAAAAAAAAAAAAAGAAAAAGAAAGCAGAAGTGGGGGCCGGAGAGATAGCACGGAGGTAAGGCATTTGCCTTGCATGCAGAAGGTCGGTGGTTCGAATCTTGGCATCCCCAAGCCTGAGCGTGGTGCCAGGAGTAATAACCCCTGAACACTGCCGGTGTGACCCCAAAAACGAAAGAAAGAAAGAAAGAAAGAAAGAAAGAAAGAAAGAAAGAAAGAAAGAAAGAAAGAAAGAAAGAAAGAAAGAAAGAAAGAAAGAAAGAAAGAAAGAAAGAAAGAAAGAAAGAAAGAAAGAAAGAAAGAAAGAAAGAAAGAAAGAAAGAAAGAAAGAAAGAAAGAAAGAAAAGAAAAGAAAAACGGGGCTGGAGAGATAGCATGGAGGTAAGGCGTTTGCCTTTCATGCAGGAGGTCATCGGTTCAAATCCCGGGACCCCATATGGTCCCCTGTGCCTGCCAGGAGCAATTTCTGAGCCTGGAGCCAGAAATAACCCCTGAGCACTGCCAGGTGTGACCCAAAAACCAAAAAAAAAAAAAAAAAGAAAGAAAAGAAAGGGAGGGAGGGAGGGTGGGAGCGAGCAAGCAAGCAAGCAAGCAAGCAGAAGTGGAATCAAACACAGTATGCCTTGTATAACTGAGTCATTTGACAAACATACCCCAGCATCCAGAAGAAAGCAGGCTATCAAGGCTCTTGGACAAACCATCAAAAGCTTTGCATTACCATCAAACACAGTATGCCTTGTATAACTGAGTCATTTGACAAACATACCCCAGCATCCAGAAGAAAGCAGGCTATCAAGGCTCTTGGACAAACCACCAAAAGCTTTGCATTACCATAAGAGCACCTTCTATTACTTTTTTGAAAGATAAAAAAAGGGTGGTGTTGGGGCCCCACCCAACAGTGCTCTGGGGTAATCCTTAGAGGTTTTAGGAAACCAAATACAAAGCTAGAGATCAACTGAGGGAAGCATCTCAATCTCTTTCATTACTAATTTTTGTTAATGTTTTAAGGGTCACACCTGGAGGATTAGGGGCACTATATGGGGTATTGATCATCAAACCAGGGTCAGCCAAGGGCAAAGCATCGCCTTACTGGCTGTACTATTACTCCAGTTCCCTCTCATTACTGATTTAACTCCTGGGACCTGTGATATAAACAAGGGAATTCCTTGCAAATGGGCAAGAGTAATGAGTCAGTAACTGCCATGGGAACCTGGGTAACATACAGAGTTAATGTATGAACAAACATGCTGATACAGAAATTCTTCAATTTAGGCAGTTCCCATAAAAATGATGGGAATGAATACAATGTTTATTACCTTCTGTCTCTCCTTCTTCTGAAGAGATTAGGATTGTTCCTTTCCCATCTTCAATTTGGACATCTGGTGCTACCATTGCAAACTTTTCTTTCACAATCTGCAAGATAAATAAGTAACATCAGTAATATTAAGACCATTTAGATAAAAACCCAAATATTAAAGCTGAAGAGATATGACAGAGGTTAAAGGGTTGCCTTGCATATAGTCAATCTGGATACAATGGCTAACAACATGTACATTCCTTCAAATTGTCAAGAATGATCCCTGCGTGCAGAACCAGAAATAAACCCTGAATACTCCGGGGTTCTATGCCCACTCATACACACACAAATCAACCCAGAACACAAAACCTAGAAAGCTTGTCCTTTCCATTGGAAAAGGCCAAGTTACTCTTTAAGATTCGTTAGGCCAAGGAGCAAAACTGTAAAAATCTACCCAAGTCTGACCATTTAAAAAGAATTAGATAAAGGAGGGGCCGGGCGGTGGCGCTAGAGGTAAGGTGCCTGCCTTGCCTGCGCTAGTCTTGGATAGACCTCGGTTCGATCCCCCGGTGTCCCATATGGTCCCCCAAGCCAGGAGCGACTTCTGAGCACATAGGCAGGAGTAACCCCTGAGCGTCACCGGGTGTGACCCAAAAACAAAACAAAACAAAAACAAAAACAAAACAAAAAAAAAGAATTAGATAAAGGGGCCGGCACGACGTATGATCCCATGAGCACCTCTAGGAGTCACTCTTGAGCTCAAATGATTTATCTTGAGTCAGGATTAGTCCCTGAAGCACTGCCAGATGTGGCCAGAATCCTTCCTCCACAACAGAATTATCTTTTTACTTTTTTGGCCATACTTGGTGGTACTCAGGGGCTATCTCCAGCAGTGTCAGGGACTGAACTCAGGCCTGCTCCATCCTCAATTATGTCACATCTTGCTACCTACCTCCCACCTGAAGCTTAAGTTCAAATGTGTTCTGTGCAAATGGTTTGAAGAAAAGCCCTTCACTTTGGGAATGCTCCCAAGTTGTGTTTTAGGACCTGAAAGGCTATTGTGGTGATTCTCAGCCACTCAGGTCAGGTCAGTTTAGTCAAATGGCCAGACTGGGGGTCAGTTCTGCAGTATGAGGAACATCTAGGTCACACGTGTAAGTGTTTGAGGGTCTCCAGGGTGATTCTTGCCAGATGTAGGTGTTCCATGGTGCCCGGAATTGGGGCACATGCAAGGCAAGCATCCTGACCCTTTCGCAGCCTGATCACTCAGGGTTTGAAAAACAGAGGTCATACCTGGCAATGTTAGAGGCTACCAGTTTCATGGGGGAGGGCTCAGAGGGCCACACAGTACCAGAGGCATGTGCTCTACCATTCGAGCTTTGGCCCCAAGTCCCTTAAGTACCCTTTAGGATCATGAGGTTTGTTTCATGACATTAATACCATGACGAACATATTTAGAGGAACAATAGATAACCGTTCCCAAGTGGTGAGTAGCACCAATATGGGCTATTTTTGTCATCTTCCTTAATAAATAAAAACCTACTCTATCCAAGTTAGGAATAATCACAATAGACAAAACCAAAAGACAAACCATATCCCAAATCTCCATTTCTCTCACTACAGAGCTCTGCCACCTCAGCAAATACATCAGCTGTCACAGGATCATTATAACCATTTCTTGTGTGCCAGAGAAGACAAAATTCATGCACTATATGGGAAAACAAAGAGTAACAAAATAGCCAACTGGAACCGAGGCAGGAAAGTGAGTTGTTCAATGACCAGACCTTTTGCTTAGAAAAGTTAAATCAAAACTTTTTTTTTTTTGGTTTTTGGGCCACACCCGGCGGTGCTCAGGGGTTACTCCTGGCTGTCTGCTCAGAAATAGCTCCTGGCAGGCACGGGGGACCATATGGGACACCGGGATTCGAACCAACCACCTTTGGTCCTGGATCGGCTGCTTGCAAGGCAAACACCGCTGTGCTATCTCCCCGGGCCCCAAATCAAAACTTTTTGAAATGAAAATAGCAAGTGAAGGGGGTGGGGGGGTGAGAAAAAAAAAAAAGAAAATTGCAAGTGATAGGAGTTGATACTGGTGGTGGGATTGGTGTTGAAATACTATATACCTTGGGGCCGGAGAGATAGCATGGAGGTAAGGCGTTTACTTTTCATGCAGAAGGTCATCAGTTCGAATCCCGGCGTCCCATATGGTCCCCTGTGCATGCCAGGAGCAATTTCTGAGCACGAAGTCAGGAAAAACCCCTGAGCACTGCCAGGTGTGACCCAAAAACCACAAACAAAAAAAAAAAATACTATATACCTAAAAACAACTATCAGTAAGACAGTTCAATTAAATAAGAACTTTTTAAAAGAAACAACCTTGTTGTTTCCAAGTGTTCCAATACTTACCTTATCTTGCAATGTCAGAACAGTCACCTGATGAACATTCAGCCTCACAGTCACCTCTGGCTTGCTGGCACATACATAACAATTCGCATTGGGTGGGTCCAGAGTACAAGGCACAAGGAGTTTCTTTTTTGGGTTTGGTTTTTTATTCAAAAATATCTGTGGGAGGAAGAACCAATATAAGCAGAAATCAGAAACTTGAATCACAACTTTCTATATCAGAGAATCTTTTCATTTTGTTGTTTTTGGGTCACACCCGGTGACACTCAAGGGTTACTCCTCGCTCTGCACTCAGAAATCCCTACTGGCAGGCTCGGGAAGCCATATGTGATGCTGGAAATTGAACCAGGGTCCGTCCTGGGTTGGCCTTGTGCAAGGCAAAAGCCCTACTGTGCTATCGCTCTGGCCCCAGAATCTTAAAATGTTAACTATGGTCTATTTTACACTCAAACAGTGACTTAAATGTCCTTTAAGACAATAAAAAGATATAAAAAATTACTGTATTTTCCAGCATATAAGACGACTTTTGAAACAAAAAAATCAACCGAAAATTGGGGGTCGTCTTATATGCCGAGTATATCCTGAAAAATGATTTGATATGCCACTAAACGAAAATCGTCTGGATATTGCCACAAAACGAATTTTCCAACTCGATCCTGCACCAATCACTGCAAGGCTGCTCGGACCGCCTCTCTAACAGCCAATCCAAGCAGGTTTTTTATGCATGCAAATTAGACAATGTTCTGGACCCGAATCTACACTGTTTAAAAAAGCCTGCTCAGATTGGCCAGAGTCAGAGAAGTCTATTACAGTATAACCTTTGAACCTTTGCTTGCTGTGATTGGCTTACTGTAGTACATACAGCTGCAGCACAGGAACGTTTTGTCTTATACAGCGAATATAGGACTAAACCTATGTTTTCACTGTAAAATTAGGGGGTCGTCTTATACGCCGGAAAATATGGTACATAAAAACCCAGATTTCCCCAATTTCAAACAAGCAATCATTAGAAGTTGAACTTATAAACAAGAAATTTCCCTTAACTGAAGGGAATTAGTATTTTGCAAAACTAACTGAAGAGGAAGGGCCTTCATCATGGAATCAGATTTTGGGTGTCAATTTTATAAGTCGAATGATCAAAGAGAAAAGACTAATTTCTTCAATTAATGATGTAATACTCCCATAAATCTATGGTATCAATTTACTTCCTTTTTTCAAATATTATTTCAAAAATTATTTTAAATTATATAACAGGAAAAAACATTCTAGCACAATAGGTTACCTATATATTTCCAGTAATTCCAAGAAAAAAAAACTAAGACAAAATAGTTTTGTTGTTGTTTTTTTTTTTTTTTTTTTGGTTTTTTGGGTCAGACCCGGCGGTGCTCAGGGGTTACTCCTGGCTGTCTGCTCAAAAATAGCTCCTGGCAGGCACGGGGGACCATATGGGACACCGGGATTCGAACCAACCACCTTTGGTCCTGGATCAGCTGCTTGCAAGGCAAACAACGCTGTGCTATCTCTCCGGGCCCAATAGTTTTTATTTTTATTTATTTTGGTTTTCTGAGTCCCATCCAACAGTGCCAGAGAACAATATATGGTGCCAGGGATCCGGTGTGGCTCCGAAACAAAATAGAGTACACCCTCAACAACACTTTCACACCATTGCTCCAAGAGTCCACACTCTTTGGAGTTGCTACAAAAAACAAAGAATCCTGGGGCTGGGAAGGTGGCGCTAGAGGTCTGCCTTGCAAGCGCTAGCATAGGACTGACCGGACCATGGTTCAATCCCCCGATGTCCCATATGGTCCCCCCAAGCCAGGGGAGATTTCTGAGAGCATAGCCAGGAGTAACCCCTGAGCGTTAAACGGGTGTGGCCCAAAAAAAAAACAGAATCCTATAAAGATGGATCTGAGGGGCCGGCAAGGTGGCACTAGAGGTAAGGTGTCTGCCTTGATAGGGCTAGCCAAGGAAAGATAGCGATTGCTGTTTAATTCCCCGATGTCCCATATGGTCCCCCCAAGCCAGGGGCAATTTCTGAGCGCTTAGCCAGGAGTAACCCCTGAGCATCAAACGGGTGTGGCCTGAAAAAACAAAAATAAATAAATAAATAAATAATGATTAAAAAAAGATGGATCTGAGAGATAAGGCTAGAGTACACGGTTTGCATTAAGACTTCTAGAAATCCTGGGCCCGGAGAGATAGCACAGCGGTGTTTGCCTTGCAATCAGCCAATCCAGGACCAAAGGTGGTTGTCCCATATGGTCCCCGTGCCTGCCAGGAGCTATTTCTGAGCAGACAGCCAGGAGTAACCCCTGAGCACCGCCAGGTGTGGCCCAAAAACCAAAAAAAAAAAAAAAAAAAAAAAAGACTTCTAGAAATCCTAAGTGTTAAAAGAGTTTAGCCCGGGGCCAGAGAGATAGTATGAAGGTAAGTTGTTTGCCTTGCATGGTGGTTTGAATCCCGGCATCCCATATAGTTCCCTAAGCTTGCCAGGAGCAATTTCTGAACATAGAGCCAGGAGTAACCCGAGTGCTGCCAGGTGTGACTCAAAACCCCCTCAAAAAACAAACAAACAAAAAATAGAGTATAGCCTAAATCCCCCCCAAAAAAAAGAGGGATCCTGGAGCAGTAGTACAGCAGGCAGGACATTTGCCTTGTACGCAGACAACCTGGGTTCAATCCCTGAGCCCACCAGGAGTGTAGTGATCTGAACTCAGAACTAGGAGTAAGCCAAGCCCTGAGCACAGGCAGGTGTTGTCCAAAACAACAGAGGGCTCAAGCAGGTCATGTCTAATTATACTTGTGATTTAAAAACAAAACCAGAGGGGCTGGTGAGGTGGCGCTAGAGGTAAGGTGTCTGCCTTGCAAGCACTAGCCAAGGAAGGAACACAGTTCGATCCCCAGGCGTCCCATATGGTTTCCCCAAGCCAGATCTATCTATCTATGTTTCAACAGTCCCCTCCCCTCCCCCCTCCCCCTCCCCCTCCCTCCCCTCTCTCCCTCCCTCCCCCTCCCTCCCTCCCTCCCTCCCTCCCTCCCTCTCTCTCTCTCTCTCTCTCTCCCTCCCTCCCTCCCTCCCTCTCTCTCATTCACTCTAGAGGGCTGGATCAACAGTACAATAAGTAGGGTTTTTGCCTGACATGTGGCTGAACTGGAATCCCATAGGGTTCCCCTGAGCCTGCCAGGAGTAATTCTTGAGCCCAGAGCCAGGAATAACCCCTAGCATCACTGGGCATGGCTCATTAATTTAAAAAAAAAAACAATAAAAGCAAAGCCAAGAACACAACATACAGCACACAAACACTGAGATAACTATCAGAAATGACAATATTAAGATTTCAGACCAGGGGCCAGAGATAGCACAGCGGTAGCGCATTTGCCTCCCAAGCGCTGACCCAGGACCAATGGTGGTTCAAATCCCGGCATCCCATATGGTCCCCCGTACTTGCCAGGAGTGATTTCTGAGCAGAGAGCCAGGAGTAACCCCTGAGCATCGCTGGGTGTGGCCCAAAAACAAAAACAAAAAATATTTCAGACCATTATCAAGGATAAGAAAGTTAAACATCAGGGGCCGGCGAGGTGGCGCTAGAGGTAAGCGCCTTACAAGCGCTAGCCAAGGAAAGAAGGAAAGATCGCAACCCCGGTTCGATCCCCCGGCGTCCCATATGGTCCCCCTAAGCCAGGGGCAATTTCTGAGCGCTTAGCCAGGAGTAACCCCTGAGCATCAAACGGATGTGGCCCGAAAAACCAAAAAAAAAAGAAAGTTAAACAAAAAAAAAAAATTAAGAGGGCCCGGAGAGACAGCACAGCAGCGTTTGCCTTGCAAGCAGCTGATCCAGGACCAAAGGTGGTTGGTTCGAATCCCGGTGACCCATATGGTCCCCGAGCCTGCCAGGAGGGATTTCTGAGCATAGAGACAGGAGTAACCCCTGAGCTCTGCCAGGTGTGACCCAAATACCAAAAACAACAAAAAACAAAACAAAACAAAACTTTAACAAACTGTCCTCTGGATGTATGTAATCTGCAAAAAGGTTATATAAATAGGCATCAAGACAACTCTAACAAGAATGTGTCCACAGCTTTAAACAAGCTTCTATTTGAGGGGAAGGGGAATTGAATGAGGGAGCCATTACTCCACTCTACTCAATGACCATGATACCATGTGTCACCAGGAACAGAATCTGAGCTGTGTGTGCAAAGTTTGAACTCAACCCAAATCCCCTGCATCTAATTTACAAAAAGTCCACATTCAGCTCTGTTTAGCTAGGAAGTGTTAAGCCTGACAGTTGAAAGCTATAGAATGATGCTGCCTGAGATCAATACTGCAGGAACAAGAGAGCCATGTTACCAAGAAGTAAACTTTGGACTCCACACATCTAGGCACACTATCTCTAGTCTTTGTCCAATTCATTTTTAATTTTAAAATGTTTTGGTCATACCCAACTCAGTGCGCTCAGGGCTCAGTGCTCAGAGCAAGGCTGTCCAGAGAGGAGGGGAGAAAAGGAATCATGCATTGCCAAAGACCAAAAACCTTGCCCTATATAAGCAATCCAGCTTTTGTAGCAATCTCCCCATCAACCCACCCAACTCTAATCCCCTTTTTGTGGGGGCTGCTGAGGATTAAAATTCCTAATATATGCAAAGCACATCTTTTTTGGGGGTGGGGGGTTTGAGCCACACTCCATTACACTCAGGGGTTTACTCCTGGCTATGCTCTCAGAAATCGCCCTTGGCTTGGGGGACCATATGGGACGCCAGGGATCAAAATGTGGTCCGTCTTGGGCCCGGAGAGATAGCACAGCGGCGTTTGCCTTGTAAGCAGCCGATCCAGGACCAAAGGTGGTTGGTTCGAATCCTAGTGTCCCATATGGTCCCCCGTACCTGCCAGGAGCTATTTCTGAGCAGACAGCCAGGAGTAACCCCTGAGCACCGCCGGTGTGGCCCAAAACCCCCCCCCAAAAAAAAAGAAAAGAAAAGTGGTCCATCTTAGGCTAGCGTGCACAGGGCAGGTGCCTTGCACCCTACACTACCGCTCCGGGCCCCTGCAAAGCACTTAACATAGCTCCCACATCATCTAGTCCAGAGCAACAGTACAGAGTGCTCAGGTTAAGGATCAAACACCTTACTGGGCCGCATCCAAGACAAGCATTCCTGTATAATCTTGTATAATCCTGTATAATTCCACAAAAGTGCTTTAAAAAAATCAAACAAAACCCACCTGCTTTAAAAAAGTTAAGAGGGGGCCAGAGCAATAGCACAGCAAATAGGGCACTTGCCTTTTAGGCAGCTGCTAACCTGAGCTTGATCCCTAGCATCACATATCCCATATCTCCCAACCCTCCAGGAATAACTCCTGAGCATTGCTGGGTGTGGCCCAAAAAAACAAAAGAACCAAGTATTTGTCATTAAAAAAGAAAAAAAAAATGCAGGCCCAGAAAAAATGCAGTAGACAGTACAGTACCTATCTTGTATGTCGACAGCCCAGATTCAATACCTGGCACTCATGTTGTTTCCCAAGCCCACCAGGACTGATCTACAGAGCCAGAAGTCAGTTTGATACCAAAAGAAACAAACCAAAAATGACTCGGTGCCAGTGTAAGGCACTGCCTTACACACGCTAGCCTAGGATGAACCGTGGTTCAATCCCCAGGGGTCCCATATAGTACCCCAAACCAGGAGTGATTTCTGAGCTCATAGCCAGGAGTAACCCCTAATCATCAGGGAGTGTGTCCCCCCACTAAAATGTTGGGGACAGAGAGATAAAACAGTGAGAAGATATCATCTGCTTTGCACAAAACAACACTAGGCTCAACTTCCACCATCGCATACGGTTTGATCCCCCGCATCCCATTGGCCAAGGCCTCCAGGAATGATTTCTGAATGTAGAGCTAGGAGAGATCCCTGAACAACACTATGTAAGACTCAAAAACAGAAAACCCTCAGAATAAAAAGCTGACATTGAATAAAGAACAGAAGTACTCACAGTTCTGCATTGGTCTATTTTTCCTGATAAAATCTTCAATCCTTCCAACACGATCAGCCCAGCAATCACTGCATTTGTGGTAGCAATAGCAGGAATAATATTCCCTGCCATGGCTGGGGGAAAAAAAAAATTTAGTTTTTACTTTATCTGAATCTTTTTCCCTTTGGGACTTTTTCACCAAAATACCTTATTGAACAGTTCACAAAGAGGAGAAAAGATAAAAAGAGGGGGGGGCCGGGCGGTGGCGCTAGAGGTAAGGTGCCTGCCTTGCCTGCACTAGCCTTGGATGGACTGCGGTTCGATCCCCGGTGTCCCATATGGTCCCCCAAGCCAGGAGTGACTTCTGAGCGCATAGCCAGGAGTAACCCCTGAGCGTACCGGGTGTGGCCCAAAAACCAAAAAAAAAAAAAAAAAAAAAAAAAAAAAAAAAAAAAGATAAAAAGAGGGGAAAATAAACAATCTAACTTAAGACAGTGGACTCAATTGTCACCATTTATGGGAACTAATCAGAAACCTAGTATGGTAGCAACCACAGTTACACAATGAAAGAAGGAAGAGGCCAAGAGGCCACTGAGAGTAAACAAATAGATAAAGAGTACTGGCCTCTCCCCAGCCTGAGAGTCCATCCTCTCATTTTTATTTTGAAAATATATGGTAACCCCATCCGAACTGGTCTCTTCCCAAACTGAGAGTCCATCCTCCCATTTTTTTTTTTATTTGGCCACACCCGGCGTTGCTCAGGGGTTACTCCTGGCTGACTGCTCAGAAATAGCTCCCGGCAGGGATGGGGGACCCTATGGGACACCAGGATTCGAACCAACCACCTTTGGTCTGGAATCGGCTGCTTGCAAGGCAAACGCCGCTGTGCTATCTCTCCGGGCTCCATCCTCCCATTTTTATTTTAAATATATATGGTACGCCCCTGCGCGGTTTTTAAGAGACCAATGAGAAAAAAAATACCAGTGAATGTCACAACATAATGTCCCGACATACACCAGTGCTGCATCGGACCGCCATCCATCCCATGTGTCCCCCCACTTAGTGTAGGGAGAGAAAGGGGGAAAGCCTGAGGACCACTAGAGAGTCCACCTGGGCCAGCAACCAGGGAAGGCCTGGAGTAGGGGAGAAATAGGGGAACGGCTGGGGCCTGCCAACCCTCCCAGCAATCCCCAAGCTAGGGAGTAAGCCTCTGAAATGGGGTGTCCCCTAACCCCATACCTGGGAAGAGCTGGCCTCCAGGATCAAGGCACCAGAAGCCAGCTATCTGCCCGGCCCCAACAGTAGGGAGGGGGGAGCCTGGGGACCCCTAATAGAGCCCACCTAGAACCCACATATCTTTATTTTTTAAGAAATAAAAAAATAGGGCCCAGAGAGATAGCACAGCGGCGTTTGCCTTGCAAGCAGCCGATCCAGGACCAAAGGTGGTTGGTTCGAATCCCGGTGTCCCGTATGGTCCCCCGTGCCTGCCAGGAGCTATTTCTGAGCAGACAGCCAGGAGTAACCCCTGAGCACCGCCGGGTGTGGCCCAAAAACCAAAAAAAGAAATAAAAAAATAGAAGAACCTAGGTTCGATCCCCCGGCGTCCCATATGGTCCCCCCAAGCCAGGGGCAATTTCTGAGTAGATAGCCAGGAGTAACCACTAAGCACAGCCGGGTGTGGCCCAAAAGCCAAAAACAAAAAAAGAAAAAAAAAGGAAATAAAAAAATAATCTGAAATTGTCTTTGATGTACTTACATTTTATGTCAAATCTGCTCTTCATATTCATACTGAAAATATGCATTCTGAGGTTTGCAGCAGAGGTGACAAAATCCATTGCAGACTGATCATCCTGCCAATTATACAAACAATTTAACAAGCCTGCCCACAAATTCACTAACACAACCAGTATTAATTAGATCAAGACACAACTAAGAAGAAGCTAAGAGTCCTCCAATAATCCCCTGGAAGCAAGGGATGGGTGGGGGCTTTTCTCACCCAAGAGGCAAAGTCCAATAAAGTGGCAAGAGTCACTCCTAGGCTTTGAGGAACTCATTCCTGCTGTAGAGGACAGACACCACGTTTATTACTGACAATCCTTTGAGTCCATAATTTACTATTGAGGAATTATCTGACAAGCACAGAATTCAAAAAGAAAAACTCCATTGTGAGAAAGACGTTTCAGGCAGTTCTCAGAAACATCTAGGCTATATAACTTTTTGTTTTTGGTTTTGAGGTTATTCACCACCACATTCAGGGGTTATTCATGTCTCTGTACTTAGAAATTACTCCTGGCAGGCTCAGACCATATGGGATGCCAGGGACTGAATCCAGGTGTGCAAGGCAAACGCCCTACCACTTTGTTACCCACTAGCCCCTTTCTATATTTGTTGTTCCCTTTACATATGGTAATACAATCAGTTTTTTCCTTTTTTTTTTTTAATGGTTTTTGGGTCACACCAGTCAGAGCTCAGGAGTTACTCCTGGCTCTGTGCTCAGAAACTGCTCCTGGCAGGTACAGGGGACCACATGGGATGCCAGCCACCATCCGTCCTGGATCAGCTGCGTGCAAGGCAAAAGCCCTACCACTGTACTATCACTCCAGCCCCATCCTTTATTTTATTTAAACTTTATTGATTTTTGGGCCATACCCCACGGTGCTCAGGGGTTACTCCTGGCTCTGCAGTCAAAACTTGGCCCTGGCAAGCTGAGGGACCACATGGGATGCTGGGAATCAAGCCGGGTCCCTCCTGGGTCACCTGAATGTAAGGCAAATGCCCTAGCGCTGTGCTATATATCCAGCCCCCAGTTTTTCATTTAAAAGACATCACCTAGTCTCTTTAATTAAATTTCAACAAGTTTCTGGCTCTAAACAATGAAGATACTATCTTAACTCAGATCACCAAAATAAAAAATGAAAACATGTGAATCTTTCCCTATCAGCTAGCTGCATACCCGCATAAAAATGAACCTTCCTAGCCTTGCAAATGGCCTACCCAGGTTCAATCTAGATGGCCCCTGGTGCACCAACAAGAGTAATCTCTGATTAGTGCAGACGTAACCTGTGAGTATTCATCGGGTGTGGCACAAAATAAAGATGAATAAATAAAAGTACCCAACAGGGGCTGGAGTGATAATACGAATAATGGGTTAGTAGCTTGCCTTGCAGGCAGCCAACCCGGATTCAATCCCTAACAGCACATTTGACCACAGAGCTCCACCAGAAGTGAGCTCAGAGCCAGGAGTAATCCCTGAGCACAGTTAAATGTGGATCAAAATCCGTAATTAAAATAATTCATTTTTGTTAATATCAAGATATCTGAGACCTCTAAAATATTTTTTTAAGGATCTGAGGGGCCGGAGAGATAGCATGAAGTAAGATTTGCCTTGCATGTGGAGGGACGGTGGCTCAAATCCCAGCATCCCATATGGTCCCCCCCCACCCCCCCCACCCCCCGAGCCTGCCAGGAGCGATTTCTGAGCCTAGACCCAGGAGGAACCCCTAAGCGCTGCTGGGTGTGAAAAAAAAAATCACCCCTGGCTTTGGGGGAACATATGGGACAGTGGGATCGAACCCAGGTCCTTCCTGGGTTGGCCACAAGCAAGGCATATGCCCTACCACTGAGCTATCTCTCCAGCCCCAAGGCATTTTTTTTTTTTTGGTTTTTGGGTCACACCCGGCTGCATTCAGGGGTTACTCCTGGCTCCACACTCAGAAATCGCTCCTGGCAGGCTTGGGGGACCATATGGGATGCCAGGATTCGAGCCAATAACCTTCTGCATGAAAGGCAAACGCTTTACACCTCCATGCTATCTCTCCGGCCCCTCCAAGACATTTTTTAAAAATCTTTTTTGGTTTCGGCCATATCTAGTTGTGCTCAGGGGACTACATGGGGCATTAGGGACTGAATCCAGGTTGGCCGTGTGCAAGGAAGCAGAAGTGCCTCACCCATTGTACTATCTCTCTGGCCCCTGGCAACACAATATCATGAACATAACTCCTAGAATCTAAGATATTTTAGTGATTTAGTGTATAAAAATTTAGTTAAATTTTGTATTATGATATAAAAATACAGTAACAAAACAAATTCTTGGGGCCAGCGAGGTGGCGCTAGCCAAGAAAAGATCGCGACCGAGGTTCGATCCCCCCATATCCCGTATGGTCCTCCCAAGCCAGGAGCAATTTCTGAGCGCTTAGCCAGGAGTAACCCCTGAGCATCAAACAGGTGTGGCCCGGAAAAAAAAAAAATCCTTGGGCCGGGCGGTGGCGCTAAAGGTAAGGTGCCTGCCTTGCCTGCGCTAGCCTTGGACGGACCGCGGTTCGATCCCCCGGTGTCCCATATGGTCCCCCAAGCCAGGAGCAACTTCTGAGCACATAGCCAGGAGTAACCCCTGAGCGTTACTGGGTGTGGCCCAAAAACCAAAAAAAAAAGAAAAAGAAAAAAAAAAAGAAAAAAAATCCTTAAAATATGATACAATAAACCATTTCTGAGTTACTGGAGCCAGGAAGAAAGTTGGTACACATTCTTTAGGTGCAGATGCTTAGTACACATGCTTTGCATGCAGAAAGCTGGGTCTAATCCCCAGTACCACATGGAATAATCCATGAATAGCACCACGTGTAACCTACCCAACATAAAACAGCTTCTGTTTCAGTTAAAGAACTAAAGCAGGGGCCGGCGAGGTGGCGCTAGAGGTAAGGTGTCTGCCTTACAAGCGCTAGGTTCTCCCAAGCCAGGGGCAATTTTTTAAAGCTTAGGCAGGATTAACTCCTGAGCATCAAACTAAAGCATAGGTAAAAGAATAAAAAAAAAAAAAAAAAAAAAAGAACTAAAGCATACAATTGATGTTTTGGCTGTATTTTGAAAACAAACCTTGTCCCATATGAGCTCAGCTCCATCCCCCTTCTCAGCTAAATGAACTCGCAAAGTCTCAATGCTCTTTGAGAACAGACTCGCATAGCTTTTTACATCTAGAACCTGTTGGTCTTTCAGACCTAACTGGGGTTGTTCACTTTGTTGATCAGATGTACTCATATCTTCTCCTAAAGGAAAAATAACAGAAATTTCACCATTAAATACTTCTCAAATCTGAGTTCATTATTCAAGAGCAAATCACATTCTAAAAACCTCCATGAGGGGGGCAGAGCAATAGCACAGCAGAAAGCCAGTTTGTATTGCACTCAGCCAACCCTGACAGACCTCGCTTCGATTCCTGACAACCCACATGGTCTGGGTGTAGAGCCAGGAGTAACCAAGCACCACTGGACGTGACCCAAAAACCAAAAAAAAACTTCATGAGGGGCTGGAGTGATAGTACAGCGGTGGGGCATTTGCCTTGTACTCAGCCAACTCCAATGGACCTTGGTTAGATTCCTAGCATGATTCCCTGAAACTACCAGGGGTGATTTCTGAGAACAGAGCCAGGAATAACCCCTGAACACTGCCAGGTATAACCCAAAAATAAAATAAAATAAAATAAATAAAAAATAAATTAAAAAAAACCTTGGGACTGGAGAGGTAGCACTAGAGGTAAGGCGTCTGCCTTGCAAGTGCTAGCCTAGGATGTACTGAGGTTCGATCCCATGGTGTCCCATATGGTCCCCCCAAGCCAGGGATGATTTCTGAGCACATAGCCAGGAATAACCCGAGCGTCAAACAGGTGTTGCCACCAAAAAAACAAAACAAAAATAAATAAATAAACCTCCATGAGGGGCACAGCATGTGGTCAACTCAGATTCAATTCCCAGAGTCCCATATGGCCCAGAAGCTGACAGGAGTAATTTCTGAGCTCAAAGCCAGGAATAACTCAAGTGCCTATTGCCAATGCAAACAAACTCCATGTCCCAAAGCACTAGCACTGCAGGTAGGGTATTTGCCTTAATCACAGCTGACCCAAGTGTGATCCCTCAACATCCTTTATGCCCCCCAAGCATCACTAGGAGTAATTCCTAAGTGCAGAGCTAGGATTAACCTCTGAATTTTGCCAGGTGTGCCCACTTCCCTTCTATGTATACACACACTAAACTGTATCTTAGAAAAACATACAAAGATACAAGAACATATTGGTTTTTTGGTTTTTGGGCCACACCCGGCGGTGCTCAGGGGTTACTCTGGCTGTCTGCTCAGAAATGCTCCTGGCAGGCACGGGGGACCATACGGGACACGGATTCAAACCAACCACCGTAGGTCCTGGATCGGCTGCTTGCAAGGCAAACGCCGCTGTGCTATCTCTCCGGATCCACCATATCACTATTTTAAGGAAAATATGGGAACTACATGCTGACAGATAAAATGCCAACTAAAAATACCCAAAACAATGTAAGTCCTATACACAATAGCATATATCATGTGCATAGTTAACACTATTGAGACACTCCAAAATCGGCTATTTTTCCAGAGAAGATTTTCAATGACTGATTTTTCTCAGTTTAATATTATGTTGTTCATGACTGAGTTTTATTCATACAATGTACAACACCAATCTCTTCACCAGCCACCTATGTCCCCCTCTTCTCCCCACCTATGGCAGACTTTTCTTGCGCAGAGTGATCATTTCCAACTATCATTGTCATAGTAGTTCCTTCTTTGTACTAACTGCACTACCCTGCTCTTTGTGAAAAGCTTCCTACAGGAGGATCCTTGTAGACCTCATCTCTTATCTTTGGGAATAATTACTGTATCTTTTATTTTCTCTTTTTGGGCCACAGCCAGTGACACTCAGGGGTTACTCCTGGCTATGTGCTCAGAAATCACTGCTGGCTTGGGGGACCCTATGGGACGCCGGGGGATCAAACCGCAGTCACAACTGGCTAGTGCACAAGGCATACATACGCCTTACAGCTTGCGCCACCACTTCGTCCCCACCATCTTTTTTTTTTAAATCCCACAAATGAGTGCAATTTTTCTAAGAAAGTCTATCCTCTCCCTGACTCATTTTGCTCAGCATATATAATAACTCTCTATATCCACCCACATACAAATTTCATTACTTCATTTTCTTAATAGCTGTGTAGTATTCCACTGTGTAGATACATCAGTTTCTTTATCCATTCATTTGTTCTCGGGCACCTAAGTTGTTTCCAGTTTCTGTCTATTGTGAGTAGTATTGCAATGACTATGTTGCCTTTTCTGCACTGTGATTTTAGGCAACTCTGGTATATTTACAGGAGTCGTATAGCTGGGTCTCTTTTTGTTTGTTTGGGCCACACCCAGTGTCACTCAGGGGTTACTTCTGGCTATGCACTCAGATATTGCTCCTGGCTTGGGGGACCATATGAGACACTGGAGATTGAACCCAGGTCTGTCCTGGGTCAGCCGCTTCCAAGGCAAAAACCCCACACCACTGTGCTATCACTCTGGCCCCAACTGTTTGAACTGTATCAAAGTATAGGATTATTGAATTAATCTAGGGATTTTCCAACTTAGTTGCCCCAAGGATAAATACTTTTTTTCTTTTTTTTTCTTTTTTTTGGTTTTTGGGCCACACCCAGCGGTGCTCAGGGGTTACTCCTAGCTATCTGCTCAGAAATAGCTCCTGGCAGGCATGGGGGACCATATGGGACGCCAGGATTCAAACCAACCATCTTGGGTCCTGGATCTGCTGCTTGCAAGGCAAACGCCGCTGTGCTATCTCTCCAGCCCCAGGATAAATATTTTTTACCTTGGCTCTGTACTTCCGCCCAATCCAATGGAACTGGAGGTTTCCTTTTCCGCCACAATTTATCCATTGTTAGTAGATACCGTATATCATCTTTGAAAAGCTTAAAAGAAAAAGACAAACCGCATTAAGCATACATGTAATAAATTCCACTGATCATATGTAATAATCTATAGAGGCCAGCTATAGTACAGCAAGTAAGACACTTGTCTTACATGCAGTCAACATGTTCCATTCTAGACACACCATATAGTACCAACAGCCCTGCTTAAAGTGATCCCTGAATATAAAGCCCAGGAATAAACCCTAGGCAGAGCTGGATATAACCCAAACACCAAAAATCTAAATAAATTTACTTTTCAGAGGACTTCAAATTGATTCCCAGCATCCCAATCATTGTCAGAAATGATTCCTGCTTGCTAAGCCATGACTAACCACTGAGGATCACAAGACTTGACCCCAAACCAACCAAAGCTTCCGATCTCAAGAAAGGTAGAGGCTGGAGCTAGCTCAAAAGGGTAGAGCACAGATTCATCCTGGGTGCTGCTACATGTGGCTCTGGTGGAACCCAGCAGAAATGGGCCAGAGCCCCAGCTATCAATACTGTGTAGCAAGGCATTGTATTGCCAGGAATGGCTTCTGCATCCCAAAATCACTGACTCTAGACATCACGTTAAAGATAAAAAGGTGCGGAGCGGTGGCACAACAGTAAGGAATTTGCCTTGCATGCGGCTGATGAGGACGAACTGTGGTTTGATCCCCAGCGTCCCATATGGTCTCCTGAGCCAGGAGTGATTTCTGAGCGCATAGCCAGGAGTAGCCCATGAGAGTTACCAGGAGCCCACCCCCCCAAAAAAAAAAACAAAACAAAGGGGCTGGAGAGATAACATAGAGGTAAGGCATTTGCCTCTCATGCAGGCGTCAGTGGTTCGAATCCCGGCATCCCATATGGTCCTCTGAGCCTGCCAGGAGCGATTTCTGAGCGTAGAGCCAGGAGTAACCGGAGCGCTGCTGGGTGTGACCAAAAAAAAAACCCCAAAAACAAACAAACAAAAAAAGCAGGAAAAAAAGCAACCAACAGGATTTTTCACCAAAATAGCCGAGTCTCCCCTAAGTTTAAAAAGCCTCATACATGTAAAAAAAACTTTGTGTGTGTGTGTGTGTGTTTTTTGGGTCACACCCGGCAGTGTTCAGTGGTTATTCCTGGCTCCAGGCTCAGAAATTGCTCCTGGCAGACACGCGGGGAACCAATAACCTCCTGCATGAAAGGCAAACGCCTTACCTCCATGCTATCTCTCCGGCCCCAACTTATTATTTCTAAAATAAAAATTGTTACCACATGAGGCAGAGTAATAGCACAGCAAGTAGAGCATTTGCCTTGCTTACTGCCGACCCAGGTTTGATCCCCAATATCCCATATAATCCCCGGAGCCTGAGCAAAGAGCCAGAAGTAACCTAAGTGCCATCAGGTGTGCCTCAAAATCCACACCCCCCAAAAAGGCCTAGTGGTCCAGAGTGATGGTAGGGCGTTTGTTCTGCACACAGCAGACCCAGGTACAATACCGTGTACCCATATGATTTCTTTTCTTTTTTTCCCTTTTTTTTTGGTTTTTGGGCCACACCCAGAGGTGCTCAGGGGTTAATCCTGGCTATCTGCTCAGAAATAGCTCCTGGCAGGCACGGGGGACCATATGGGACACTGGGATTCGAACCAACCACCTTTGGTCCTGGATCGGCTGCTTGCAAGGCAAACGTTGCTGTGCTATCTCTCTGGCCCCAATGGAGCCTTTGAAGTCCAAACTGGCATTCTGACATTGCAGGATTTTGTTTGTTTGTTTGTTTTTGGGTCACACCTGGCAGCACTCAGTTACTCCTGACTCTATGCTCAGAAATCGCTCCTGGCAGGCTCAGGGGACCATGCCGGGATTCGAACCACTGACCTTCTGCAAGAAAGGCAAATGCCTTACCTTCCATGCTATCTCTCCAGCCCCACTCTTTTCTTTTTTTCCTTTTTGGTTTTTGAGTCACACCTGGCAGCGTTCAGTACTCCTGGCTCTACGCTCAGAAATCACTCCTGGGGCCGGAGAAATAGCATGGAGGTAAGGTGTTTGTTTACCTTGCATGCAGAAGGTCGGTGGTTCGAATCCTGACATCCCATATGGTCCCCCGAGCCTGTCAGGAGCGATTTCTGAGCACAAAGCCAGGAGTAACCTCTGAGCACTGCCGGGTGTGACACCCCCCCCCCCCAAAATCGCTCCTGGCAGGCTCAGGACCATATGGGATGCCAGGATTTGAACCACCATCCCTCTGCATGCAAGGCAAATGCCCTACCTCCATGCTATATCATCTCTGGCCCCCCACATGGTTTCTTGAGCATCGTCAGGAATAATTCCTCAGTGCAGAACTAGGAGTTATCCTGAGCATCACCAGGTGTGGCAAAAAACCAAAAACATAAAAATAAAATGGTGTAAAACGTGTGAAACAGGGGCCGGAGAGATAGCATGGAGGTAAGGTGTTTGCCTTTCATGCAGGAGGTCATCAGGTCGAATCCCGGCGTCCCATATGGTCCCCCGTGCCTGCCAGGAGCAATTTCTGAGCGTGAAGCCAGGAATAACCCCTGAGCACTGCCGGGTGTGACCCAAAAACCACAAAAAAAAAACAAAACAAAAAAAAAACAAACAAACAAACAAAAAAAAAAACATGTGAAACAAAACACAATGGTGTGTTTGTGAAACTGTTTTGTGTGCCCTACTGTAATCTAATTTCCTAAACTCCGCAAAAGTCTTGGGGCTGGAGACAGTAGAGCAGGGAAGGCACATAATTCAATATGAACAGTAGTAAGTCTATCCAATATTATAAAGTAAACTCAACCTTTGTAAAAAGTTTAACTGGGTCGTATCCAGTTGATTTGGCCCATTCTTTTGTGGAGACACGTTTAATTTCACCATCTTCATTAGATGCTCTAGCTCTGGCTTCAGCTTCCGTAGGTTCCCCTACAAAACACACACCTTTTTTATTTCAACTCTGGTCATTCCAAACTAAAGCTTTTCATTCATATCTGAGGGAAAATTGTCACAAACGAATACATGTGTCACATTCTTAGCCCCGAGATAAGAGAATATTTTAATTACACATCTTTTCTACCCCAGCTTCTGAAGGCTACATGTAGAGAATTGCACAGCCTTAATAAAGATAAAAAAAAAAAAAAAACAGGGGCCAGGAAGGTGGTGCTAGAGGTAAGGTGTCTGCCTTGCAAGCGCTAGCATAGGACGGATCCCCCAGTGTCCCATATGGTCCCCCCAAGCCAGGGGCTATTTCTGAGCGCATAGCCAGTAGTAACCCCTGAGCGTCAAACGGCTGTGGCCCAAAAACCAAAAAAAAAAAAGCTTTATCAGATTTTTAAAATTTCCCTCCCATTTTGATTTTATCAGTAAATAAAACTACCCATTTAAAAATACACTGTTTGGGGCTAAAGAGACAGCACAGTGCTAGGGCATTTATTTGCCCTGCATGCTGCAGACATGGGATGAACCCAGGTTCAATCCCCGGTATCCCATATGGTTCCTAGAGCCTGCCAGGAGTAACCCGAGTGTCACTGGGGGTGGTCCAAAAACCAAAAAATAAAATACATTGTTTAAAGGGTTTAGTTGTGTGCTCATGTTTGTTTTGCCTGGGACAACCCCAGGTTGAATCCCAGGTACCATGCATAGGGTCTGCTGGGGGTCACTCCAGGGCATAGCCAAGAGCAGTTCATGAGCACCCCATGATGTACACTACCTGCCTCCCAACCAACAAGTTTTTTTTTTTTTTTTTTTTTTTTTTTAAGCTTTTTGGGTCACACCCAGTGGTGCTCAGGGGTTACTCCTGGCTGTCTGCTCAGAAATAGCTCCTGGCAGGCACGGGGGACCATATGGGACACCGGGATTTGAACCAACCACCTTTGGTCCTGGATCGGCTGCTTGCAAGGCAAACACCGCTGTGCTATCTCTCCGGGCCCAACCAACAAGTTTTTAACCATGAAAGACCCATTGTTGGAGCCGGAGAGATGCCAAGTGGGTAGGGTGTTTTTGTCTTGCCTTGCATAAGGCTAACCTGGGTTTGATCCCCCGAGCCTGCCAGGAGTGGTATTTTTTTTTAATATGGAATGCTAAAATATATATAATATATATATTCCATATATATGGAACACTTCACGAATTTGCATGTGATCCTTGCCATGCTAATCTTCTCTGTATCATTCCAATTTTAGTGTATGTGCTGCCCAAGCGAGCAGCAGGAATGATATTTCTGAGAGCAGAGCTGGGAGTAACTTCGGAGAACTGTGAGATGCAGCCCCAAAACACACATACAAAAGAGCCCCATTGTTTTAGTATGAAGTGATGCATATTTAGATCCTGAAATATTTAGCGAATAAAAAAGCATTTTCTCTTACATGGCCAATATTGAGCTGGCAGAAAAGACGTAGCGTACACACAGGATAATCTATTTCAAATAGGAATTTACTCACAGGAAGCCTCTGGGTCAGCTCTGTCAGGAGACACTTCTTGGTCAGCATCTTCTTCCCCAAACAGCTGGCTGTAATGGTAGCCAATAGTCACATGTAATAAGTCTCAACCAACACATCCCTTCCTTCCCAGTGTCCTGACCAACGACTAACTGAGGTGTCCTAACTGAAATTCATCCAAATAAATGGCAGAGCAATCAGTTTAGGTGAATTGTATCGTAACTGCAAGGCAAGCAAAACTGCTATACCCAGTGAACCACATCTTGGGGCCAAAACAGCAATCGAGGTCACGATAGCAAGGTGGCTTGCTAGAGGTAAGGTGTCTGCCTTGCAAGCGCTAGCCAAGGAAGGACCAAGGAAGGACCGTGGTTCGATCCCCCAGCGTCCCATATGGTCCCACCAAGCCAGGGGCAATTTCTGAGCGCTTAGCCAGGAGTAACCCCTGAGCATCAAAGGGTGTGGCCCAAAAAATAAATAAATAAAGTTAAGTAGATCAGGAGAGATGGTTGAAGGGTTTATGCGTAATCTGTGCCTGCAAGACACCCAGGTTCTCTCTGTAGCTGACACTAGCAAGTATGGAGATGGGGCACAGGGGGCTATATGAGGTGCCAGAGATTGCACCCAAGTCAGGTCGCATGCAAACCAAGTACTTTACCCTCTGTATTCTCTCTCCTGTCAGTCTTACAAAGAATTTGTCATGAAAGGGTGTTAGTGAATTTTATAAAATGCTTCTTCCATATGATTATAACTTTCTATTTCATATTTTCAATGACACACAGACATTTGTAGACTTTGTTTTTAAAGTATTTAAAGTAAAATCCTGGAATAAATACAATCCAATCATGGTAACATTTTTGTTTCTTAAAATTCCTGATCCATAGTAAAATATTTCACACTGAATTTTCAATTTAGGAGGATGGAGATAGTACAGCACACATCCAGATTTGATCCCCAGCATCCCATATCATCTTCTGAACCCCACCAGAAGTGATTTTTTTTTCTTTTTTTTTTTTTTTTGGTTTTTGGGCCACACCCTGTGACGCTCAGGGGTTACTCCTGGCTATGCGCTCAGAAGTTGCTCCTGGCTTCTTGGGGGACCATATGGGACGCCGGGGGATCGAACCGCGGTCCGTCCTAGGCTAGCGCAGGCAGGGCAGGCACCTTACCTCCAGCGCCACCGCCCGGACCCCCAGAAGTGATTCTTGAGCAGAACCAGGAGTAATTCTGAATGCTGCCAGGTGTGGCCCAAAACAAGCAAAGAAAAAAAATTTTTTTTCATCGAATCCATAAGCACAAAAAGTCTTATTTTTCTTGTGAGTCATGAATGCTCACATTTCTGTGCAATCACCCAGGTTCAATCACCACCACCACACGGTCCCCTGAGAATCACTGTGTGCAGCCTTGGCGGCCCAAGCAGCACAAGATTGGTCCAGGTGTTCCCCAGCACCATAAGGATCTAGCAGAACCAAATCCTCAGTAACTCATAATGAATCCCTGGCCTACTGGGACAAGTATCTCTGAGTGGTTACACGTGTTCCTTTGACCACTTGGGAGGTGCTCTGAAACAAAAGGATTTTAGGGACAAGGAATATAGCTCAATGGTAAAGTACTTGACCTGTATGTTAGGGAGCTGGGTTTTGATCCCAGGAACCACCAAAAGAAAAACAAAATCTCCAACTTTATCATGACTAGCGAAAATATGAGGAGGAAATATGTATGTTCTTACTTAAACAAATACTTTGCCCAAACAATGCAGTGGATAGGTTCTGAAGGTGTGTTGCGAATTGTACAGCCGGGAAATGTTCTCTGGGTTGGTTTGGGTTGACATTCATAGCACTCAGTCACACCCTGCAGGAAGTGTAAGAAAACAATTATTCTATGATAAAAGTTTTTAAACATCTTAAGGTAGTACACATACATTACACATATCAGGTAGTTGTGCATTAAAAGTTGATGGCCATGGGCCATGGTGGTTTAAATCCAGGCATCCCAGGGGCCAGAGAGTTAGCATGGAGGTAAGGTGTTTGCCTCTCATGCAGAAGGACAGTAGTTCGAATCCTGTGAGCACTGCCGGGTATGACCCCCCCCCCACACCAGGTTCAATCCCTGGCATCCCACATGGCCCCCTAAACACCACAGGAAATAATTCCTGAGCACATAGCCAGAAGTAACCCCTGAATGGCACCAGGTATAGCCCAAAAACAAACAAGCAAAAAGCAATGAAGAAGACCAGAGCAGTAGTACTGCAAACAGGGCATTTGCCTAGCAGGTGGCCAACCCTGGTTCGATCCTCAGCATCTCATATGGTCCTCAAGCCTGCCAGGAGTAATTTCTAACAGCAAAGCCACAAGTAACCTGATTGCTGCTGGGTCTCGTCAAAAAAGCCAAAAAAAAAAAAAAAAAATTTTTTTTAAAGGCAAAAGGGCAGGCCAGAGCAATAGCACAGAGGTAGGGCGTTTGCCTTTCAGGAGGCCAACTCTGGTTCGATTCCAGCATCTCTTATGGTCCCCGAGCCTGCCAGAATCGACTTCTGAGCACAGAGCCAGGAGTAACACCTGAGCGCTGCTGGATCTGACCCAGAACACAAAACACAAACAAACAAAACAAAAAGAGGCAAAAGGGTATAGCATAGTATACTGGATAGGTCATTTGCTTTGTATGCAGCTGGTCCAGGTTCGATCCCCCACACCACATATGTTCCACTCACTGCTCACTGCAAAGTTCAGAGTCAGAAAAAAGCTCCAAGTATTGGAAGACATGTCCCAAAAACAAAGCAATGTCTTTCAAATAATGGTTACAAAACTTAAATTTGAAAGTATTGTTATAAAGTCACTCTTCTCCATAATCTCATTTCTAGTGTCAATGTTTTCTGCAGGGGCACCAAATGACAAGCACTGATCCCTCATATCAGTGGAAAAAGGAAAGCTACTGCGCTAGACTTTTCAAGATACTGAAGATTCAACAAAATTTAACTCACTTGACTTCAAAATTTGCAAAATGACACAGGGTTTAAGTTCCCAAGATAGTATTTTGTTCTGTTTTGTTTTTATTTTTGGGCCACACTCTATGAGCTCAAGGGTTACTCCTGGCTCGGGGGAACCATATAGGATGCTGGGGATGGAATCAAGATCCATCCTGGATCAGCTGTGTGCCAAGAAAATGATATACCCCTGCGCTATCGCTCCCAGCCCCCAAGATAGTATTTTTAAACTATCTTTTTTTCGAGGGGGGAATTTTTGGGTCACACCCAGCTGCACTCAAGGTTACTCCTGGCTCTATGCTCAGAAATTGCTCCTGGCAGGCTTGGGGGACCACATGGGATGCTGAGATTCGAATCACCGTCCTTCTGCATGCAAGGCAAATGCCCTACCTCCATGCTATCTCTCCAGCTCCTTAAAGTATCTATTTTTTTGTGGTTTTTGGTTTTTGGGTCACACCTGGGCATGTTCAGGGGTTATTCCTGGCTCTAAGCTCAGAAGCTGCTCCTGGCAGGCTCAGGGGACCATATGGGATGCCGGGACTCGAACCACTGCATTCTGACCTTCTGCATGCAAGGCAAACACTTTACCTCTATGCTATCTCTCCAGCTCCATAAAGTATTTAAATTAAGTATTTAAGGTGCCGGCGAGGTGGCGCTAGAGGTAAGGTGTCTGCCTTGCAAGCGCTAGCCAAGGAAGGACCTCTGTTCGATCCCCCAGCGTCCCATATGGTCCCCCCAAGCCAGGGGCAATTTCTGAGCGCTTAGCCAGGAGTAACCCCTGAGCATCAAACGGGTATGGCTGAAAAACAATAAATATTTTAATAGTCAGAAAGTTCAGTAAAGATTTAAAAAGCGAAGTGATAGCACAACAGGTAGGTTGTTTGCCTTCTACGTGGCAGACCTAGGTTCAATTCCCAACATCCCATATTGTCCAGAGCCTGCCAGAAGTGATTCCTGAGTGCAGAGCCAGGAAGTGACCCCTGAGCACCGATAGGTATGGCCCAAAAACCTAAATATGTTCTCTCCCTCCCCCCCCCCAGCACTACCAGCAGTTAATTCCTGAATGCAGAGCCAGGGTGAAGTTTCATTCAATAAAAACTACCTTGCTTTGGGGCCAAAGAGATAGCATGGAGGTAGGGCATTTGCCTTGCATGCAGAAGGATAGAGGTTCGAATCCCGGCATAATATATGGTCCCCCGAGCCTGCCAGGAGCGATTTCTGAGCATGAATTTTCTCCCAGACTGGCCCTCTAAAAGATTTTTAAAGCAAGTTTCTTACACATACCTAAAGAATTTAATTAAAAAGACCACACATATGTGGGAAGGAAAAAAACTTTACCTTTTTGATAGTTGTTACTTGCCCAAGATAACCAGCAGTTCCACTCTCAATTAGAGGAACATCAGCTGCCAGGCACATTCTATTAACATGGTTTCGAGCAGCTGAAAGAAAACTACTTGTTAGCCAGAGCGTGAAGGAAAACACCACCACCACAAAAAAAAATCAATTACATTAGGATGACATTTACCCAACTACATATACTGTTTTTAAGATACTGGTAATTTTCTTATAGGTAAGAGTGGAGTAATACACCATTATAATTCACAAGTAAAATACAAATACTTAAAATAAAATGGGGGGGGAGAAACACTGGAGAGTACAGCAGGTAGCTTGCCTTGTATTTTGTCCTGGGCCCCATCTCCAATACCTCGTAAGGTCTCAAACCCACCAGGAGTGCTATCTTAGCAGTCAGGAGTAAGCCCAGATAACAACCAACTGTGGCCCCCAAACAAAACAAAAAAAAATCTTTACAGTCCAAGATAAATACATAGCACAAACATACTTAAGAAAAAGTCTCGGGGGACTGGAGAGATAGCATGGAGGTAAGGGGCGTTTGCCTTTCATGCAGAAGGACAGTGGTTCAAATCCCGGTCCCCCAAGCTTCCCAGGAGCAATTTCTGAGCGTAGAACTGGGAGTAACCCGAGCGCTGCCCAGTATGACCCAAAAACCAAAAAAAAAAAAAAAAAGTCTCGGGACCAGAGTAATATAATAGCACAGGGTAGGACACCTGACTTGCATGCAACCAACCCAGGAAGTTCGAACGATGGCAACCCATATATCCCCTGAACGTAAGTCCTGAGCATAGGCAGGTGTGGCCCAAACTCCATCCTCGCAAAAATCTTATTAAAAACCTGGGATCTGGGGGCCGGAGAGATAGCATGGAGGTAAGGCGTTTGCCTTTCATGCAGGAGGTCATCGGTTTGAATCCCGGCGCCCCATATGGTCCCCCGTGCCTGCCAGGAGCAATTTCTGAGCCTGGAGCCAGGAATAACCCCTGAGCACTGCCGGGTGTGACCCAAAAACCACACACACACACACACAAAAAACCTGGGATCTGGCAATATCCAGAAGGATATGATAGCTACTCCATTATAGTTGTACAAAGGGGTCACTCTCAGCAATATGCAAGGGGACTACGCATTGAGAGATCAAAGCCATTTTCTTCATGCAAAGCGCAGTCCTTTGCTCTAGCCCCACAACCACCTGCATTTAAAAATTCCAGTGTCGGGCCGGAGAGATAGCATGGAGGTAAGGCGTTTGCCTCTCATGCAGGAGGTCATCGGTTCGAATCCCGGCGTCCCATATATGGTCCTCCCGTGCCTGCCAGGAGCAATTTCTGAGCCTGGAGCCAGGAATAACCCCTGAGCACTGCCGGGTGTGACCCAAAAACCACAAAAAAAAAAAAAAAAAAAAAAAAAAAAAATTCCAGTGTCATCTTACTCTTCTCTTGCTTATGCTTTAGTTTTTCTTTGCTTTTTGGGCCACACCCAAAAACAGCAGTGCTCAGTTGTTACACCTTGCTCTGCAGGCAGGCTAATTCCTGGCAGTGCATAGGGGACTATATGGAATGCCAGGGAAAGAACCCAGTTCGTTCCTGTGCAAGGCAAGCGCTCTAACTGCTGTACAATTACTCCCACTCTAATTTCTCTTTTCTTTGGTTTTTGGGTCACCACCAGCAGTGCTCAGGGGTTACTCCTGGCTCTAAGCTCAGAAATTGCTCCTGGCAGGCACGGGGGCCAAATGGGATGCTGGGACTGGAATCAACATCCTACTGCTTGCAAGGCAGATACCCTACCTCCATGCTATCTTTCGGGCCCCCAATTTAATTTTTCTTAAAGAAATCTAGACATTAACGTCTTTGTTTTCATTTTTTTTTTTGTTTTTAGGCCACACCCAGCGGTGCTCAGGGGTTACTCCTGGCTATCTGCTCAGAAATAGCTCTTGGCAGGCACGTGGACCATATGGGAAACCGGGATTCGAACCAACCACCTTAGGTCCTGGATCGGCTGCTTGCAAGGCAAACACCGCTGTGCTATCTCTCTGGCCCCAACATTAACATTTTTTAATGTTTTATTTAACCTGTAGGTTTGTATGAGTGCAGGGATAATCTGAAGTAAGCACATGAAACAAATCCAATGTAATAAACTTTTTAGCAACTTCATTTCCTCCCATTTTCTTTTTTTTTTGTTTTTTTTTGTTTTTTTTTGGTCACATCTGGCAGCACTCAGGGGTTGTTTACTTTACTCCTGGCTGCATGCTCAGAAATCGCTCCTGGCATATGAGATGCCGGGATTCGAACCAATGACCTTCTGCATGAAAGGCAAATGCCTTACCTCCATGCTGTCTGGCCCCCATTTTCTATCTTTTTTTTGGGGGGGGTTATACCTGGCGGGGCTGAGGGGTTACTCCTGGCAGGCCCAGGGAACCATATGGGATGCCGGAATTCAAACCAACTCTGTTTGAATCAGCTGTATGCAAGGCAAACGCCCTGCCACTGTGCTCTCTCTCTCTGACCCTCCATTTTCTATCTTTTAAAACAGCAGAGCATATGAAAAGTAAATTCCTTTGTGGAACATGCTCTCATTAAAATTATAGACTATTGGCAGGATTTATGAATCTAGGAAACAGAGTAGTAGTGGGGAAGGTGCTTGTCTTGTGGGCAGCTGGTGTGGGTTCATTCCCTAGCATTATTTAGTCCTCAGGACTACTAAGAGTGACCTCTGAGCAGAAAGCCAGGAGTGAAATCCTGAGCTGGGTATGGCCCAAAAGCAAACATAAAACCTTAAAAAAGCTCAAATCTAACTCAGAAATTGCTCCTGGCAGGCCCGGGGGACTATATGGGATGCAGGGATTTGAACCAGCAAACACCCTACCGCTATGCTATCTCTCTGGCCCCAGAAGTAAACATTTTTGGTTTTTTATTAGTGCTGTGGATTAAACTCAAAACTTTGTGTATGTGGGGCCGGGCGGTGGCGCTAAAGGTAAGGTGCCTGCCTTGCCTGCGCTAACCTTGGACGGACCGCGGTTCGATCCCCCGGTGTCCCATATGGTCCCCCAAGCCAGGAGCAACTTCTGAGCACATAGCCAGGAGTAACCCCTGAGCGTTACTGGGTGTGGCCCAAAAACCAAAAAAAAAAAAAAAACAAAAAAAAACTTTGTGTATGTAATATTTTATATCCCTAGCCTAAGAAATATTTAAAACTAAGTAAACAAGCTTTTTTTAACACATGGGGAAAATAAAATATAGAAATAAAAGGATTAAAATAATCTCACCTCTGTTATCTAAAGCATTCATAACCAATATAAACTGTCGGAAAAATTCCACATTATAGTCAGGGCTACAAAACAAAACAAATACAAAAGTCACAACAGAAACTTGACTTGTAAATGTTCTTCAATGTATAATAGAGGACCCTAAAAAGCATACTTAAGTAAAAAACAAAAAAAAAAAGCCTAAAAATTAAGAATTACTAACATAAGGAATGTTATCATAAACATAGCTTTGACTTTTCCCAACCACATGCAACTTTTTTTTTTTGAGAGAAAGGGAAGGAGAGAGAGAGGAGGAGGAGAGGGACAGGGAGGGAGAAAGAGGGAGAGAGAGAGAGAAAGGAATGACAGGGAGAGGAAGAGAGGGAGAAGGGGAGAGAGGGACGGAGGGAGAAAGAGAGAGGAAGAGAAGGATAGGGAGGGGGAGAGGGAGGGGGAGAGAGAGGGAGAGAAAGAGGGAGAGGAAGAGAGGGAAAAGAGAGAGAGGAAGGAGAAAGGGAGGTAGGGAGAGGGAGTTTTTCCAGACCCACATGCAACTTTTAAGTTATTTCCTAGGGCTGCTACAGTCCATTTTGGCCAGTTATAGCTGCTTAAGAGTAGGACTTCAAACTGGCAGAGATGGCATAACTTGACTAATCCCCACCAGGCCCGCAATGGGCAACAAGTGCTGGGAACATACAAAGCATACATTCCCAGGATCTGCCTGGCCTCTGACTCCACCTCACATGGTTAGGAATAGGCAGAGTTCAGTCCCCTAGAGTGCCTACTTTTAGAAGCACTGGGAAAGCAACACAACAGGGAGGTTACGGGACTTGGGGGGTGGAGGGGGAGATAAGGCTAAGGACTGGCCTGTACAGCAAATATCCAGAAAAGAAAAAAGCTAAGAGATCAAAATTTCCTGAGAAAGTAAACGATGCTCTCATTCCTGTCCTCAAACAACTTCCTTTTTAGAATCATTTGCTTGTAAGTAAGCAACAACTATTAATTTACAGGGCAGGGGCAATAGCACAACAGGAAGGACCCTTGCCTTGCACATGGCTAGCCTGGGTTTTGAGCCTCAGCATCACAGCAGTGATTCCTAAATGCAAAGCCAAGAGTAACCTCTCAGCATAACTGACTTTTGCCCAACCTCCTCCCCAAAGTAATTTTAAGGTTAGTGGCTGGAGAGTACAGTGGGTAAAGTGTTTGCTTTGCACACTGATCTGGGTTTGATCCCAGTACCCCATATGGTGGCCCAAGCACTGCTAAAGTGATTCCTGAGTACAAGGTGGGCCCCAAATCCTAGAAAAAGTAATTTAGGTCCAAAGTGCATGTCATCTATTTTTTTAAAAAAACTAACAGAAAAGAAACATGGGGCTCACACACATAAGTCAAATGCACTATCACTGAGCCTCATTATAGGCCCCACAACTCCAAAATGTTGTCATTACTAAGAGCAGAACATATTTATGTACGGTCCCAGTGCAATTTCCCAGTGTTGTATTACATAGGTCTGTAATGTGAACTATTCTGGGAAGGAGATATTTAGCTTAATATAGCTGAAACCAATCGGAAGTCAAGGGCACTTAGGAAGAGTATGGATTTTTACATGAGAATTTTTCATAGTTCATAGTACTTAAAATCAAACTCAGGGGCCGGGCGGTGGCGCAAGAGGTAAGGTGCCTGCCTTGCCTGCGCTAGCCTTGGACGGACCGCGGTTCGATCCCCCGGTGTCCCATATGGTCCCCCAAGCCAGGAGCAACTTCTGAGCGCATAGCCAGGAGTAACCCCTGAGCGTCAATGGGTGTGGCCCAAAAACCAAAAAAAAAAAAAAAAAAAAAAAAAAAAAAATCAAACTCAGGCTCTCAGACATGCAAAGCACAAGCTCTACTACTGATCCAGATCCCTGGTCCTAGATTATAGGGGCCAAAAAGATAGCACAGTGGGTAGGCGTTTGCCTTGCATGCAATTAATCCAGGTTCAATCCCCAGCATCCCACATGGTCCCCAAGCTCCACCAGGAATGACCTGAGTCAGTCAGGAGTAACCCAAGCACCATCAGGTGTGGCCCAAAAACAAAAACAAAACAAAAACCCTGAGTATCATAAGGTCTGCGCCTCCTCTGGCTCCCCCACCCAACTTAGAGGGGTAAAATACAGGGTCTATGGTACTTCCCTTGCATGCAACCTACCCACTCTGGTCGGACCCCAAGCACAGAGTTAGGAACAGTCTCCAAGACCACTGGGCATGGCCCACCCTTCCACCCCCAATTTTCATGAGCATAATTTTGCGAAAGAATAATAATTTCATACTTCATGATGCTGTCATGGTAAGCTACGATATTAGCTTTCGGGTAAAACTGAAGTACACTTTCTTTGGCAACCTAGAAGGACAAACAACACTAAATTACTATTATTGTTCCTCTGTATTTGGCACCTATTTATGTAAGGTAAAGCAGACAGCACTGTTGCTTCACCTTACACTTTAGAAACTAAAACCAAAATAAAATTTTTAATGTATTAAGCTTTAAGCAAGTTAATAAAATATTCTTGAACAATGAACTTGGTAAACATCACCAAGAATTGCCAAGTCCCATTCCTTTAACAAATACTTACACGACCATACCAAGATTTGGATGAGGCACTGGGTGAATAAGTGATATTAATCAGATAACTAGATCAGTCTTTTCCACAGTGGGCAATATCCCCAGGGGAACTGGAACAATTCTGGGGTTGTTCTCAGCTGCAGATATAACAGGAGGTTGCTTTCCTGCACACTTAAAAGATTAAATGCAGAGGGGGCCGGAGAGATAGCATGAAGGTAAGGTGTTTGCCTTGCATGCAGAAGGTCGGTGGTTCGAATTCCAGCACCCCATATGGTCCCCCAAGCATACCAGGAGCGATTCCTGAGCGTAGAGCCAGGAGTAACTCGAGCGCTGCCAGGTGTGACCCAAAAACCAAAAACCAAAAAAAAAAAAAAAGATTAAATGCAGAGACAGTAAAGGGTTAAGAAGTTTGTCTTGCAAATGAAATAACCTGTTAGACCCTGCCAGCACCACCAGGAGACTCCAGAGCAGCACCAAATGTGACTCAATGTCCCCCAAAGTAGATTTTAGGGAAATGGGACAAAGAAATGAGTAATTAATTTTCTAAGAAGGGAGCAAAAGCTCAATTAAATTTAGAAATCTCTGGGCCGGAGAGATAGCATGGAGGTAAGGCGTTTGCCTTTCATGCAGAAGGACAGTGGTTCGAATCCCGGATTCCCGTATGGTCCCTGAGCCTGCCAGGAGCAATCTCTGAGCGTGGAGTCAGGAGTAACCCCTGAGCACTGCCAGGTGTGACGCAAAAAAACAAGAAAAAAAAAATTTAGAAATCTCAGAGCCAGAAAGATAGCCCAGCAGTAGGGCGTTTGCCTTGCATGCCGACCTGGGAAGGACCACCATTCGATTTCAGGCATCCCATATGATCCCGAACCTGGCAGAAGCAATTTCTGAGAACAGAGCCAGGAGTAACCCTGAGCACAGGCAGGTGTGACCCCCCCCCCAAAAAAACAAACAAAAAAATAGAAATTTCTGATTTAGGGGCTGGAGCTATAGCACAACAGTAGGGCATTTACATTTACATTTGCATGGGGCCGACTCTGGATGGACCTGGATTCAATCCTAGGCATCCCATATGGTCTCCCGAGCCTGCCAGGAGCAATCCAAGCTCTGCTGGCCAAAAAAACAAACAAATAAAAAAAGAAATAGCTGATCTAAAGCTATCTCCCTTAAATGGTTTCTATCTGCATTCCTTTCCAACCCACAAATTTTTATGTGACATGGGTATATATGAAATAGGTATAAATCTTTTGTTTGTTTTTGGGTCACACGCAGCAGTGCTCAGGGGTTACTCCTGGCTCTACGCTCAGAAATCGCTCCTTGCAGGCTCGAGGGACCATATGGGATGCCGGGATTCGAACCACCGTCCTTCTGCATGCAAGGCAAACGCCCCATCTCCATGCTATCTCTCTGGTTCTAACATTAAAAATATTTTAAGGGGGGGCCGGAGAGATAGCACAGCGGCATTTGCCTTGCAAGCAGCCGATCCAGGACCAAAGGTGGTTGGTTCGAATCCCGGTGTCCCATATGGTCTCCCGTGCCTGCCAGGAGCTATTTCTGAGCAGACAGCCAGGAGTAACCCCTGAGCACCGCCGGGTATGGCCCAAAAACAAACAAAAAAAAATATATTTTAAGGGGCCAGACCGGTGATGCAAGTGGTAGGACATTTGCCTTGCATGTGGCTAACCTAGGGCTGATCATGGTTCAATCCCCCGCATCCCATCTGGTCCCCCAAGCCAGGAGCAATTTCTGAGCGTATAACCAGAAGTAACCCCTGAGCTTTACCAGGTGTGGCCCAAAAAAGCAAAAAAATTAAATAAAAATAAAAATATTTTGAGATTTCTCATGACAATACATGTTTTTTTTGGTTTTGTTTTTTTGGTTTTTGGGCCACACCTGGCGTTGCTCAGGGGTTATTCCTGGCTGTCTGCTCAGAAACAGCTCCTGGCAGGCACGGGGGACCATATGGGACACTAGGATTCGAACCAACCACCTTTGGCCCTGGATCGGCTGCTTGCAAGGCAAACAC
Organism: Suncus etruscus; assembly: GCF_024139225.1. NCBI lineage: Eukaryota > Metazoa > Chordata > Mammalia > Eulipotyphla > Soricidae > Suncus > Suncus etruscus. Next base: position 80,328,489 of record NC_064861.1, on the reverse strand, counting down.
CGCCGCTGTGCTATCTCTCCAGGCCCGACAATACATTGTTATGAGACACTTTATAAGTGGTCTCTACCTAAGTAAAGAAGTTAAAAACTGAGGTCGGATAGATAGCATGGAGGTAAGGCAAACGTTTGCATAAATAAAATGATTCCCAGCAATGCATCCATGGTCCTGAGCACTGCAGGTGTGTCCCCCAAAAGTCCCCGTTCATTATAAAAAGCATTTCCAGCAAATAAAAGTCAATAATGGAAAAGTTTCAAGGAGCAAAGAGTAGAAGTTTGCCAAAGGGCCAAGAAGAACATTCCATCAATTCAATAGGGAAATTTTAAGGAGCTAAAGAAAGGCACTAGACCCTCAGGGGATAGTGAGTTCTAAAGGAAATAAAATAGACTGAATTCTTATGTCCCAGATATAGAAACAGCCACCGCTTTGAGAATGCAGGAGCACAGGGTTCGTCCTAAGAAAATACAGAGAATTGAAAATACTAAGGAACACCATTTAATGATTTGGGTTGAGTACTTTTCAGACCAAAAAAAGGGAGTCAACATGTCTATAGTCCTTTACTCAAGACCTATTTTTATTCTTCACAATTCCTTTGCTAAAAAGAGACGGCTCCACCCCATACTCCCTCCTACTTTAGAATGAGATCATCTGATGCCATAAATAGAAGATTCATCAAAGGAAAAATATAAATGAATTAATAAAAAATGGTATGAGAAAGTTACCTGAGCCTTTGATCTTCCAACATGTTTCTTTTGAAACAAAAACTGTCTGTTCAGGTTGCTGACGTCAATAGTATCCAAATCAATCTATAAATGCATAAAGCCCAGATAAATTACAATTCTTTCTGGCACATGTAACAGCTCTATCCTCTGTATTCAAACCCAAAATTTTTTAATATTTTCTTCGCTTGAAGAAGAAAACTTTTCAGAGGCCAGAGCAATAGCACAACGGGTAGGGCATTTGCCTTGCACACAGTCAAACTGCGATTATTCCCCAGCATCCTATATGGTACCCCGAGTCTGCCAGAAGTAAACCCTGAGCACTGGCAGGTGTGGCCCAAAATCAAAACAAAACAAGGGGCCAGAGTGGTGGCGCTAGGCATAAGTTGTCTGCCTTGCCTAGGCTAACCTAGGAGGTATCACGGTTCGATATCCCAGCATCCAGCCCCACTTAAGGAATCTTTAATATTTAACTCAACAATACTGTCTAAAAATTTTTTTTGTTGGGGCCGGCAAGGTGGGGCTAGACGTAAGGTGTCTGCCTTGCAAGCGTTAGCCAAGGAAGAAAAGCGGTTTGATCCCCCCCCCCCCATCCCATATGGTCCTCCCAAGCCAGGGGCAATTTCTGAGTGCTTAGCCAGGAACAACCCCTGAGCATCAAACGGGTGTGGCCCGGAAAAAAAAATAAAAAAAAAAAAAAATAAGAAAACATTTTTGTTGTTGGGTTTTGGGTCACAACCAGCATTGCTGAGGGGCTACTCCTGGCTCTATGCTCAGAAATTGCCCCCGGCAGGCTCGGGGGACCACGTGTCATGCCAGAATTCGAACCACACTCTGCCACTGTACTATCACTCCAGCCCCGTCTAAAATATTTTTGAGGGAATAAAACCTGAGGTTTTAAGCCTCCTGGTATGGACCATGCTTGTGCTGCTTTGGATCACGTACAGTGCTGAGTCAACTTGGCTATGTGCAAGGCAAGTGCCTCAGTCTCTGTGCTAGCTCTCAGTCCTTAAGACTCTTGTTTAGGTTTTGTTTTTTTTTTTAGATAATTAGCAGTTTGGGCATGAATGTTTTGAAAAGTATTTTTTGGGGGGGGGGCCACACCAGATGACGCTCAGGGGTTCCTCCTGGCTATGTGCTCAGAAATCACTCCGTGGTCCTTCCTTGGCTAGCTTGCAAGGCAGACACCTTACCTCTAGCGCCACCTCGCCGGCCCCGACAAAAAAATTTTTAGACAATATTGTTGACTCAAATATTAAAGATTCCTTAAGTGGAGCTAGAGCGGTGGCTCAAGCAGTAGGGTGTTTGCTTTGCACTCGGCTAACATAGCATGGACAACGGTTTGATCTCCCAGCGTCCCATATGGTCCCAAAAGCCAGGAGTGATTTATGAGCACAGAGCCAGGAGTAAGCCTTGTAATCCTTGAGCATCACCGTGTGTGGCCCAAAAACAAAAAAAAACAAAAAAGGAAAAAGAAAAAATAAAATCCTTAAGTAGTGGCTAGAATGATTGCACAGAGATAGGGCATTTGCCTTGCATGCGACCGACCAGGGATGGCCCCGGGTTTGATTTTCACCATCCCATATGGTCCCCGGAGCCTGCCAAGAGTGACTTTTGAGGGCAAGAGAGATAACATGGAGGTAGGGCGTTTGCCTTGCATGCAGAAGGCCTGTGGTTCGAATCCCGGCATCCCATAAGGTCCCCCGAGCTTGCCAGGAGTGATTTCTAGCATAAAGCCAGTGAAGGCTAAGCGCTACTGGGTATGACCCAAAAACCCAAAAAAAAAAAAGAAGTGACTTCTGTGTGCAGAGCCAGGAGTAACCTCTCAGCACTGCCAGGTGTGGCCCAAAAACCAAAAAGAAAAAAATAAAAATTCCTTAAGTAGCATAAATGATGCATATTTACTGAAAACTTCTTATAGAATTTTCAATCTAATTATTTTAAAAATTAAATATATACTCAACTGTGCCTACTCTTTCAGACAGATTGAATCTGTGTTGCTCTTTTCAAATGTAAGGTCTTGGGGCCGGGCGGTGGCGCTAGAGGTAAGGTGCCTGCCTTGCCTGCGCTAGCCTTGGACTGACCGTGGTTAGATCCCCTGGCGTCCCATATGGTCCCCCAAGCCAGGAGCAACTTCTGAGCGCATAGCCAGGAGTAACCCCTGAGCATTACCGGGTGTGACCCAAAAAAACAAACAAACAAAATCAAATGTAAGGTCTTCAGGTCAGTAGCACTGCAGGTAGGCCTTTAACCTTGCATGTGGCCGACCCACCACCATCCCATGTGGTCCTAGAGCCTGCCAAGAGCTATTTTCTGCACAGAGCCAGGAGTAAAGACCCTGAGTAACACCAGTCAGGTGTAGCTGAAAACCAAAAAAAAATAAAGTCTTCAGGCCTAATCTAGAACAGTACAGTGAGTGAACTTGGAGATGCTGTGTTCAATGCTAGGCATCCTATAAGGTTCCCAGAGTAATTCTTGAGTGCAGTTAGGAATAAGCCCTGAGCAATGCCAAGTGTGACCCAAAAATAAATAAAAATTAAAAAAGGTCTTCTGGGGCTGGAGAGATAGCATGGAGGTAAGGCGTTTGCCTTTCATGCAAGAGGTCATCGGTTCGAATCCCAGCGTCCCATATGGTCCCCCGTGCCTGCCAGGAGCAATTTCTGAGCATGGAGCCAGGAGTAACCCTGAGCACTGCCGGGTGTGACCCAAAAACCACAAAAAAAAAAAAAAAAAAAAAAAAAAGTCTTCATATAATTTTCTATTATGTAAGGGCTGTGAAGAGAAACTGCTACATAATTATAAGCTTTGTTGTCTAAATGCTTCTTAAAAGTAAATATAAGGGGGCTGGAGAAATAGCATGGAGGTAAGGCGTTTGCCTTTCATGCAGGTCATCGGTTCGAATCCCTACGTCCCATATGGTCCCCTGTGCCTGCCAGGAGCAATTTCTGAGCATGGAGCCAGGAGTATCCCTGAGCACTGCCAGGTGTGACCCAAAAACCACACACACACACACACACACACACACACACACACACACACTCACACTCACACAAATAAATATAAGCATCCCATATGGTCCCTCGAGTCTGCCAGGAGCAATTGATTTCTGCGTGCAGAGCCAGGAGTAATCCAAGTATGGCCCCCAAAAAAACAAGACAAAAAGTGATAAAAGCCATGTCCAATCCATTTCAATAGTCCTATGAAGAGTAATAAAAGGTTCTAATTGTGAAACATCCAAACATCCTGTTGGGTTATAATTACTGAATCCCTTTTATTTGCATTTACGAAATGTACTGCAAATTCACAGCTTGGTTTTACCAAAATCGTTTTTTTGGGGGATTGTTTTTTGGGTTATTTGCGGGGGTGAGGGGTTGGATTACACACCAGATGCTCTGGAATCACTCCTGGAAAGGTCTGGGAACCATATGGGATGCATATGGGATTGAAGCCGGGTAGGCAATGTACAATAACTAACGGCTGCAACTCTCTCTCCAGACACACACACTCACACAAAAAGATGGGTCTTTTAAACAATCTGAATAGTTCTGAGCTAAACTCACACTAATATCTGAATTGTGATGGGAAGGCCTACCCTTCCCAAAAAACCCCAAGAGTCAAGGCTCTCTCTCCCTCAACTTCTAACTTCCTCACACATTTCCACTAAACCAAGCTGCCTTAAAAACTCACACCCAAATTCCAGATTACCTGCGATTCCTAATTTAAAATAAAAATAAATATATTTAAATCAATCCATCACAGCCACTTCCCACCATTGTGCACCAAGGGAAAATCAAAACCCAGCTAAGTTCCAATGCAAAAAAACGACGGTTCCAATGACTATCACGTCGCTCTGTAACCGGCACTCCAGCTGATAACCGCTCCCCCGAGCAGTGTTGGGGGCCTCCGAAGTGACTGAACCCCCAAGCTTCAAGCTCCCGGTTTCTGGGTTCGAATTAAAAAAGAAAAAGTGGAGCCAAAGGGCCGGAGCAGGGGCTTGCAAGGGGCAAGGCGTCTGTCTGCCTTAAGACGCGCGCTCGCCTGGGCTCCATCCCAGGGCGTGCCATAGGGGTCCCCCAAACCAGAAGCAATGATTTCTGAATGCATATCCCCAAAGCGTCACGGGGTGTGCCCCAAAAACCAAACCCCTCCCAAAAAAAGTGGAGCCAAACAGGCCTGGCTGCTTGCAACGCTGCAATGGGGGGGATCGAGTGCACCCCAAGAAAGTCTCCTGTGCTTTATACCGCCCTCCCCCACTGATCCAGATGTTATTCGAGATCTGGCTCCTTAGGGGGGTCCCCACCACACCCACACCCCCACCGGGGGCCCCCCAAAAGAAGCCAAAGCCGGAAGACCCGGGCTGGCGGCCTGGGAAGCGTGCGGGAAGGCCCCGCGGCGAGGAGGCCCGGAGGGTTTCGTCCCCGAGACTTCCGGGGTGCTCTCTCTCCCCGCGCCCCCGGCACCCCGGCCCGCCGCCATTCAGCCCGCGCGCGCCCGCCCCCGCCCCCGCCCCGCCGGGCCTCGCCCTCACCAGGTCGATGTGGGAGAAGCCGGTGAGGACGAGGTTCTTGAGCAGCTCGCAGCCGATGCCGCCCGCGCCCACCACCAGCACCCGGCCTCCGGCCACGGCCTCCGCCAGCTCCCGGGGCAGCCCCCGCGACAGCGCCATGGCCACGAGTCGAGCCGCGGCGGCGGAGGCGGGAGAACTGCGCGCGCGACCGGAAGCGGTGGGGGAGGGGAGGGGAAGGGAAGGGAAGGGCGGCGCGGCTTCCGGTCCTGCGCGCGGCGCCGAGTGGGCGGGGCCACGGGCCCAGGAGGGCGGGGCTCCTGGAGCGAGGATGGTGCTTCCGGTACCTCCGCGCGCATCCTCGCGCCCTTTTTAGAAGGAGGCCTTAGGGGGAGAAGAGGGGAGGGGCTGGAGAGGGGAGGAGCGGGGCTATAGCACTGTGGGAGGGCGTTGGCCTGGCAACCAGGGAGGGACGCCGGTTCGATTCCCCCGGCAGCCCTTAGGGCTCCAACCCCAACCCCCATCCCCGAGTCTGCCAGAAGTGATTTCTGAGCACAGAGCCTGGAGGAACCCCCTGAGATCTGCCGAAAGTGGCCCCCAGAACAAAAACAAACAAACAAACGAATGAATGAATGAATGAATAAGGAAAGATAGCATGGAGGTAGAGCGCTTGCCTTGCATGCAGAAGGTCATTGGTTCAATTCCCACCATCCCATATGGTCCCCCGAGCCTGCCAGGAGCCATTTCTGAGCATAGAGCCAGGCGTAGCCCCTGAGTGCTGGCAGGTGTCACCCAAAAACAAACAAACAAACAAACAAACAAACAAACAAAAATAATAATAAATATATAAATAATAGAAGCCTGGCCTTTCAATTTCATCTGAGAATGCCTTGCAAGTTAAGTTGGAAATCAGATGGCCCTCCTGCGCTGGGCTTGTCCTAATTCAGAACAAAACAAGTTATTATCTAGGGAGCCTGATAGTAAGGCAAATGCAATTTTAAAAAAAGGCAGAAAATTTCGAATCCCGGTGTCCCATATGGTCCCCCGTGCCTGCCAGGAGCTATTTCTGAGCAGACAGTCAGGAGTAACCCCTGAGCACCGCCGGGTGTGGCCCAAAAACCAAAAAAAAAAAAAAAAGGCAGAAAATAAAAAGATAATTTTTTTGTTTGGGGGTGGCTAAAAGATAAATACAGTGAGCAGACACATCAAAAAATATGGACAGCAATAACATGCATGTTAAAGCCCGACAGGAGCTGGAGTGATAGCACAGCTGGTAGGGCATTTGCCTTGCTCTTGGCCTACATGGATTCTATCCCTGGCATCCTATATGGTACACTGAGCCTGCTAGGAGTGATTCCTGCGTGTAGAGCCAGATGTAACCCCTGATTGCCACCAAGTGTGGCCTCAAAACAAAAACCGAACAAAAACCAAAAGGGCAAAAGAAAAAAATACAGCAGATAAGGCACTTGCCTTTGGCAGCATGTATGGTACCTCAACTTCACTAGGGATGATTCCTGAGCATCCCCAGGTGTGGCCCAAAAGAAAAATAATTAATTTTGTAACTAAATCCAACAAACCCAATCAAAAACACTTTTGTATATTAGTTATCCCTCTTTATTTATTTATTTTATTTTTGGTTTTTTTAGTTTTTTGTGGGGCCACACCCAGCAAGCGCTCAGGGTTTACTCAGGCTCTGTGCTGAGAAATCACTCCTGGCAAGCTCCAGGTCAATATGGGATGCCGGGGACTGAACTTGGGTCAGCCACATGCAAGGCAAACACTCTACCTGCTGTTCTATTCATCCAGCTCTTTAAACTAGCAAAAATAAAATTTATTAACATTGTTGTAAAGCACTCACTCCTATACACTGAAGTTAAGCATTCTAATGTTTTTTCTATGGGATATTTTGTTAATATTATTTAAAAATCCCAAAGCAGGACAAAAGAAATAGTACAATAAGTAAAGCACTCACAGACTTGGGGGAACAGAGCATTGATGCAACGGTAGGGCGTTTGCCTTGCACGCAGCTGACCCAGGATGGACCAAGGTTCGATCCCCTGGCGTCCCAGATGATCCCCCAAGCCAGGAGCGTTTCTGAATGCATAGCCAGGTATGACCCCTGATTTTCACCAGGTGTGGCCACCCTCCCCCCCAAAAAAGCCACTCAGACTTGGGTTAAATTTCCAGCACCACATATAGTCTCCTGAGTACAGATCTGAAAGTAATTACTGATGCCAGAAAAGGCCTGGCCCCAAAACAAAACAAAACACAGCAAATCTAAAGGGAGCCAGAGAAATAATTCAGTGGGTTAGAGCACATTCTTTTTTTTTTTTTTTTTGGTTTTTGGTTTTTGGGCCACACCCGGCGGTGCTCAGAGGTTTCTCCTGGCTGTCTGCTCAGAAATAGCTCCTGGCAGGCACGGGGGACCATATGGGACACTGGGATTTGAACCAACCACCTTTGGTCCTGGATCGCTTGCAAGGCAAACGCCGCTGTGCTATCTCTCCGGGCCCTAGAACACATTCTTGATATGCAGGGGGACAAGATTTCAATCCCAGAATTGCTTAGTCCTTTGAGTACCAGCAGTTATTCTGGAACAAGCAATGTAACCCCCTGAGCAGCTCAGGGTATGACAAAAGAAAGAGGTTTAGAAAAGACTCAATTAGGGGCCGGAGAGATAGCATGGAGGTAAAGCGTTTGCCTTTCATGCAGGAGGTCATCGGTTCGAATCCCGGCGTCCCATATGGTCCCCCGTGCCTGCCAGGAGCAATTTCTGAGCCTGGAGCCAGGAATAACCCCTGAGCACTGCCGGGTGTGACCCAAAAATCACAAAAAAAAAAAAAAAAAAAAAAGAAAAGACTCAATTACATGTGAGTGAGTGAAATTTCTTAATATTGCAGGCAGGTACAGGGGGGTGAGGAGCATGCAATGAGTTTTTCGGAAGTAACAAAATCAGAAATCAGCATGTATATTAAAGAAATATCTCCAACCCAAAAGAAGCCCAAAATTGTGAGAGCCAAAGACCCACTGAGATGTAGAAATGAGATCAAATAACATTCTTCTTATTGTTTGTTTGTTTTGGGGCCACACCCAGTGGCAATCAGGGGTTACTCATGGTTCTGCACTCAGAAATCGCTCCTCGGGGGCCTGGAGAGATAGCACAGCGGCGTTTGCCTTGCAAGCAGCTGATCCAGGACCAAAGGTGGTTGGTTCGAATCCCGGTGTCCCATATGGCCCCCCCCCCCCCCGTGCCTGCCAGGAGCTATTTCTGAGCAGACATCCAGGAGTAACCCCAGAGCATCGCCGGGTGTGGCCCCAAAAGCAAAAAAAAAAAAAAGAAAAAAAGAAAGAAAGAAATCGCTCCTCGCAGGCTTGGGGGACCATATGGGATGTCAGGGATCAAACCCGGGTCTGTACCTGGTCAACCATATGCAAGGCAAACGCCTTACCGCTGTGCTATAGCTCTGGCCCCAACCAGATAACATAATAACTAACATCAACTCAGACTAGACCTCCTCAAGAGACAAGACACTTCAGCAAGGAATAAAAGTAACACAAGAGAAAACCACCAAATATTTCTAACTCTTAGAGAACTGGAGGGTAAGGCACTTGCTAAACCCTGGTTTGACTCCCTCATACCACATATGGTCCCCAGACTTCCAACAGGAATGATCCCTAAGCACAGAGCCAAGGGTAAGCCCTGAGTACCTTCATTGTAACTAGAAATGGGGGTAAAAATAATAATGTGAGCATGACTCCATCAGATCTTTTTTTAGATTTGCAGATGCAATCCAGTGCCTCTGGGGTACCCAGCAACCTGTAATACTCCTTTTCCAAAAATGAGTTTCCCTGTTCTTTCCTTATGAACACTGCTCCCTGGCCTTGTGGACAGACGATGATATGAAGACGCCACCTTGCAGCCTTTGGGCTTGCTGCTATTAAAAGCTTTTCCTCATCCTTTCACACTGTCTGGACAGATTAACCCAACAGCAGTAGTGCCAACACTACAACTGGTCAGTACAACTGCAGCAATAGCAGCAGCAAAGGGAAAAAAAAGGTGGAGGGATAAAAATTAAATTAAGACCTGGGTCAGGGGCTGGTGCCATAGCACAGCGGTAGGGCATTTGCCTTGCACGCAGCCAACGCAGGATGGACCACAGTTTGATTCCCTGCATTCCATATGGTCCCCTGAGCCTGCCAGGAGTTATTTCTGAGTGCAGAGCCAGGAGTAACCCCTGAACACCACTGGGTGTGACCCCAAACCCCTGACCCCCAAAAAAAGACCTGGGTCAGGGGCCAGAGAGACAGTACAGCATGTAAGGCATTTGCCTTGCATGCAGTTAATTTGAGTTTGGTCCAGGCACCTCATATGGAGAGATCCCTGATGTAAGATCCAGGAGTAAGCCCTGACCACCATTGGGTGTGGCCCAAAAAACAAACAAAAACCTGGACCAACTTGCTCTGCAAGCTGTGTTCTTCCTTGCAGACATATCTTGTTTCTTGCTTCTCTCTCTTTCTCTCTCTGTCTCTGCCTCCCTGCCTGCCTTCTTGTCTGTCTGTCTGTCTGTCTCTCTCTCTGTCTCTGTCTCTGCCTGCCTGCTTGTCTGCCTGCCTGCCTCTCTCTCTCTCTCTCTGTCTCTGCCTGCCTGCCTGCCTGCTTGTCTGCCTGCCTCTCTCTCTCTCTCTCTCTCTCTCTCTCTCTCTCTCTCTCTCTCTCTCTCTCTCTCTCTCTCTCTCTCTCTCCCTCCTTCCCTCCCTCTGTTCCTCTGTTCCCTCACTCGGTGATGCTCAGGAATACTTCCTGACTCTGGCTCTGCATCCAAGAATCACCCTTTGCAGTGCTCATGGATCCTTAGGAGGTGCCAGGGATCAAATCTGGACCAGCCACATGCTAAGCAAACACCCTACCTTCTGCTTCACTCCAGTCCCATCTTGCTCATCTCTGTGTTTCTCTGCTTGCCTATTTTCATTCTAGAGAAGCACATGTTTGTCTCTTAAACACATACTTGTCGCCTTCTCTCTCCTCACATCTTTCTAAATAAGTTTCAGTAAAAACAATTCTTGCGGGGCCGGGAAGGTGGCGCTAGAGGGGCCGGGAAGGTGGCGCTAGAGGTAAGGTGTCTGCCTTACAAGTGCTAGCCAAGAAACGGACTGTGGTTCGATCCCCCGGCGTCCCATATGGTCCCCCCAAGCCAGGGGTGATTTCTGAGCACATTGCCAGGAGTAACCCCTGAGCGTCAAACGGGTGTGGCCCCAAAAAAAAAAATAAGTTTCAGTAAAAACAATTCTTGCACAGGGCCATAGGGATAGAACAGCGGCAGAGCATTTGCCTTGCACACGGCAAACCCGGGATGGACCCAGGTTCGATCCCCGGTATACCATATCGTCCTCTGAGCCTGCCAGGAGTAATCCCTGAACACTGCTGAGTGTGTCCCCCCCCCAAAAAAAAACCAAAAATATCATTTATTTATTTATTATAGAAGTAGAAGTGGTGACTAGAGGGATAGCATGGGGGTAAGGTGTTTGCTTTGCATGCAGACAACACAGGCTAACACACTCCTTCCCTCCTTCCTATCTCTCCGGCCCACTTCTTTTTTTTTTTTTTTTTTTTTTTTTTGGTTTTTGGGCCACACCCGGCATTGCTCAGGGTTTACTCCTGGCTCTGAGCTCAGAAGTCACTCCTGGCAGGCTCGGGGGACAATATGAGATGCCAGGATTCGAACCCATCCTGTGTTGGGACCAGAGAGATAGCATTTGCCTTGCATGCAGAAGGACAGTGGTTTGAATCCCAGCATCCCATATGGTTCCCCGAGGCTGTCAGGAACGATTTCTGAGCATAGGGCCAGGAGTAACACCCCTGACCACAGCCGGGTGTGACCCAAAAAACAAACAAACAAACAAAAATCATTCTTGGGGCCAGAGCAGTGGCTCAAGTGGTAAGGCATCTGCCTTGCCTGCACTCTCCTAGGACGGACTGCAGTTCAATACCCCGGCATCACATACGGTCTCCCAAGCCAGGAAGGATTATTGAGCACATAGTCAGGAGTAACCCCTAGATTTTGGGCCACACCCGGTGACGCTTAGGGGTTACTCCTGGCTATGCACTCTGGCGTTAAAAAAAAAAAAAAAAACACTGGTATTTATTTGTAATGCCTTTTTTTTCTGTCTTGCGTTGGTTCTGGATTTTTTGGGGGGAGAGAGGCACACACCTGGCAATGCTTAGGGGTTACTCCTGGCTCTATACTCAGGAATTACTCCTTGTGGTGGTTGGATATCAGGAATCAAACCCAGTCACTGCATTTAGCCCTGCTTTTGGATTTGGGTCCATAACCGGCTGTGCTCCAGGTTTACTCTTGGACCTGTGCTCAGGGATTACTCCTGGCAGGGCTCCAGGGACAATTTGCAGTGCCTGCATATGAGCCCCAGTCAGCTACAAGAAAAATGTGTTACCCACTGGACTCGGTCTCTGGCTATAAGAGCAATTCTTTTGCTTCTTTATTTTTTAATTGTGTGGTTTTGGGGCCACAATGGCAGCAGCATTCAGGGGTTGCTCTTGGTTCTGTGTTCAGAAATCTCTCCTGGAAGGCTTGGGGACCATATGGGGTGCCAGGGATTGAATCTGGGCCTGTCCTAGGTTGGCGGAATGTAAGGCAAAGGCCCTATAGTTGTGCTATAGCTCCTCCGCCCCATTTGTTTGTTTTTCGGCTACACCCAGTGATGCTCAGGGATTCCTCCTGGTTCTGCACTCAGAAATCAGTCCTGGCTTGGGGGACCATATAGGACGCCAGGGGATCGAACCGCTGTCCATCCTCGGCTAGAGCAGGCAAGGCAAATGCCTTACCGCTTGTGCTACAGCTCCGGACACTCATTGTTTTGTTGAGTTTTTTTAATTGATTTTGTTTTGGGGCCTCACCTGGTAGTAAGGGTTACTCCTGTCTTTGTGCTCATAAATTACTCCTGGAAGACTTGGGGGACCACTTAGGATGTCAGGGATTGAACCTGTCAATTGCATGCAAGCAAACGCCCTACCCACTGTGCTATTGCTCCAATCTCCACTTTGACTCTGTTTTGTTTTTTGGTCACACATGGCAGTGCTCAGGGCTTCCTCTTGGCTCTGTGCTCACAGATCACTTCTGAAGGGGATGGGGTAGCAAAGGGGTTGAGCCAGCACTCCCATATGCAAAAGTGTGCACTCCAGCCCTTTGAGCTATCTCCCGACCCCTATAGAATTGTTTGTTTCTTTTAGGGGCCACACTTGACAGTGCTCAAGGGTTTTTATTGTTTTTATTTTTTATTTTTTTGAAATCACATCCAGTGGTGCTCAAGAGTTGCTCCTGGCTCTGTGCTCAGAAGTCAATCCTGGGGGCCAGAGTGATAGTGCAGCAGTAGGGCGTTTGCCTTGCACGTGGCTGATCTAGGATGGACTCGATCCTGGTGTCCCATATGGTCCCCTGAGCCAGGAGTGATTTCTGAGCACATAGCTGGGAGTAACCCCTGAGCGTCATTGGATGTGACCTCCCCTCCCAAAAAAAAAAGTCACTCTGGCAGGCTCGAGGGACCATATGGGATGTCAGGATTCCAATGGGGTTCGTTCTGTGTTGGTCACGTATCTTAGTACTGTGCTATCACTCTGGCCCCCTTTTTGTAGTTTTTGGGCCATAGTCAAAACTCAGATCTCATTCCAAATTCTGTGCTCATGAACCACTCAGTACCTAGGCTTGAAGGGCCATATGAGGTTCTGGGCCCTGAACTTAGGTTAGCTGCGTGCAACTCGAGAACCAGATGTACTATATCTCTGGCCTTGGAGGTTAAATTTGTCTCAGCCTTTTTGTTTGTTTTTGGGTCACACCCAGCAGCACTCGGGTTACTCCTGGCTCTGCACTCAGAAATTGCTCCTGGCAGACTGGGCTGGAGGGGGAAACCATGTGGGATGCCAGGATTCAGTGCAAGGCAAACACCCTTCCACTGTGCTATATCTCTCAGGCTCCTTGGCTCAGATTTTATGGTCTCCCCTATTGGAACTCAGGGGGACCTTGTTTGCCTCTTGAAATAAAACATGATGTTGAGTGAAAAACAAAACCAAATACATTGTACATTTTTCACTTATTTTGCCTATAACATCTACCTTCTTTTTTTTTTTTTTTTTTTTTTTTTGGTTTTTGGGCCACACCCTGTGACGCTCAGGGGTTGCTCAGGGGTTACTCCTGGCTATGCGCTCAGAAGTTGCTCCTGGCTTCTTGGGGGACCATATGGGACGCCGGGGGATCGAACCGCGTCCGTCCTAGGCTAGCGCAGGCAAGGCAGGCACCTTACCTCCAGCGCCACCGCCCGGCCCCAACATTTTTTTTGTTTGTTTTTTGTTTGTTTTTGTTTTTTTGGGCCACACCCGGCGGTGCTCAGGGGTTCCTCCTGGCTGTCTGCTCAGAAATAGCTCCTGGCAGGCACGGGGGACCATATGGGACACCGGGATTCGAACCAACCACCTTTGGTCCTGGATCGGCTGCTTGCAAGGCAAACGCCGCTGTGCTATCTCTCCGGGCCCAACATCTACCTTCTTTAAGCAAACAAAGTGCCCCCCACTTGCATCCTCAAAACTACTATTACCTTTGACTTCCTAAACTATTTCAGTACCTCCAAAACATCAACGCCCAAACCCTGGGAAATGTTGATTTTCCATTAAATGTTATAAAAACAAAATTATGTTTAACAATAGGAAGAGGGCTCGAGAGACAGTAAATGGATACTTGCCTTGCCTTGCATGCAGTTCACATGGGTTCATTCCCCAGAACTACATATGGTCCTCCAATTCCCCTCAGAAATAATCCCTAATCTCAGAGCCAGGAATAACCCCTGAACACCACCGGGTGTAATCCAATAATTAAAAAAAAAAATTTTTTTTTTGTTTTTTGGGTCACACCCGGCAGCGCTCTGGGGTTATTCCTGGCTCTATGCTCAGAAATCGCCCCTGGCAGGCACAGGGGACCATATGGGATGTCGGAATTCGAACCAATGACCTTCTGCATGAAAGGCAAACGCCTTACCTTCATGCTATCCCTCCAGCGCCACAAAATTTTTTTTTAAGTAGGAAGAAGATAACTAATTTTCTTGTGTATCTAAGTGTGATAAAATTGTGGATATATTTATATTTTACAAATGTTCATTTTCCTCAAAGAAATGTTACAGTGGAGTCAGGAAGAGAGATTTGCATGCATGAGGCCTGCATTTAGTCAGCCAAAGAAACACTAATCCGGCCCGGAGAGATAGCACAGCGGGAGTTTGCCTTGCAAGCAGCCAGGAGCTATTTCTGAGCAGACAGCCAGGAGTAACCCCTGAGCACTGCTGGGTGTAGCCCAAAAAACAAACAAACAAAAAAAAAACACAAAAAAAAAAAAAAAACGAAGAAACACTAATCCAGTAAGACCTCTGAAACATTGCTGGTATGGCCCAAAAATGAAAGAAAAGAAAATGTTAGTGTGGTCTGGCTCTGTGACTTAATGGATAGCACCTTAGACTTCTAGGCAAGTGCCTTGCCACTGGGCTAGGGCACCCGCCCCTGCACCTTAGACTTCTAGACAGAAACTGTTAGTGTGAAACTTATTTTATTTTTAGTTTTTGGGTCACACCAGGCAGCGCTCTTGGCTCTGCACTCGGAAATCGCTCCTGGCAGACTTGGGGGACCATATGGGATGCTGGGAATCAAACCAGCGTCCATCCTGTGTTGGCCATACGCTGTGCTATCGCTTTGGCCCCTAGTGTGAAACTTTAAAAATAATTGCTAGAAAATAGGAACTAGAGAGATAGTACAGAGGGACAAACAAAAACAAAGAAGAAAAAGGGGGTGGGGCCAGAGTGGTGGCGCTAGAGGTAAGGCATCTGCTTTGCAAGCACTAGCCTAGGACAGACTGCTGTTCAATCCCCCCAGCATTCCATATGGTCCCCCAAGCCAGGAGCGATTTCTGAGTGCATAGCCAGGTGTAACCCCTGAATGTCAACGGGTGTGGCCCAAAACAAAAACAAAACAAACACAAAACAAGGGGCAGAGGGATAGCACAGCTATTGAGCATTTGTCTTGCACAAGACCTGGCAGGCTCGGGGACCATATGGGATGCCAGGGATTTAACTCAGGTCAGCCTAGTGCAAGGCAAACGCCCTACTCACTGTGCTATCGCTCCAGTCCTGGGATTTGTTTTTCTTCGTGGGTTTGTGTATTTGTGTTGGACACAGACAACAGCCTCTGAATAAAGGCCTATGCAAAGTCCCAATTAGCCATACAGAAACTTTAGTTTCGATTCTCCCAGAACTGGAATCCTGAATCAGTTAGCCAGAAATTGCCTGATTCTGATCAGTAATGGCCCAGGACTGTGCCTGAGAGATCCCAGCTAACCTTGGCTGGTACAATTTACAGCTTCCTGCTTTTCCTATCTAGAAAAAAGCTCCTTCCAGCTCTTGTTTGCTAAATCAGATACTGCCTGATTCAAACTGCTTCTTTTTTTGAAGGGGGTTATTTTGTCTAACCCACTTAGCTTTTATCACTGGCAAAAATAAAGTACATAGAATTATAAAAGTTGGGGACACCCTGCTATGCTCAGAGTTTACTCCTGGAAACTGAGCTCGCTATATGCAAGGCAGACACCTGGACTACTAATTTATTTATTTTTGGTCGTAGTGGAGAGGTTGGGTCACACCTGGCACCGCTCAGGAGTTACTCCTGGCTCTGAGCTCAGAAATCACCCTTGGCAGGCTTGGGGGACCATATAAAATGCTGAGGAATTGAACCAAGATCCATCCAGGGTTGGACGCATGCAAGACAAATGCTCTACTACTATGCTATTGCTCTGGCCCCTGATCTATTTCTCTAGACCCTCAAGTTGACATTTTTATTTGTTTCTGGGTATACCTGGAAATACTCAGGGATTACTCCTGGATACTCAGGTTACTCCTACACTCCTGAGTTACTCCTGGTGCTCAGAATGTAGGGCATTGAATCTTAATTGGCTTTGTCTAATGCACATGCCCTACCTACTGTATTATCTCTCCAGCCCCTCAAATTGATTTATTTTTCTTGGCTAGTTTTTTTTTTTTTTTTTGATGTGGGTCACACTCAGCAGTGCTTGGGGGTTACACTCGGCAGTGCTCAGGGATTACTTCTGACTCTATGCTCAGAAATCACTCCTGGCTGGCTCGGGGGGGCCATATGGGAAGCCGGGATTTGAACCACTGTCCTTCTGCATGCAAGGCAAACACCCTACCTCCATGCTATCTCTCCGGCCCGATTTTGTGGAGGGGGTCAAATCTGGCGGTGCTCAGGTATTTCTCCTGATTCTGTGCTCAGATGGGATGCCAGAATCAAACTACCATCTGTCCTGGATTGGCTGCTTGCAAGGCAAACGCCCTACCATTGTGCTCTCTCTGGCCCCTCTCAAATTAACTTTAACTCAAAAGAATTATTTTTTTCCAAGGATTTTTTTTTGTTTGTTTGTTTTGTTTTTTGGGCCATACCCAGTGGCTCGGTGCTGAGAAATCACTCCTGGGACTGAAGAGATAGCACAGCAGTAAGGCGTTTGCCTTAGATGCAGAAGGACAGTGGTTTGAATCCCGGCGTCCCATTTGGTCCCCTGAGCCTGCCAGGATCGATTTCTGAGCAGAGTCAGGACTGGGTGTGACCCAAAAAACAAAAACAAACAAAAGAAATCACTCCTTGCAGGATTTGGGGACCATATGGGATGTCAGGAATTGAACCCGCGTCCGTCCCAGATTGGCCCATGCAAGGCAAACACCCTACCACTGTGCTATCTCTCCAGCCCCTCCAAAGAAATTCTTTTTTTTTTGTTTTTTTTGGGCCACACCTGGTGGTGCTCAGGGGCTACTCCTGGCTGTCTGCTCAGAAATAGCTCCTGGCAGGCACGGGGGACCATATGGGACACCGGGATTTGAACCAACCACCTTTGGTCCTGAATCGGCTGCTTGCAAGGCAAACACCGCTGTGCTATCTCTCCGGGCCCTCCAAAGAAATTCTTATGCTTCAATTTATCTTCTTATCATGTCTAGTCTGGGGAGATAAATACTGGGGTATAAGGTACTTGCCTTGTAATCAGCTAACCAAGTTCAAATCTTGGTACCTTGGGAATGACTTCCAAGACTAGAGCTGAAAATAATCCTGTTTTTCTTCTTTTGCATTTTGGGCCACATTCTGTGGTTGGTTCTCAAGGCTTAACTCCTGTCTCTGTGCTCAGGGATTGCTCCTAGTGGGGCTCAGGTGACCTTATGGGATACAATGGATTGAACTCAGGTCAGCCACATGTAAGATAATTGCCCTATCTGCTGTACTATTGCTGTAGCACCCTAGCTTATTTTTTTTTTTTTTTTGGTTTTTGGGCCACACCCGGCGGTGCTCAGGGGTTACTCCTGGCTGTGTGCTCAGAAATAGCTCCTGGCAGGCACGGGGGACCATATGGGACACCGGGATTCGAACCAACCACTTTAGGTCCTGGATTGGCTGCTTGCAAGGCAAACGCTGCTGTGCTATCTCTCCGGGGTTAGCTTATTTTTTAGTGCAGTCCTGGGGATTGTACTCTATGCCTCATATACAAAGCAAGTATTCTACTGCTAAGTTACATACATCTCAGGCCCTTGGCCTTTAAATTTTACTCTAAGTCTCCTACATAGCAATGTTCAGTTTAATCTTTTTCTGTTTGTTTTGTAGCATTGGAGATCACAGAAAACAGTGGTCCCTAATCATACTAACACACCTGGGTCACCACAGCAGGTAGGTAAGGTGCTTGCCTTGCACATAGCTGGCCTGGATTCGATCTCCAGCATCCCATATGATCCCCTGAGCCTACCAGGAGGGGTAATTTCGGAGTACAGATTCCGCAGTAACCCCTGGGCACCCAAAAAAAAAAAAAAAAAAAGCCTCTTTCCCCCACTCAAAAAACACAAATAAATGCATGACCAAATGTTTGCAAAACTGCAAAGAACGGGGCAGGGCGGTGGCGCTGGAGGTAAGGTGCCTGCCTTGCCTGCGTTAGCCTAGGACGGACCGCGGTTCGATCCCCCGGCGTCCCATATGGTCCCCCAAGAAGCCAGGAGCAACTTCTGAGCGCATAGCCAGGAGTAACCCCTGAGCGTCACAGGGTGTGGCCCAAAAAATAAATAAAAAAAAAAAAAAAAAAAAAAAAAAAACCTGTATTTTTGGGCCGGGCGGTGGCGCTAAAGGTAAGGTGCCTACCTTGCCTGCGCTAGCCTAGGACGGACCATGGTTCGATCCCCCGGTGTCCCATATGGTCCCCCAAGCCAGGAGCGACTTCTGAGCGCATAGCCAGGAGTAACCCCTGAGCGTCACCGGGTGTGGCCCAAAAACCAAAAAAAAAAAAAAAAAAACTGCAAAGAAAGCATTCTAAACAACTATACTATCCAGAATTTAGGCTTTGAGAGAGTGGGGTTTGGATCATACCCATGGGTCAGGGACTACTGTAGACTTCATATTTGGGGTTCTCTCCCATCTGTGCATAGAGAACCAAGTCTCCTAAAGTGGGTTTCATGCTTATATTTTTTTGGGGGGTTGGGTGGGAGAAGGGGATCCTGGAAACTACTTCCAGCTCTACTCAGGGGTTGCTCCTGGTAGTGCTCAAAGGACCAGATGGTGCTGGGAATCGAACGGGGGTCAGACACATGCTAAACACGTGCCCTCCCCTCTGCGCTCTCTCGACTCTTCTGTTTTGGTTTTGACTACAACAGTACTTAAGGCCCTCTCCTGGCTCTGTGCTTTTGGTGGTACTTGGAGACCATTAGGTTTTTGGGGACTGAACTTGTGACTGCTCCTTGCAAAGCTTGTGTTCAGCACACTGAGGAATCTCCCCAGCTTAATCTCCTTTCAGTGAAGAAATGAAGCATCAGCATTCTCCAATTACACCCGATGTTACCACCGGTGGATCATGCTCCCACTTAGGTGGAGGTAGGGGGCATATCGTCTGCCTTGGGAAACACTAGTTTCCTCATCTCTACCAAGAGCAGTTCTCAACTGAAGGGAGAGTCCCAGATGCCTTAACAATGACTGAGGGGTGGGGTAGAAGACATAGAACACAGAATAGGGTACTTGCCTAGTGTGTGGCTGATGTGAATTAAATCCTGGAATCCAGATGCTATCTCTAAAGCTTTGTCAGCAGTGATCCCTGAGCAGAGATAGGGCAAGCCCTAAGCATTGCTGGGTATAGCCTAAATACAAAACCAAAGTGATGAGGAACTGGGGACAGGGCTTAAGTGGTAGAGAGTCTGCCCTAGCATGTTGGAGGCTAGGTTTGACCCTGAACTCCACATATCCTCCCAACCCCCCATCACTGTGTTTGGCCCTGGAGGCCCTCAAGTTACCATAAGCCTGAGTACCTCTGGGAGTGGGCCCAGTCTCCAAGCATGGCCAAGTGTGAGTGACCCTCAGAAAAAGAACTAAAGGGACTGGAAAGATAGTACAGTGGGGTAAGGTGCTTGCCTTGCATATGGCAGACCTGGACTGGCTTTGATCCCTGATACTACATGATCCCATGAGAACTCCAAGCACAGAACTGAGAACTGCTCGAGTTTTGGGAGCTGAGAGCTGACAGCCACCACTGTGATCCCCAATGCAAAATAAATACATTGAAATGAAGTAAAAGGCTAATGTCTCAGACAGGAGCTTCAAACTACTGAAACAGGGTGAGTGGTTGCCGTGCTAACAGGGGCTCTGTTCACAGTGCTCCCAACATGGCAGCTTCTCTACCTTCTGCAGGCCTGCCAGTTGCCTGGGTAGCGAACCTGGCCTCTGGGACAGACGGGAGCTTCCCAGATGCCAAGCAATTCGACCTCAAGTCACAGACCCTGGAAGGAGCGCCTAGTCCACTATAGGAGGCTCTAATTCTCTGCCCAGGGGACTGAAAAGTCACAAAGGTTAACATATAACTAAAATAGGAATTAATCATTTGGGAGTCAGAATGAAGCAAACACACACATACAGAAAAAAAAAAAGAGTAAAATTTAATTTATATAAATAAGAGGAAAAGCACTATTTAAATAAGACTTCATCTGGGTCTTCCTGTATAATACAAAATTCTTCCAGAGGAGTCTGGTGGTTCGGAGGCCAGCAACTCTTCTCACATGTGTAAACGAGAACGGTGCCGAATTCCACAGAAAGACCTGAAAAAAAAAAAAAATAACAGAACCTGCTCAGGATTGCAGCAAAGATGATGTACCATGGGACACAGTCAATATTCCAACCTGCCTACTGGCTCTGGATCAAGTCAGTCTGAGTTCAAATCCCAGCTTTACCACCTTTGGATAAGCCACTGTACCTACCTCTCTGTGCTAATGACAGTAGCTCTCTCTTTTTTTTTTTTTTTGGTTTTTGGGCCACACCCGGTAACGCTCAGGGGTTACTCCTGGCTATGCGCTCAGAAGTCGCTCCTGGCTTGGGGGACCATATGGGACGCCGGGGGATCGAACCGCGGTCCGTCTCCTAGGCTAGCGCAGGTAAGGCAGGCACCTTACCTCCAGCGCCACCGCCCGGCCCCGACAGTAGCTCTCTTAAGGTTGATATTATTGTGAGGGGGCCAGAGTGTTCGATAGTCTGAGCACATGCTCTGTGCACAGAAGGTCGGGATTCAGTCCCTGTACCACATGGTTGCTTGCAAACCTCCAGGAGAGACCCTTAAGCACAGAGCAGGTGGTGGCCCCCAAACAAAACAAAACAGAACAAACAAAAAGGCTACTATGAAGGGAAAGTAAGAGCTAATACATGTGAGATACTAGAACAGAAAGAGGCGCAGCCTAATCCCTGTAAAGCTGAACTTTTTTTGTTTTTGATTTTTGGGTCACATCCGGCAGAGCTCAGGGGATACGTCTGGTTCTGTGCTCAGAAACTGCTCCTGGCAGGTTAGGGATCCATATGGGATGCAAGGGATCCAACCCAGGTCTGTCTGGCTCAGATGCGTGCAAGGCAAATAAATGCCTTGCTGCTGTGCTATCACTTGGGCCCCCAGCAGAGCTTTTTAGTTTGCTTGTGGGCCACACCTGGCAGTGCTCAGGAATGACCCTGATGGTACCACAGGGTCATGCTATTGCTTTACCTCCTGTGCTCTTAGGCCCCACAGGTTCTTTAGGTTTGCTTCTGGGCAACACCCAGTGATGCTCAGGGGCTACTGCTGGCCCTATGCTCAGCAGTCAATCCTAGCAGTGCTCAGGGATCCATATGTGGTGCCAAGGACTCAAACCAGGGGAGCAGACACTGCAGCTGCATGAAGACAAGTGCCCCACTTCCTGCACTCACTCTCCAGCACCAGAGGTTTCATGTGCACAAAGAAACGAGAAAGATGGCTCACGATCAGGATAACGGGTGCTGCTACTCAAGCAGTTTCATTGTACAAGCTGGAAAATTAGTGCTCAGCAGCCTCCAGTCACTCTCGGGCTGGAGTGATCTGCCCCACATGCGGCTGATCCCTGCCAGGAGTGGTCCTGGACCTCAGAGCCAGGAATAAGCCTTGAGTTCTGGCAGGTATGGCCCAAAAAAACAAACCCAAAAAAGTAACACTTCCCATGATAAGTGACAACTAATGATTAAAAAAACAAGCAGACTTAAGTGGAAATATAGTTTAAAATAGGGGTTGGAGAGATAGTACAGTGGGTAGGCATTTATCTTGCTCTAGGTTGACCTGGATTCAATCCCAGCACTATACAGGGTTCCCTTGAATTCTTCCAAGAGAGATCCCTGAACATAGCCAGAGGCAGCCCCCAAATCAGAAACAGTAAAAATAAAAATAAAACAAAAGCTAGGTGACCTAAGAATAGTACAGCAGGTAGGTTGTTTGCCTTGCAAATGGCCAACCCAAATTTGATCTCCTGAATCCCATATGATCCTCCAAGCTTCCCATGCTTACTAGGGGTGGTCCCTGAGCATCACTGGGTGTGGCCTAAAAAAATCAAACCAAACCAAACCTAAACCCTACAACAAATAACTGAATAAGACTTCATTACAACTCCAAAAGTTCTCAAACTTAAAAGTCAACCCAGGTTCAATCCCTGGCACCCCGTAGAGTTCCCCCAAGTCCAGCTTGGCCCCTGATCTGTAATAAGTCAGAACTCTAAGACAAAGTATCTTGGAGCTTGACAGTGGGTCCATGAAGGTGGCACCAGTATCATGGCTACTCTTCAGGTGGATATACAGACACCTAGGAAATAAATACACTTAGCTAGAAAGATGAATATCTGAGGAAAGGGGCCAAAAAGGTGAGTTGGGGATCCTTATTTACCAAGTACTGGAACTTCAGCGGACTTAGGAAATGTCCAATATAGGCAGGGTCCAGTATTCACTCTGCCCTCTCTCCCAGAAGACAATCCAGAGACTTCTGCACTAACTGCCCCAGACCCCTTTGATATATAAAGGCCTAGCCAGGCTAGAATAGCAGCTGGGTCTTTTGCTTTTGTTTTGTTTTGCTTTTGGGTCACATCCAGCAGTACTCAGGGGTTATTCCTGGCTCTCTGCTCAGAAATCACTCCTGGCAGGCACGAGGGACCATATGGGATGCCAGGATTTGAACCACCATCAGCCCTGGATAGACTGCTAGCAAGGCAAATGCCTTACCACTGTGCTATTTCTCCGGCCCCCAGCTGGGTCTTAATATTTGTCCTTCTTCCTGTGTTTACTGGTTCTAAACAATAAATACAGTACAGGAAGAAAAGTCGGGGTTCTCAGTCCACAAGGCTTTTTCTCTCTTACGCCTATCTTGTTTTTGTAATCCTCACGTTGCTTCTGCTTCAGGCCCATTCACCAGGGACTTCTCCCTGGCACTGCTCTAAATGAAGGAAGTTGGGGAGGCAGATGAGCCACCAGCTAGTTGTGCTCAGGACTAACACAGATACTATCTCTCCAGCCCCTAGAACACTCCAAAAGATTAAAAGTAAGATACTAAGGGCTGACGAAACAGCTCAATTTCCTCCCACATGCTCTGGGTGTGGTCAAAACCAAGTTTTGTAGACAGAAAGGCCCGGGTTTGATCCAGATCCCACTGGGTAGGGTGCTTGCCCTGCATACAGCCAACCTGAGTTTGACCCCTAGCATCTCATTGGGTTCCCCAAGCACAATCAGGAGTAATTTCTGAGTGAAGAATCAGGAGTAAGCCCTAAGCATGGTCAGGTGTGGCCCCAAGAGAACAAACAGATCCTCATCCCTGCATATAGCCCCCTGCAAACGACTAGAAAAAAATTGTGAGAGCACAGCTTACTCCTGACTATACAAAAGACATTATGGGGTGCCAGGGACTAAATACAATTCAGCTGAGTGCCAAGGCAAATGCCTACTCTGCTATTTCTCTGACTCCTAAATTAGGACCTTTTGCAAACAACTTTGATAAACATAAAGCGAAGGGGCTAGGGTTCAGGGGCTTAGCTGCCTGGCAAGCTATGGTGGCAAGTTCCATTGCTGGAGCTACAGACAAACCAAGTGTGATCCTGCCTGAAAGCTCTGCAGTCTTTCATCCTGGTGCTGCAAGTGATTTCCTGCCATGCCAGGACAAAGTGGTAAGCACCGAAGCTGTGCCAGGAAACAGCAAACCCTTACAAGCATCTGCCATGAGGACACAAGGAGAATGTGTGTGATAGGCGGGGCACTTGATTTAATGGCTCACACCACATATGGTTCCCCGAGCATACTGGGAGTGACTCCAGAGCACACAGCCAGGAGCATACTCTGAGCATTGCTGCATATGGCCCAAACCTCCCCAAAATAAGTACATTTAAAAAACAATTTAGAAAACCAAAAAAAAAAAAAAAAAAAGAAATCGCTGGGGCCGAGAGATAGCATGGCGGTAAGGTGTTTGCCTTTCATGCAGAAGGACAGTGGTTTGAATCCTGGCATCCCATATGATCCCCCATGCCTGCCAGGGGCAACTTCTGAGCATAGAGCCAGGAGTAACCCAAAAAACCAAAACCAAAACAAAACAAAACAAAAAACAATTTAGGGGCAGGAGAGGTGGTGGCACAATGGTAGGGCGTTTGTCTTGCAAACAGCTGACCTAGGACAGACATCGGTTCAACCCCCCCGAGTCCCTTATGGTCCCTCAAGCCAGGAGTGATTTCTGAGCGCATAGCCAGAAATAACCACTAAGCATCACCGGGTGTGGCCCAAAATCAAACAAACAAAAAACCAATATATCGGGGCTGGATCATAGCACAGTGGGTAAGGCATTTGCTTTGCACATGGCTGACTCGGGTTCGATTCCTGGCATCCTATATGGTCCCCAGAGCCTGCCAGGTGATTCCTGAACACAGAGCCAGGAGTAACCCCCCTGAGTACTGCTGGGTGTGGCAAAAAAATTTCTTGTTGCTTTTGCTTTTGAGTTTTGGTTTTTGGGCCACACCCGGTAATGTTCAGGGGTTACTCCTGGCTATGTGCTCAGAAGTTGCTCCTGGCTTGGGGGACCATATGGGACACCGGGGGATCGAACCGAGGTCCGTCCAAGGCTAGCGCAGGCAAGGCAGGCACCTTACCTTTAGCGCCACCACCCGGCCCCTACTACTGGCTTTTCACAGGGATCACTCCTGGAGAGGACCAGGGAACCATAAGTGGTGCTAGGAATCAAACCCAGGAGACAGAAGTGTGCAAAGCAAAGGTCCTATCTGCTATGGTTTTGCTTCAGCCCCAATAATTGTATGTTTTTAAATGTGTATAAGCACAATTAAAGAATACAGCCCTCAATGAGCACTCTGGTGGAATATGGGAGCACCACATGTGTGTTCCCTGGTGGGCACCACAGCAAATGTGACATCACCACTGCCAAGTAGGTGTGCAACGTCCGATCAGCACCATGACAATGTCAGCGAGAAAAAGGGAAGTGGGAGAAGGGGGTTAAAAAAAAAAGCAGGACCTGGAGAGATAGCACAGCGGTGTTTGCCTTGCAAGCAGCCGATCCAGGACCAAAGGTGGCTGGTTCAAATCCCGGTGTCCCATGTGGTCCCCCGTGCCTGCCAGGAGCTATTTCTGAGCAGACAGCCAGGAGTAACCCCTGAGCACCGCCGGGTGTGGCCCAAAAACAAAACAAACAAACAAACAAAAAAAAAGCAAAAGGGGCCGGGCGGTGGCGCTAAAGGTAAGGTGCCTGCCTTGCCTGCGCTAGCCTTGGACGGACCGAGGTTCGATCCCCTGGTGTCCCATATGGTCCCCCAAGCCAGGAGCAACTTCTGAGCGCATAGCCAGGAGTAACCCCTGAGCGTGACCCAAAAACCAAAACAAAAAACAAACAAAAAAAAAAAAAGCAAAAAATGGGGCCGGTGCGGTGGCGCTAGAAGTGTCTGCTTTGCAAGTGCTAGCCTAGGATGGACCGTGGTTCGATCCCCCGGCGTCCCATATGGTCCTCCAAGCCAGGAGCAATTTCTGAGCGCCACCGGGTGTGGCCCGAAAAATCAAAAAAAAAAAAAAAAAAAAAAAAGCTAAAATGTCTAGAGAGATATTACAAGCAGCTAAAGCATTAGCCTTGCGTGTTGCTGATCATACACGATCCCTGGCACCATATATGATTCCTTGAATTCCTGCTAGGCGTGATCACTGAGCACAGAACCAGGAAGGAGTAAGCCCGAGCACTACAGGGTATGGCTCAAACCCCTCCCCAAAATTAAAATAAATCATGATGGGGCTGAAGAGACAGTATAGGAGGTAGTGCAGCTAGTATGAGTTCAATCCTCGACGACCCATATGGTCCCCCGTGCATAAAGCCAAGAGATGGTCCAGAGAACTTCTGAATGTGCCTCAAACCCAGCCAGAAAACAAAAAAAGAATATCTAACAATGATAAAGTGATAAATATACCCAATATAATAACTATATAAAGGAATAATAATACATTTTAATATATTTTTTTCTTTTTTTGGGCCACAGATCTTCCTGCTGTGCTCAGGACTTACTCCTGGTTCTGCATTCAGGGATCACTCCTGATGGTGCTTAGGGACCTTATGGAGTGCCAGGGATCAAACCTGGGTTGGTTGATGTAAACAGTTACACTATGGCTCCGGTCGTCTTAGTATAATGAAGATTATTTTATTTCTTTTTGGTGGTGCAGGGATGACCCTAAGCAGTGCTCAGGGTTCGGGTGACTTCCAACAGATTTGGGCCAGCAGTGTAGGATTAGCAGGTTAGAGCCAGGGCCTGGATGTGATGCTGGCAATGCCAGGCACCAGGACTATACTGGATGATGGTGGGGAGGAGTTTCTGCAGTGTATCAAGGGTTATAATGGGCAGCGCTGGGAGTTAGGTTTCAAATTTGGGGCCACATGCATGTCAAAAAAGTGCCCTTGGACCGATCTAACGAGTGACCTGAATATAATTTTAGAGATGATAAAAGTATAAACTGGGGCTGGAGCCATAGTACAGCATGTAAGGCACTTGCTTCACACCAACTGACTCAGGTTCCATTGTAAGGACCCCTAAGTCCATGATCAACTATAGACTAAGACAAGCCCAAACCCTAGTAAAGTGTACTTTTCTACTCCTACTTGAAGGCAGAGAAAGAGTTAACTCAGAAATAAAACCAAAGTTGGTGGCCTCCAGGAAAAAGGAAGTAGGGGTTGAGTGAGGTTGGAAAAAGGCTCTCTGAACAACCAAAAGTTTGAACCAGAGTAACCCTTGACAGCCAGAATCTGAATCAAATCAGGTTCTGTATTAGGATATCCCTTGACAACTAAGGTTTGAATCAAAGTATCCCCAGACAACCAAGGTTGAGCCAGGAAAATCAGTGATTAATTAAGACATCTATACAATGAAATGATTATACCATTAATGATCTGTTAATGCTTGTTTTTTGTTTGTTTGTTTGTTTTGGGGGTCACACCCAGTGGTGCTCAGGAATTACTCCTGGCTCTACGGTCAGAAATTGCTCCTGGCAAGCTCGGGGGACCATATGGGATTCCAGGATTCCAACCACCGTCCTTCTGTAGGCAAGGCAAACGCCTTACCTCTATACTATCTCTCCGGCCCCGATCTGTTAATGCTTGTAATTTCTTTTCTTTTCTTTTCTTTTTTTTTTTTTTTTTTTTATGGTTTTTGAGTCACACCCGGCAATGCTCAGGGGTTACTCCTGGCTCCATGCTCAGAAATCGCTCCTGGCAGGCTCAGGGGACCATATGGGATGCCGGGATTTGAACCACTGACCTTCTGCATGGAAGGCAAACGCCTTACCTTCATGCTATCTCTCTGGCCTCAATGCTTGTAATTTCTACATAAACTGCTTGAAGATTTGATTCGAGGTCCTAGCCAAGATTCCCCTAGTGAGATGAGGCTCATATTTTGGTTAACCAAATAAACTCCCTTTTGCACCTTGCATTATCGGAGTTGGTCTTTGACTCTCAGAGTTGGGTGTCAACTGGAACCCTAATACCATCCCTGGTACCCCATATGGTCCCCCAAACAGTCAGAAGTAAATCCTGAGCACAGAGCAGGAGTCAGCCCTGAGCACTGCTGGGTGTGGCAAAAAAAAAAAAATCAGAAAGTATGTTTTTTTATTTTTTTTTATTTTTTGGCTTTTGGGTCACACCAGCAGTGGTCAGGGGTTACTACTGACTCTATGCTCAGAAATCGCTCCTAGCAGGCTCAGGGGACCATATGGGTTGGGACACCAGGATGTGAACTACCGTCCTTCTGCATGCAACGCATTGCCTCCATGCTATCTCTCCGGTCCCAGAAAGTATGTTTTTAAATCAACCAAAATGGTATTAATACTTATGTTGATGGATCAGACATAAGTTTCCTTAAAATAATTTCCAGGGGCCGGAGAGGTGGTGCTAGAGGTAAGGTGTCTGCCTTGCAAGCGCTAGCCAAGGAAGGACCGCGGTTCCCGCGGTTCGATCCCCCGGCATCCCATATGGTCCCCCCGAGCCAGGGGCAATTTTTGAGCGCTTAGCCAGAAGTAACCCCTGAGCATCAACGGGTGTGGCCTCAAAAAAAAATAATTTCCAAAATTAAATTTTATTTTTCCTTTTTGAGTCACACCAGTGGCACTCAGGGGTTAATCCTGGCTCTCTGTTCAAAAGTCGCCCTAGCAGGCTCAGGGAACCATATGGGATGCCAGGAATCAAACCCAGGTCTGTCCCGGGTTGTGTGTGTGCAAGGCAAAAGTCCTACTGCTGTGCTATCACTCTAGCCCAATCATTTCAGTTTCTAAATGTGTCTTTTGTCACTATTATTGTGGACAGGTCACCCCCAGCAGTGCTCAGGTGTTCAAGACCACTATGGCTCACTAGCGCCACAACGTGGCAGTTCCAGGAACTGAATCCAGAACCTCATGTGTGCTGTATCAACTACATCGGCCACATCAAGAGACCTCAAATTTGTTTCACTAAAACGAAAAGACAGCTTTACATTTTAAGATAAATCTAAATTAGTGCCAGAAACGAATAAACTCAAACCAGTAAAGGGCTTGTTACCTGAGTGGGTGCCACTGAGCACGCTGACCAGGGCAGGCATGAGCTGAAACTCAAATATCCTTTGGGCTCCACAGCTGCAGGCGGGAAGATTGGAGACCCCTGAGGGAGGACACGTCAGAAACAGAGGTTCTCCGCTCCAGGAATACCTGGGGTCCAGAAACAAAACATCCTCAATCAGAAACTTACAAGTCACGCTCCATCACCAAAGGTCACTTTGAAAACTTTCTTTCCTACAAACTGTACAGAGCTGAAACAGATAACCAGAAATCAGAGCGGTAATACAGGAGGTAGGGGTTTTGCCTTGCACTTGGATAACCTGGGTTTCGATCCCAGCATCCCACATGATACACCAACCACTGTCAAGAGTAATTCCTGGGGGCCGGGCGGTGGCGCTAAAGGTAAGGTGCCTGCCTTGCCTGCGCTAGCCTCGGACGGACCGCGGTTCGATCCCCCGGCGTCCCATATGGTCCCCCAAGCCAGGAGCGACTTCTGAGCGCATAGCCAGGAGTAACCCCTGAGCGTCACAGGGTGTGGCCCAAAAACCAAAAAAAAAAAAAAAAAAAAAAAAAAAAAAAAAAAAAAAAAAAAAAAAAAAAAAGAGTAATTCCTGGGGGCCGGAGAGATAGCATGGAGGTAAGGCGTTTGCCTCTCATGCAGGAGGTCATCGGTTCGAATCCCGGCGTCCCATATATGGTCCTCCCGTGCCTGCCAGGAGCAATTTCTGAGCCTGGAGCCAGGAATAACCCCTGAGCACTGCCGGGTGTGACCCAAAAACCACAAAAAAAAAAAAAAAAAAGAGTAATTCCTGAGCACAGAGCTAGGAGTAACGCCTGGACATGGCTGGAGGTAGCCCCCAAAACTAAAACAAACAACCAAGAAATCCAAAGGCCAAAGTAAACTAGCAATAAGGTTGTTGACTCAAAACAACTTGAAGTTTTTTTGTTTTTTTGGTCTTTGGGTTCACACCTGGCAGTGCTCAAGGATTACTCCTGGCTCTATGCTCAGAAATCGCTCCTGGCAGGCTCGGGGGACCATATGGGATTTTGGGATTCAAATCACCATCCTTCTGCATGCAAGGCAAACGTTCTATCTCCATGCTATCTCTCCGGCCCCTAAAACAACTTAAAGCAGGGGTCTCAAACTCAATTTACCTGGGGGCCGCCGGAGGCAAAGTCGGGGTGAGGCAGGGCCGCAAAAGGGATTTCAGAAAAAAAAGTCCTCAAACGTCATTATTAACAGTTTTTTTTATTAACAGTTTTAATTATTTTTTCTGAACATGAATAGAACATTGAGTGAAGATCATGAACAGTTCTTCTGAACATGGCATCTTTTGTCTATTCCTTGCTGCCAGAGACTTGACAGCGCTTCTTCTCACAAATCTGAACCACATTTGGCTTTAGACAGGAAGCAGTTGAGACCCTCAGTATGGCTTGAAGATGATCATCATTAAGTCTAGACCTGTACTTGGACTTATTGAAGTTCAATGTGAGAATAACTTTTCACACAAATATATGCTCCCAAAAAGGCACATGGTGCGCTTGAACATTCGGGAAAGCTCAGGGAAGCTGGGGGGCAATTCTCTCAAAAATTGCCATGCATGTCTGCTTTTCCACTAATCTCCCTGAACTTGGCTTTGAGATCAGAGTTGCATTGCAGGTCAATGAGGTCCATTTGAAGCACAGGAGGGGCATCTTGCACATCAAAGGAAAAGGGGTCCACAAAAATTTGGAAAGTGGCTCTGTGCTTTTTGAAGTCTAAAATCTTTGATCAAATTCCTTCTCTAGCTTAAAAATAGCATCAACATATTTTTCACCACTGAATGGTATGCCTGCATCCACAAGTTCCTTGCATGCTGGGAAATGGCAAAGATTTGTCTGAGAGAGCTGGGGTTTCCATAACACAAATTTTGTTTTGTCACAGGCAGCACTGATAAGCTGCCCTGGGCCTTGTAACATCTTGTTTAGTACATTCAGCTTATGTGTGATGTCAACAAGAAAAGCTAAGTCCATGAGCCATTTGTGATCACTCAACTCAGAAACAGCATTCCCATCCTTCTCCATGAAGGCTTTCACTTCTCTCAACTCAAAAAATCTTTTCAGGACATTTCCCCTGCTGAGCCAACGGACCTCGGTGAAATAGAGCACATCTCCATATTCTGACTCCATTTCCTCTAAAAAGCACGGAACCTCCTGTGCTTTAAGCCCCTGGATCTGATTTGGTTGATGCATTTCACAACAACAGACATCACATTGTCACACGGAAGGCATTTACTGCAAAGGGCCTGCTGATGGATAATGCAGTGAAGAGCAATGGCCTTCTCTATACCCTCCTCTTCAAGTCTTTTTTGGAATATATGCCACCAGTCCATTTTTCCTCCCTGTCATCGATGGCGCTCCATCGGTTATTATTCCAACAAACCTCTTCCATGGCAAACTTACAGCCTGTAACATGCATTTTTTTTTTTTTTTTTGGTTTTTGGGCCACACCCGTTTGACGCTCAGGGATTACTCCTGGCTATGCGCTCAGAAATCGCCCCTGGCTTGGGGGGACCATATGGGACACCGAGGGATCGAACCTCGGTCCGTCCTACGCTAGAGCTTGCAAGGCAGACACCTTACCTTTAGCGCCACCTTCCCGGGCCCAACATGCATTTTTTTAAAACAAACTCTCTTTCTGTGAATGGTTTCCCTGCCTTAGCAATCATCTCACTAACCATGTAACTAGCTTCGACTGATGCAACATTCTCTTTGGTTGCTTTCTTGAAGAAATCTTGTTGCCTCATTAGACATGCTTTAAGACTGGCAACCCGCTTGGCTCTCTCATTTCCTTGATATTTTGCACATTCCTCAGCATGTTTAGTTGAATAATGGCGTTTCAAGTTGTATTCCTTGTGCACTGCAACTTTCTCTGAGCAAATAAGACATGTGGGGATGCCCCTGTGCTCAACAAAGAAATACTGTGTCTCCCACTTTTCCTGAAATTGTCTGTGCTCGTCATCAATCTTTCTCTTCACTGCAGGCTTTGATGAAGTCATGATGAAGGTATAACAAAATCTAATTCTGTAATAAACTTCTCTCCCTTAAGTCTTCGATAATGCAAGGGACAGCGGGCAGGAGCAGCGGAAATGACGTCTGCGCTAGGCGCAAAGTATTCGTGATTATTCGATTACCGAATATTCGCAAAAAAAATAGCATTAGTAAGAAAAAAATCGCATTAAACATTTGCATACCCCGAACGAAACTGCTTGGGGTATGCGAATGTTTAATGCGATTTTTTTCTTACTAATGTGATTTTTATTGCGAATAATCACGAATACTGCGATATTTGAAGGCTGGCCGAGGGCCACAAAATGTTGTACGGAGGGCCGCAAACAGCCTGCGGGCCACAAATTTGAGACCCCTGACTTAAACTTTAGATGAAGTTTAGATGAGGGCAGGAAAGACAGTGTTCAAACACACCTGCCGAACCCAGACTCGGCTGGATGGTAGTACAGTTGGCAAAGTGCCTGTTTGTCTTGCTCAAGGTTGAGCAGTTGGATATGACCCCAAGCGCCTCTTCCCCACCTCCATAACATAAATAACATAAAATAAATGCTAAAGAATCAAAAAGGAAAGAAACTTTAGAGATCCAGATATAGCCCAGTGGAAGAGAACTTGCTTCCCGTGTGAGGTTTTAGACTCAGTACCACAAAGAAAAACAAAACAATAAACAACACAAAAACAAGGGGCCAGAGAGATAGCACAGTGGTTGGGCGTTTGCACTGTACACAGCTGATTCAGGATGAACAGTGGTTCAAATCCTTGCATCCCATATGGTGCTCCGAGCCCACAGAGTGATTTCTGAGGGCCAAGAGCCTGAGAGCCAGGAGTAACCCCTGAGGGCCACCAGATCTGACCCAAAAACACAAAACAACCAAGAAAAAAAAAACTCACCCTTTTTTAGGGTTTGTTTTTGGGCCACACCCAGTGATGCCCTATTATTTTAATATAAAGACAGTCCACGTGTGTTGGTAGGGGGATGTGAGGCCTTTCTCAGCTTGGCCAGATCTGGCTCCTGCAGCCCCTAAGGCCTGCTGGGTCTGAAGGTTGCAAACAGCGGAGAAATTCATAAAACAATCAGATGAAGTTCCAGGAGTCGGGCCGGAGAGATAGCATGGAGGTAAGGCATTTGCCTTGCATACAGGACAGTGGTTCGAATCCCGGCATCCCACATGATCCCCTGCATCTGCCAGGAACGATTTCTGAGTGCAGAGCCAGGAGTAACCCGAGTGCTGCGGGGTGTGACCCAAAAAACAAAAACAAAAACAAAAACAAAAAAAAGAAGTTCCAGCTTTGAGGGCTGGAGAGATAGCACAGCAGTAAGCTGTTTGCCTTGCATGTAGAAGGATGGTGGTTCAAATTCCGGCATCCTACATGGTCCCCCGAGCCTATCAGGGGCATAGCTCCTGAGTGCTGCCGGGTGTGACCCAAAAAACAAAAAAAAAGAGAGAGAGCGAGAAAGGAAAAAAAAAAAAAGAAGTTCCAGCTTTATTTCATGGTCCTAACCGCCATGTACATTTCTTCATATGGCTTCTATGCTAAGCCTTTTCCAAGCAGCCATTTCTCTGTCCCTTTTCTGGCTCTCTCTGCCTCTTTCTCTCAGGGGCTCTCTGTCTTCCTTTCGGCTGCTCTCCAGGCTTCCTTGCTGCCTCACACTCTTTGCTGACTCTTACTCTCCTTTTTTCTTTTTTCTTTTTTCTTTTTGGTTTTTGGGCCACACCCAGCGGAGCTCAGGGGTTACTCCTGGCTGTCTGCTCAGAAATAGCTCCTGGCAGGCACGGAGGACCATATGGGACACCGGGATTCGAACCAATCACCTTTGGTCCTGGATCGGCAGCTTGCCAGGCAAACACCGCTGTGCTATCTCTCCGGGCCCAAATTTTTTTTTTTTTTTTTTTTTTTTTGGTTTTTGGGTCACAACCGGCAGTGCTCAGGGGTTATTCCTGACACCATGCTCAGAAATTGCTCCTGGCAAGTAATATGGGACCATATGGGACACCGGAATTCGAACCAATGACCTTCTGCATGAAAGGCAAACGCCTAACCTCCATGCTATCTCTTTTCTGGCCATACCCATTGATGCTCAGGGGTTACTCCTGGCTATGCGCTCAGAAATCGCTCCTGGGTTGGGGGACTATCGGGGACGCCAGGGGATCAAACCGTGGTCCATCCTAGGCTAGTGCTTGCAAAGCAGACATCTTACCTCTAACGCCATTGCTCCAGCCCCTTTAACTCTCCTTATCCCCTCTTTCCCCACAGGCAGACTCCTCTACTAGCCCATTCCAGGTGTGGATGGTTCTGATCATTCAGGTGGGATAAACTAGAAGTTGG
The DNA here is from genome assembly GCF_024139225.1 of Suncus etruscus. Classification (NCBI taxonomy): domain Eukaryota; kingdom Metazoa; phylum Chordata; class Mammalia; order Eulipotyphla; family Soricidae; genus Suncus; species Suncus etruscus. The sequence continues at coordinate 80,294,468 of NC_064861.1, read as the reverse complement.
AGGAGGAGATACCTACAATGCTCAGGGGTTACTCCTGGCTTTGCACTCAGAAGTTAGTCCTGGCACGCTTTGGGGGACTATATGGGATGCTGGGGATCAAAGCCAGGTCGGCAGTGTGCAGTCCCTACCTGCTGCTCTATCGCTCTGGCACCAACAAAATGTCTTTTAAAGAATTTAATATATACAGAAGATTTCAAGTACCAGCAAGTCCTTATTGGAAAAAAAAACGCTGAGTCCTCTTGGATTCTCAGTTATGCTGTTGACATATTACAGGGGCTTCTCAGGGGCTACTCTCATCAATGAGGACCAGCAACAGGGTTGAAGGGAAAAGATCATGCAGAGATCAATCTACAAAGCTCACAGGGCGGGGCCGGAGAGATAGCATGAAGGTAAGGCATTTGCCTTGCATGCTGAAGGTCGGCGGTTCGAATCCCGGCTTCCCATGTGGTCCCCCGAGCCTGCCAGGAGTGATTTCTGAGCGTAGAGCCGGGAGTAACCCCAGAGCACTGTCGGGTGTGACTCAAAAAATAAAAGAGAAAGTGTATGTTGGAGCCAGAGCAATAGCACAGTAATAGCCACACAATAGCCACACAATAGCCAGCATGTGGCTGGCCCAGATTTGATCGCTGGCATCCCATATGATCCCCTAAGCACTGCCAGGAATAACCCATGCGCAGACCCAGGAGTTGACCGCTGAACACCACTAGGTGTGGCCCCGAAAAACAAACAAACAAAAGTGAATATAAGAAACTAAATTCTGGGGCCGGGAAGGTGGCACTAGAGGTAAGGTGTCTGCCTTGCAAGCGCTAGCATAGGACGGACAGCAGTTCGATCCCCTGGTGTCCCATATGGTCCCCCCAAGCCAGGGGCGATTTCTGAGCACATAGCCATGAGTAACCCCTGAGCGTCAAACGGGTGTGGCCCAAAAAACAAAAAAAAAAAGAAACTACATTCTGGGGCCGGCATGGTGGCGCTAGAGGTAAGGTGTCTGCCTTGCCAGCGCTAGCCTAGGAGGGACCACGGTTCGATTCCTTGGAGTCCCATATAGTCCCCAAGCCAGGAGCGACTTCTGAGCGCATAGCCAGGAGTAACCCCTGAGCGTCACCGGGTGTGGCCCCCCCCCCAAAAAAAAAACCCAAAAAAAATAAATAAATAAAATAAAGAGGGCATAGAAAGATAGCACAGCAGCGTTTGCCTTGCAAGCAGCCGATCCATGGACCAAAGGTGGTTGGTTCGAATCCCGGTGTCCCCCGTGCCTGCCAGGAGCTATTTCTGAGCAGACAGCCAGGAGTAACCCCTGAGCACCACCGGGTGTGGTCCAAAAAAAAAAAAAAAAAAAAAAAAAAAAAAAAAAGAAACTAAATTCTTAGCAATGGTTTTCTCATTTGGAGAATACTGTAGATTTTGTGGCCTTGCTATCCTTTCATATGTTCCAAATGAACATGTATTAATTTTATAATCAAGTAAAACAATAAAGGCCAGATGTGACTCGGTAGTGGAGGACATGTCTTGTATATGTGAAGTACTGGGTTCAATTCTCAGCACTGTCCAAAATAAACAAATGCAAAAACCAATAAAAGTGACCCTTTTACCTTAAAATCTGCTCCGGACAGGCAGAAATTCTCTTCATAAATTTGTAAAATATTTTATCTCCATTTTTAACTGTGGTCTTCTCATATTTTTCATTATCTTTACTAGAAAAACTAAGAGAAACAGAAAACACTTTCACTGTCTCTAACCAGAAAATTACATATCTACAAGAGCAAACATTTCAACATCTTAAAATGCACATCACCAATTCCCTGCCCCGCCCTTCTCCCAAGACCTGCTCCATAGCCATTTGCTCGCTCCTTCCTGGGATCAGACTCCCCAACCCCCTGTGTGAACAGACAATAGAGAGACATGTGTCAAGTCCACTTTACATGTGATATCTGAGGCTCACAGAGGGACTCGAGCTGCTAGGTCGGTTATTAGTTGTTTGGTTTTAGTTTTGGTGGTGCCAAGAATTGAGCCCAGGGCCTCACACAGGCAAGGCTCCATCCACTACACCCCTGCTAGCTACATCTCAGGCCCTCTTTGTTTTTTGGTAAATAGAGATCAAACATGGTGGTACTGAAAAGCCATGTGATGCTAGGGATTAAGTCTTTTTTTTTTTCCTCTTTCAGTTTTTGGGCCACACCTGGTAATTTTCAGGGGTTTTCTCCTGGCTTCAAGCACCTGGTGGTGCTTGAAGGACCATAGGGGATGCTGGGAATCGAACCCAGGTCAGCTGTATGCAAGGCAATGCACTACCCACTCTACTATCTTTGTGGCCTGGTGTTTAGGCTTTACTCCTAGTTCTAACACAGGAATCACTCCTGGTGGGGACTATATATGGCAGCAGGGATCAAACACTGCAAGTGAAGTGACCCAATGTACATCTCTCTGGTCCCTGCTCTCTCACATCCCTAAAAAAAGAAGCAGGAAGTCCTCCTACCCCACAAGTTCTTACCTACCCTAAGTATAAGAGCAAACTGAAGTACTGATGGGCAAAGGGATTCCTGATTCTTCATCTTTTTTTTTTGGGGGGGGGGCCCACACCCAGCAATGCTCAGGAGTTACTCCTGACTCTACACTAAGGAACCACGCTTAGTGGTGTATGGGGGATGCTATAGGATACAGGGGATTGAACTCGGATCAGCTGCTTACAAGACAAATACTCTACTCACAGTAATATTGCTCCAGACCAAGGTAAAGGGAGCTTTTGATCAAATCGACACCCATTCTCACCTCTGGGAAAGCAACTCTTCCATGTCAACACCTTCTCTCCGCTGGTATTCCTGCAGAAGACTCTGAGCATGATCTAGACTGACCGAGTCTCTGTAATCACCCTCATCTACGACACAGATGTAATAAGGCAGGAATTGTGTCCTCACTAAGGACGAGGAGACCTGTTCCCCACAAGATGCAGCAGGAGGAACAGCTTCGGGGACAGGATCATGTAGGCAAAGGTGCTGGAGCTGACCAGTCCAGTCTACATCTCTGGCACTACTGGAAGGACTTGTAAAGCCCTCTTTAAGGTGTGGAGACATCTGCTCACTGTCACTTCCCCAGTCATCTGCATCATCACACCAGTCCACAGCTGCGAGGCCCTTTTCCTGGTTAGGGAACAACATCCAGTGGTTGAATTGCAAACACACCAACAGGTTTCCTCTGTCCCCTGGCTCCAGCCACCCATCCCTCCATCTTCCCAATTGAGCCTTCAAACCAGTCCTTCTCCTCTCGGCACATTTGGACTCAACTTCCTGCTCCCAATTTTCTCAAAATTTGCTGGAGGTGACAAGTACTCTCTTTGGAGACAATTGAGCAAATAAATTATAGCTGTTTCTTCAACCATCCATTTCAAACTATTTTAATTGTGTTGCATGTATTGCAGAAACGGGCAGGAAAGGGGTATTTTTCCCCAGACTATTTTGTAGTGAGGGTTCGAGATAGGAGCAAGAATTTGCTATCAGGTCAACTAAGAGGCACAAACATGACACAGAAAAGTAAGAAGAGGACATGGAATAATATTTTACATATGGAGAAAAAGCAAGCTTTTTCATGAGAGTGTGGCACACCCATGGTGCTCAAGGGTTACTCCTGGCTCTAAACTCAATAATCACTTCTGGTAGTACTTGGTGAACTGTATGGGATGCCAGAAATCAAGGGATCAAGCTCTGGTCAATGGCTGTGCTCTCTCTCAGGCCTCTAGAGTGACAGTTTTGATAACTTCCCCACTTCTGCAGGGAAGTGGCAAAACAGATCAGAGCCCTGGCAGTTCTCAAATGTTTTTCTGGTTTGCTGTTGGGAAGGGGCCATACTCAGCTATGCGAAGAGGCTATTCCTGTATCTGTACACAGGGATAATTCCTGAAGTAACTCAGTGGTTCATATGTGGAAAAGGGAATCAAACCAAGGTTGACTGCAGGCAAACTAAGTGCCTTAACCCCTGAATTATCTTTCCAGTCCTCAAGTGTGCTCAAGTGTATCTTTACTACTGAATGCTGATAAATCTAGGCAAACACCAGTATCCATCATTCCTGATATCAAGAACAGGTTTAAGAAGTCAGTGTGGGGGCCGGAGAGATAGCACAGAGGTGTTAACCTTGCAAGCAGCTGATCCAGGACCTAAGGTGGTTGGTTCTAATCCCGGTGTCCCATATGGTCCCCCATGCCTGCCAGGAGCTATTTCTATTTCTGAGCAGATAGCCAAGAGTAACCCCTGAGCGATGCTGGGTGTGGCCCAAAAATAAACAAACAAACAAAGTCAGTGTGGGGGGAAAAAAAGGATTAAGTGTGAAGGATGGGTGATAACACATTTCCCTTGCACCTGGCCAACCTGGGTTCAAACCCTAGCATCCTATATGGTCCCTGAGTCTGCCAGGAGTGATTCCTGAATGCAGAGCCAGGAGTAACCCCTGAGCACCACCAGGCCAGGTATGGCCCCAAAACAAAAAAAGAATTCAGTGAGGGGGGGCTGAAAAGAGAGAAAAGGAGGTAAAGTCCTTGCCTTGCACTCAACTGACCTGGGTTCAATCCCCAATAGCACATATGATCCCATGAGTTCTGCCGGGAGTGATCTCTAAGCACAGAGCCAGAAGTTCTGACCAAGACAGAATTGTATTCTGTTGCTACCAATCTGTTTGAATTTGTAACTCAATAAATTAAAAAAATAAGTGAAATGTGGGGCCAGAGAGATAGCACATTGGTAGGGCATTTGCCTTGCATGCAGTCTACTCTAGACAGATGGTGATTAGAATCCCGGCAACCCATATGGTCCCTCTGAGCCTGCCAGGAGCAATTTCTGAACGCAGAGCCAGGAGTAACCCCTGAGTGCTGCTGGATGTGGCCCAAAAACCAAAAACAGGGCCCAGAGAGATAGCACAGCAGCGTTTGCCTTGCAAGCAGCCGATCCAGAATCAAAGGTGGTTGGTTTGAATCCCGGT